>NC_056751.1:33850343-34167843 GCF_019279795.1 Protopterus annectens | reverse complement strand
AAAGACTTTGTATTATTGTTAGTGCTTGTGGTGCTTCAGGCTTTCAACTCCATGTTTATTGTTGTATTAGTTTGTGTGTGTGTGTGTGTGTGTGTGTGTGTGTGTGTGTATATATATACATATATATATATATATATATATATATATATATATATATATATATATATATATATATATATACATATATATATATATATATATATATATATATACATATCCATGGATCATCAAGGAAAAGGTATCAGCTTTTTTTCAGCAAAACAAATGAATAAGAGAATATAAAACTTGCCCCCTGCAGGAACCATGGAAAATGGCATTCCAGGTCTCAGTGAAATGAAGGAATAGGAGAACACAGAACTTGCCATTTCTGAACCCATGGTAAAGTTCATTCAGGAGTTTTGCAGGGAAGTGATAAGTACTGTGGGTTCTTGAATATTGATCTAATTATGTGTGTGTGTGTGTGTGTGTGTGTGTGTGTGTGTGTGTGTGTGTGTGTGTGTGTGTGTGTGTGTGTGTGTGTTTAATGGAATGGGCCCAGTAAATCAAGCAGTCTGATTGTTGGCTAATGGGGTGTGTTAAACATGTTCCAAAGAAGATCAACATAAAAAAATAAATAAATAAATAAAATATTGTTTGCATTATGAAAAAAAGGCAGTCAGTAAGGAGGATTAATACTTTTGGTTGTTAATGCAATACTTCCTATAGCCCATATTGCAGAATTTGATTTCTTCTGCTTTCATTTGCCTACCATATGACTCAAGTTACTTAACTTGGCAGTTCTCCTGAGCTGCCCTGAAAAGGGACACTTGTATCCAATGGGCTTACCTGGTTAACAAACATATAAAGTAAAATAAAAAGTAACAAGTTTACAGAAATGTTAAAGTGCTGCCGTGTGGAGTTCAAGTACAGGGTGTATATAACAGGTTCATGTAATGTGTATTTGTTTCAAGGTTTCCACCACATCATGGGTGAGTTGGCTGTGGCTATGTCATAATCAATCAAAATTAGAGAAATGTCTATGGAAAATAAGTGGGGAATCAAGAAACCTGGAAGACCAATGTCTGATCTCAAAGTGGAGTCAGAAGGTTAAAGCAGATCAGAAATATATACGCACAGCTTCAGCAGTATAACCTATGAAAAGCACAAGTGGATATGTGGGGGTGAATAAACAAATGTCTTGTATGGCTCCCATGCATTCTGTTTGGTGGAAAGGGTGCTTGGACTTCAAAGAGCGTGAATAACTTGAAGAGAGTGACAAAAAGGTTAAAAAGATAAACATTCTATGAAGCGTCTTGACAACCAAATATGTCTCAGAATATTGGGAACTGTGGACATTAATTATCAGTTAAGTACTGGACACCTGTTGTCTGCAGAAAGATCCAACTAAAACGAAGAACAAAACCAGCATGTTCTGTTTTTTTATAACTGACATCATCTAACTGTGTACTGAGGTAAGATGTTAAAATTCTTAGTTGACAATTCACCAACCACTGTCTTTTCAGAGACTTTCACATAGTGACCATTATCCAATGTCAATTGCTGTGGCCGAAAGATGTTGCTCAGTAGTGAAGAGAATTTAAACGGTTCTTCCTAGCACTATGAGACAGAAAAAATTCAATACACTGGCTTGATCATAACAGAAAATAAGAAAATAACAGATGACATGAATTATAACAAACTTTAGCCAGAGACTTATTGATTTGTTTGTACAAAACCAGGACAGATTAATAGACTTTTTTAAGTAAGAAATCTGAAAAAAAAAATCTCCAGAGGATCAGAGCTGCAGAAGAACTTATTTGTACCAGAATACTAAATAAATTGTTATTGTAATTATTTCCTTGGGAAACTTAAATAATTTCTAGGAAATGTTTGTATCCAGAAAAAAAAAATCCAAATGTACTTTGAAATGGTGTTTGTTGTTTTAGACACAGCTTATCTTCAGTTGAAAAAAGAAAATGTAAGTGCTATTAGCAGCATATCGCATGCTAAGTGCTACAACATTCCATTCATTCAGTTGCTTCTTGTCCGTTATGTTTCTGGTAATCAGGTAGATCCTGCAGAACTTGTTTAACCTCATTTTCCACATAGCACTGCTGTCAGAGAATACAGCTATTTGATTCATGCTAGTGGAAAATTCATGCCCTACTGATTATGTAGTGTTTTTGCTCAGGGGTGCGCATGTTTTGCCTTTGATCTTAGTCCTGATCAAAGATGTTATTATTCTTTTCTAGTATGATCTGGGTAACGGTAACCTAAAAGTTAAGATATAATTTCTAACCTGCTTCCAGCTACACTGAGTATGCTAGTGGTTGCTGCATTTGATGATGTGATAGACCTGTCAAAGTCTGTTTGACACTATATTCTTTGCTTGTATTACTGAACTGTTATACACATTTAATGTAACCCCCTACATTGTCCACTGGATTGCAAAGTAGCTGGCCAACAGATTCCAAAAAGTGAAAATTGCTGATACCCTGTCTGAACATAAAATTGTAACGTGGGATACTGCAAGAATCCCTGCTGGACCCTCTGGTATTTGGTATTTATTTTGCAGACACCCAAGTCAGTATCACTGACATGTGATTCAAAATGTTTGCTAATGACTGCAGGCTGGGCACTGTTATTCACGTATCCACAAATATTAAAATGCTCCAAAAAGGGCTGGAATATGCACATACTTGATGTACTGAAAGTGGTTTCAAGCTAAATGCAAAAAAGTACAGCATAACAGTGTTCAGCAAAAAAATATGTTCCTACCTCATAAGTTATAAGTGCTACTCCTTTCTAACAGATAAAATTATAATAGACCTGGATACTTATGTGGACAGCTCTGTCTCATCTGAACCTAATGTTTCCATCATAATCAAGAAGTCATTCCCTCTGGTCTGGTTATTGTCTATGGGAAATTCTTCACGATTCAAAGAAGTTCATATTACCATTGGACTATTTCCTTAGCAGACTCATCATTAAATACAGTTCCCCCTTTGAGATGTAAAAATCCAAGCATGTTGCTCAGCTGGAGAAGCTTAACTGATTTTTAACCAAAAAAATCAAAGACCTTAAATCCTTCAACTATCCTGATAAATTAGCACATCTCTGCTTATACTCATTAGTCTAATGGTTGCTCCAAGATTACCTGTATCTTGCTTTGCAAGTCATGAAAAACCCAATCCTATCTGACCTCTTATTTCTTCACAAAATTATACCTCTACTAGGGAACTAAATTTATACGAACAAATAAACAAGAGTCACTGGAAGGATAAGTTCCTAACTCAATGTATTCTCAGCTTATGGAATAAGTCACCATAAAATCATGCAAAGTACTGCTTTTCTGCTTTTAAGGCTAGTCCTGATGATTAGATGGCTAGTCATAAATTTATATTAAGGTTATGATGTATGGGCTGGTTGGATTTGAGAGATGGGCACTATTAAGTACTCATAAAACATGGCAAGAACTTTTAAGTGTTTTTTCTCAAAAATGTATATGTCTAGGGCTCTTATAAAGGGTGGCAAAATTTTAAGTGTGTCTTCTTTAAAATGTATATGGATAGGACACTTATGGCTCCTATCACCTCTTGTCGCATGTTGGGGACTATATCAGAACATCGAAGTTTTAAAACTTTGAATGTTCTAATATTGACCCGTTTTGAGTGAACACTAAAAATAACGAAGCTGCAGAACATCGAATTCTTTCCTAGAGAAAGAATTTGGTTGGCTGGTTCTGTGGCTTTGCTATTTTCAGCACTGTGGTGGAAATTTATGGGTCAGGTTCAGGTAAGTGTGCAATTGTGTGGTTGTTAGGATTAGGGCACGGGTTGGGTGAGTTAGGGTTAGGGCTTGGGTTAGGTGAGTTAGGGTTAGGGCATGGGTTAGGTGAGTGTGCGATAGTGACAGACCTTAGGGTTAGGGTTTGGGTTAAGGTAAGTGGATAGATAGTAGTGTATGTACTGTTTAGTGTAGGATTATAATTGCATGTGTGTGGATTGATGTTTTTTAGGTGTGCTTGTTTTGTGTGTATGTGTATCAGAATAGCAAATTTTTTCCCAAGGAAAAAAATTGCTGTTCTGAATGTTTGATATTATGTGGTTTAGATATTTTAGGTTCGATGAAATAGCGTTTGCTATTTTCATCTTTTGATAGCGTGATATAAACCCTCATGTTGTTCCTATGTTACGGTCAGGCTTTTTGCTACTATCTAACTCTGTCACTGAAGTAGCCACTTCACAACTTCTGTTGGAGGTGTGGACATTGGTGGGATCTTCCACTCCCCCTATCTTCCTCATATTTTAGTCTGCATGTCTAGTTGCATGTAATTGTATGTACGTAGGGTACACTGTCATCAGAGTCATTACCTGTTAGAATATCTATGGGACATTATCAAACACCACTATTCAATGCTGCTGTGAAGGTTTAGACTGCCCCGTGGGTGCATTAATGGGTACCTCTCTCTTATATAATTATACTTGCTGGAAAGATAGAGTTTACCCCTCTTCTACATTTCCTCAGCAATGTTACATTTCCAATCAGTTGATAGATTCTCATGTCCCTAGGCAAAGTACAGTGTGCTTGTTCTCATAAGGTCTTCCAACATTTCAAAAGCATTAATTTAACATCCACTCACTCACCTGTGAAAGTTAGTGCTTATTTCTACAGTAAAATCATAGTACTGCCCTCCATCTTTCTCCTATGTTCTATTGAAAGGTAAATATTTAATTCATTTAAGGACTTTGGTATATGGGCAGATCCAGCTTGGAATTTTTCTAATTATATCGACCAATTGGTTAATGATAGATCTGATGTTGTTAATCTTTGTTCATTCCTTAGTGATGGGTTATTGATTCCATCCTCGGAACTGAGCTGGCCAAATATCAAGCTTGCATCACCAAAAATCTCTTGAGCCGAGGTCCTACCCAGAATGCTCTACTCCCTGTTACCTTAGATCTTGTTTGGCGCATTGCTGTACAGCCATGTCAAGCCACACTCTTCAGCTAAGTGTCTAATTTTTTGAAAGTTTTATACTTTGTTTTCTACTTAAAGTTTTTCAAACAGTTTTTGCTAATATTCTCCTACCCTATCATATACTTAAGACTTTCTCCCTTTAGTCTATTTCTCTTTATTACCCTTTTCTTACCTTTGAGGTAATTCTTCATTACCATCATTGGTAATCCTTCTTCCTTCTCTCTTCTTACCCTTTTGGGTAGCCTTTCCTCTTCTTTTGGTACTGTTCTTCTTCTCTACATCATTAAATCAGATAAGAAAAGTAGCATTGGTTTTAAGCAGTATAAGGACTGCGGCCATAAGTTACCACTTTCCGATGGCTATGACTTATGTGTCTATTGTCTAAATGTCTCCCACCTTACTGTAGATCCCCCGTGTGGGATTTGGAGAAATTTTTCGACCAGGACTCTTAACGAGAGAAAGAACAAATTAATCCTGAAAGGTCTTCTCAAATCTCCTTTCTGTGAGGCTATTTCTGGGTCGGAGGGCTCATCCTCTCCTGTTAAACCCTGTAAGAGGCATTCTTCCTCTTCCTCATCAAAGTCACTCACTTCTTCTCCCTCTGGAGATCGTAGGGAGTCAACTCATAAGAAGGTGAAATTGATTACTACTTCGGTGCTGCCACCTGTGACCCTGTCAACTCCAGGCTCGGCACCACCCCCAACGGATTCTGGCCCAGCCATGTCTTCTTTATTGACATTGACACTGGAGTTCCTGGTGCAGACAATTATGGCTCTGACAGTTCTGTCCCAGCCCTTACCAGCACCATCTATACAGGTACAGTCCCCGTTGGCACTGTTGGTACAATCCCCTTTGGCTCCGAGTATGATGTCACTGTCCTCTATGGTGCAGACACTTTCGGTGTCAACATGTTCTGCAGTGCAGTCCTTTTCAGCACCATCCTTGTTACCAGTGTAGACACTTTCCTCGATGGCACTGTACCCATCAGGGCAGACATTTGCTTTTATGGTGTAGACACCTTCAACTTCTATGGCGCTGATGTCGTAAGTGCAGACTACTTCCACACTGTTTTCTTCAGTGCAGACATCCTCAGTTCTGGGATCTGCACCTCTTGAATTGGTAAGGACCAAGTAATCTGCTTCCTTGGATCCATTTGTTGGTAGCCAATGTAATCCTTTTCTAGAAAGGCCAGAATCGCCATCAGGTCTCTCTATGAGGTCGACCAGGAGCCTCTCTGAGCAAGATGCAGCTTGTTGACCAGTTGCTTGTGGGGGTCTATATTATAGTTTCAAATGTTTCAAACATCAAACATCGTATGGTCAACACCATATGAGCGATGTTTGAAATTTCAAAAATATAATAAAAAAGAAATAATAAAAAACTATACTTACCTAAACGCTGTAGGCGGGGGGGGCAAGCCCTGCTGCACTGTCCACACCCCCGCTACTTAAATATTCTTACTCCGAGATCACACTGCATTGAAGTAAAGGGAAAATATTCCCTACAGTGATTTCCGTGTTACGTGCGACATTTCGACGTTTCGACCAATTGGGTTCACATAATACACGTTCACCATTTACAATTTTTGATCAAGCGATAGGAACTTGCTTGTGGCCAGAGGTCTCTCTCACCTGTTGAAGTCCACGTTCCCTCCCTCAGGTGAATGTATATCTCCTAAAACTCCAAAATACACTCCTCCTTTGACTTCCACTCAAGTATAAAAGCCCATTAATCTGACAGCAGCTTCCCTTCCTCAGACTCCAATAGTGGATCTCACTTTGGAATCGGAGTCATCTTTGTGGCCCTCAGTGCACTAGGCATTGGGCTCTTCTCAGGGCAGTGGCTGTGCCATGGAGGAGGGCATTCTTGGCTCCATGCCAATTTTTTTCTATGGAACCCTCCAGGAATCCTCCCTCTCTCATGGTTCACAGTTATCTTGAGATTCCTGGTCTGGGGGTTGGCTCATCGGGGTGGGGTGTGACCCTGGTTCTGAGGTTGTCGTGCTCGGTTCCGGGCTCCCATCCCTCCTTGGGCAGGCCGGCCTTCCAGGAAATGGAGAGGGTGCTTGCCTCTGCTGGCAAACCCCACATGTTGGAGTCCTCCCCCATCTGTGCCTCAACTCTCACAAGCCACAACTGCCAGACACCGGGCACAAGGGCCTCAGGTTTCTTCCCCTCAGGCTACCCCCTCTTTGCAGTCTTCCCCAGCACCTCCCACTCAGGAAGTACCCCGCATAGCGTCATGCAAGAGGAAGCACATGGACTCCACTGAGGATTCGTTGACTGAAGATATGGATTTTGATGATGGGGAAGAGTCCCCATGGTCATACTCTGATGGGGTGTCCTTTGGTGACATCCTCGAGATCCTTAGACAGAGAGGTGACTGGAAGTCCTCTAATCCTTTCTCTGAGGAATCTGTATTCCTGCAGGCCTTTTGTGCTCAGCCCCCTACCTCCTGGGTTACCCCGCCAGCCGATGAGCTCATCCAGCTCATCGTCCAGTGCACATGGAAGGCTCCTAACACCCTGTAAGCGATACCAAGGAGGCCGGATAAAATACTGTTGCCCCCAGCTGAGCACTCACATTGGTCACAAGGTCTTCCAGTAGATGCCATGGTGGTGACGGCTGCAACTAAGAAGGATTTGGCAGAAGAGAGCCAAACTGTCCATCCACCCAACAAGGAGTCCCAGGCAATAGACAGACTAGGGAAGCATGTGTTTACTTCATCGACCTTCACCGTAAGGTCTTTGAACTGTTTGGCACACTTTACCAGGCTTCAGTGGGATCTTATCATCCAACTCTCTGAAACTTTGGCAGGAGCTGTTTCTGATGAGGTCCGTGACAATGTGGCTTCTCAGATAGCCACCCTAGTGTCCATTTCCAATTCTTCCATACATCTTATTTCTCACGCAATGGAAGGAGATGCTAGAGCAGCAGGCGCAGGCATAGTCACCAGTCAACATACCTGGATGTGCCTTTGCGACTTTGCGGACTTCTTTAAGGCTTTCTTTATGAATGTGCCCATCGAGACTGCTTTTTTATTTGGCCCTAAAGTGAAAGCTATGCTAGCAAGATGCAAACAAGATGGCAAGACCCTATCTGCCATTGGTGTCAGACACTCCACTCCTCAATGATTCTACTCCAGAAATCAGAGGAGCAGGAAGATGTGGCACAGGAAATCTCAAGGCTGTGTCCATGATGTATATGCCAAGTTCTCCCCTAGGGGCAGAGGGGGAAGCTCCAATGGAAGATGCCCCTTTCGGGGCAGAGGAGGTCCATGAAACTGGGGTTCCGGAGATTCGTTCTCTGATCAACCCTATCAGTGCTACTGAAGCATTGCCTGACTGCTCACCTCTGGAAGTGGTCGGGGGTCATTTTTCCTTGTAACCTGCCGCCTGGCAAAATATAACCACCAACTCTTGGGTACAATGGATAATATCCAGAGGCTATCACATCCTCTTCCTTCTTTGTCCAGTCTCATGCAGAGTATTACCCGATGTTCCACCCAGTCAAAGGGAAGCAGCAGCACATGAAATCCAAAAGCTGCTACAAAAAGGAGTCATCCAGATGGACCCCCCCAGACCAGATAGCATCCGTTTTTTACTCAAGGTTCTTTTTAGTGCCAAAAAAGACAGGGGACTGGAGACCAATTCTGGATCTTAGCACACTGAACAAATTTGTAAAAACAGAGAAACTCCACATGGTCACAGTTCAGTCTATCTTTCTGCTCTTGGAAGAAGATGATTGGATGTGCTTTGTAGATCTTCAGGGTGTGTATTACCACATAATAATGGACAAATGCTCAAGAAAATACCTCCACTTCTGCATAGGAGCCAGTCACTACCAATTTCAAGCTCTGCCCTTTGGTCTCTGTACAGCCTCTAGAGTGTTCACCAAATGCATGGCAGTGGTTATCACTCACTTGAAACTTCAAGGATTCCAGGCATTTCCATATCTAGATGACTGGCTCCTCACCGCCCCTACCAAGCATCTACTGGAAGAAACCCTGCACTACACTCTCCTCACAGTGCAAAGCCTGGGAATCACTATAAACTGGGAGAAGTCCAACACGACCCCAGCTCAGTCTTTGGAATTTATAGGGGTACTGTTGGACATGAGAAATTGCACAGCATTGCTTCCAGACCACAGGCTTCAAAGAATAAGACAACAGGTTCAACTTCTGCTCTCTCACCACAAATTTCCTGTTCGATCTATACTCTGACTTTTGGGGTCAATGACAGTCTCGATCACCATTTTTCCTCTAGCCAGGTTCCACATGAGACTCCTTCAGTGGTTACTTCTCACTCAGTGGTACCCTCTACAACATCCTTTGTCTTTTCAGATAAGTGCAACTCAGAGATGCAAGCAAGATTTACTCTGGTGGACATCTCAAAATCCCCAACAATGGTCTTGCCCCTTCAGCCCCCATCAACTGAAAGCCACTGTGACCACAGATGCCTCCCTGATGGTGTGGGGAGGCTATGTCAGGGAAACTCAGTCCAAGGCACCTGGTCAGAGACAAAGGCCCTTTTGCATATCAATGCCCTGGAACTGAGGGCGGTGCTACTAGCGTTGCAAGCATTTAATTCCATTCTTCCGTCAGGAACTATTGCGATCCAGTCAGACAACATGTCAGTGGTCTGGTACATCAACAAGCAAGGGGGCACCAGATCTTACCCATTATGCCGAGAGGCCTTGGGAATATGGCAATGGGTGATAGCTTCCAACCACTTTCTAACTGAAACACACATTCCCGGGAGCTCCAACGTGATAGCGGACAAATTGAGCAGGTGCATTCTACAACCTCACGAGTGGTCGCTCAATCCTATGATAGTGGCAAGAATCTTCAGCTGCTGGGGCCAGCCTTGCTGTGACCTATTTGCCTCCCCAACCAACTACAAGTGCAGCAACTACTTTGCCCTGATCTTCCCTAAGGAACAGTCACCGAGAGACACTCTAGTCCACGCTTGGCCCTTGGGTCTACTTTATGCTTATCCTCCTCTTCCCCTGCTCTCCCAGTTTCTGAAGAAAGCACAACAGTTGAAGAGCAACGTGATACTCTTTGCTCCATATTGGCCTCGACAAGTCTGGTTCCTTTTCCTCTGGCTTCACCTTCTAGATCAACTGTGGATCCTCAATCCATCCTCAATGTTGATCTCCCATCCACAGGGTTTGTCTCACCCCAATATAACAATCCTGAAACTGACAGCTTGGTTTCTCCACTTCCAATGATTGCCAGGCAGGAAATCCTCTCGTCCCCTGTGCACAATATTCTTATTGCATCTCATAAATCATCCACAGGACTAATCTATCTCAATAAATGGAAAAAGTTCTCTCTATGGGCAGCAAATAAACAATTAGACCCCTTGTCAGCCCCAGTTTTGGTGGTTTTGGATTACTTATCACATCTTTTCCACTCTGGGGTGTCTGCCTCTACTATTCATGTGCATTTAGCTACCATCTCAAATTTCCACATTGGTTTTCAGGATTTTTCTCTTATGTCACATAGACTCTGTAAAACTTTCCTGAAGGGGGTTATCCACTTAAAACCTCCCTTTAGAGAACCAGTAAAACCTTGGAATTTGGCATTGGTTTTGCAAGCTCTAACAGCACCTCCTTTGAACCTGCGTCTTCATGTAATGTAAAATATCTCTCTTGCAAAACTTTGCTTCTGATTGCAATCTCATCGGCCAGACGCTTGTCAGAACTTCAAACCTTATGCATCAAAGCTCCCTATCTTATCTTCCATAAGGATAGGGTATCACTGAGAACTAATTCTTCCCTTTTACCAAAAGTGGTGTCTGAGCAATCTAACAAACAATCTATTGATCTCCCAGTGTTCTTTTCTAACCATTCTAGCAAGAGAGAGCATTGCCTGCACTCCTTGGCTGTTCATAGGGAAATACGATTTTATCTGGACAGAACAAAATCTATCCGTAAATCAGACCAACTGTTTCTGACTTTTTCTGGACCTAGGAGAGGTCATCTTGTCTCAAAAGTTAAATTGGCTTCATGGTTGAGAAATTGTGTTACCTTTATTTACAACAAAAACAACGTCACTTTGCCTCATGGAGTGAAAGTACATTCTACAAGGTCTATGGCAACTTCATCAGCTTTCCATGCTAAGGCTTCCCTCAGTGATATTTGCTCAGCTGCAACTTGGGCCAAACCTCATACCTTTATTCTTCATTACAAATTGGACTTGGCCTCCAGAGGTAGAGCTTCTTTTGGCTCAGTGGTGCTCAGGAATGTCTTTCCATGAAGGCCACCCAGGGATACAGGTAGCTGGGGACTCTGTCCCATCAGTAAGGAATGAACAAAGATTAACAACATCAGATAAAGAAGTTATGTCTTACCATAATGTTCCATCTGTGTTGTTGATCTTTGTTCATTCATTACTTTCCACCCTCCATCCCCCTCCGGAGATTCCTAGTTAATCTCATATATTCCTTTATTGTAGGTCTGTTATGACCAGAGCTAGCCTTTACTTTTATCTATCAATTTGCAAACTCTATCTGAGGTAACAGGGAGCAGAGCATTCTGGGTAGGACCTTGGCTTGAGAGTTTTTGGCTGATGCGAGCTTGATATTTGGTCGATTTGGTTCCGAGGATGGAAGTGATAACCCATCAGTAATGAAGGAACAAAGATCAACAACACAGATGGAACGTTATGGTAAGACATAACTTCTTTTTATAGAACTATAGTTTGTATAATAAGAGTTATAAAGTAAGAACCAAATAAAAGTGTGTGCAATCACGTGACCACACAACACCATGAATCAAAATAAGGTCCACATAGTCCAGGGCGTCAACAACAAGGGTTCAATAACTAGAAAAATCCAGTATGTTTAAAATAAATGTTTAATGACATCCATTTAGCGCTTTCATCCAACAAACACTGAACTTCTTCAGAACATTAACCCCACTGTTTCAATCCGTTTAAATATGCAATAATACCCAATTAATCCATCAGTAATACTACTAATATTCTATTATCTTGGTTAGTATACTTTAGAAAGACATGTCATCTCAAATGATATCTGAAGTAAAAAAAAAAAACGGTTAAAAACCTTAAATACATTTCTCTAAATATTCAATATTATATAAACTAAAAATCCACCATACATTTAAATGGTGCAGCTTAGCAGTCATCATTGTAAGCACAGGCTGAATTGACACATTCTCATTTAACCCCGGTTTAACAGTGGCATCCAATTTAATCTGCAAGAGCAACTCCTTGTACTCTAGCTTGTTTTCCCAATAACCTCCCCTGGCATTTTGGTGTATAGTTTCTGATATACCAAACTCAAATTTCATAAATCCCTCACAAATCAATGAATGTTTAAATAAAGCCTTATTTAAGTTGGTTTTCTTAATGTCATACAAATGTTCATACATTCTTTTAAACAATTTCCTTTCAGTTTTCACTATGTAATAATACTGTGATCACAAATTGCTATGTATACTAGTCCTTTTGAATCACAATTTCCTTTTTCTAAAATGATTTTCATACCACAATTGTCTAAAATAAAAACTTTTTTCCATAATATAACTACAATAAGTACATTTGCCACATTTAGTAGTGTCCTTTTGTTCCACTAAATTTCCTTTTACCAACATTTATTTTATGTTGGTATCCACTTTGTGTATAAATACAGGAGCTTCACCAACTGTATTATAGACCTCCTCATCTGTTTTTTTTAACCTGGGGACTAAAGTTATTATATTTGATAGCCATAACATTTTAGAAAGTCTTTTTGTTAGAGTTGTTAACTTCAAGACAAAAGTCTACCCTTTCCCTATAAATAGGTTTACCCAAAATGGGTAAATATTTTGTACCTCTATTCTTAACCACCTCTGTTTTGAGGTCACTTAATTAATCAGATAGCCTCTTTCTATATATATATATTAGTCATAATGTCTATTTCTTGCAAAAACAAATCATCCTTTGAAACCATCCTGGCTGCCCTTATCAACTGACCTTTTATTAAGTTCTTTTTACAAAAACGTGTGTGGCAATTGTAAACTAAATAGGAAATGAAAAAAAAATCCATCATATATATATATATATATATATATATATATATATATATATATATATATATATATATAGTTGAAACAAACTCATTGTTTTCTATTGTTAACAACATGTCAAGGTAGTGAACTTGGTGAAAACTGTGATGGTGGGTAAGTTTCAAAAAGCATGTGGTACTTGTAATATATCCAAAAAATCTACCCTTGTCCTCTAAGCTACCTTTCCAAATAAGAAATATGTCATCCAAAAACGTACTGTAGAAAGATCATAAATGCTAATAATTTGTTTGAAAAATATAATGTTTCTACCAGATGAGCATGACTAAATTTGCAAAGATAGGGGCACATGCCACGCCCATTGCAACACCACTCTCCTGTCGATAGAACTCCCCCTACCATCATAGGAAAAAGCATTGTCATCAAAAATTCAAACAACATTCAAACAATGACCAGTTATCAACAAACCAGTGGAAGGAGAGGTCAAGGGGATTTGCAGGGCTGGGCAAGACCAAGAAAAGGGAAGAACTGGTGCTTGTGTGATTTTTCTCATACAATTTAAGCTCTTTGAATTCTGTGGTTTCTAATTTTGATTATTCTTTTCATTTATAATTTTTTATTCATTTAAAGCTGAATATGGATTCCCTAAATGAGTATGCTATTAATGATTTGCTAAAGCACAAATATCTTGTACAGTGTAATAAATGCTATGCTTATTTAAAGGTAACAACTGACAACACTGGTGATCTGTGTTCCTCATGTAAAAAGGTGGATGATTTGCTTACCATTATTAAAAGTAACTCCAGACCTACTGATGATGATTGCACTTGTGCAATTGGCTTGGAGAACTGTTGTTACATATATTAATAACTGGACTGGTGAAATGAATAATGTTAGGCAAAGAGCAAACAGAACACATTTAGGAAATTATGTGTTTATTGTCTGTAAAGATCATTCAGCCTCTATGAAACAAGCTGATGCCCCTGAAAACTTTGGAATTCTGGATGCAAGTTGTGATGATGTGAGGTATTGCCAGTTTTTGCAGGAGAAGTAGGGCAGTGGATGTGTAACATATGCCAGCATAGCTAGCTGGAGTTTTGTAAAGAATTATGTCATTTGTATATCAAACCCACGGTGGTCAGCTTAAACTCCCCCAACAGACTCTACCAGTAACAGGGGAAAACAGTAGTTCAGGTACATGCCCAGGAACAATGGTTAGATGTTCTAAATGTAACCAGTGTGGCCATGTAGTATACAACTGTCCAAGGAAGCAAGGTGGGGAACAAAAGTTGGGGGCCAGCAAGTGAGAATAACAGTATGCCAGTGGTAAGTTGTCTGAAGACAACAGGGATACCAGTCTATCACCCGAGTTTATATCCAATCTTAATGGATGGAAAACAGGCCACCACTAAGAGAGACACAGTCTCTGACATAACAATTGTGAAACCTACCGTGGTTAAAGAGGAGCAGTACTTGCTTGGGCAGTCCACTCCAGTTAGAGGTTTAGGAGGGACCCCATTTCAAATGTCTCTGGCCAGGGTTCATCTTGACTGGGAGGGTGGAAAAGGAAGCAAGCAACTATGTGTGTGTTTGAGGATATCCCTGCAGATGTCCGGATAGGGAATGATTTTGATAATGCAGTAACTTGTGTGCATACAGTTAAATGCAGTCATGTTTGGAGACAGGCATGTGGGGCTGGTAGCCTGGGGGAGACTCAGACAGACTCCATACCTGAAGCCAAGGCTGGTGTATTTCAGGGAGGGAGCTACCCTGTAGCATTGAGCCTGAAGGTGAGCCACAGCTGCTGGTAGGTACTGATGTTCCTTTGGACAGAGTGACTGCAAGGGCAGAAGTGATCAGTAGTACCCAGACTGACAGTGAGGCCCCGCTGACAGACAATACCAGACCTCCTGTGGAAGGGGAGCTGGGAAGGGTCACAAAGACAGAGTTGAGACAGGCTCAGCTCTTGGACCCTACATTAAAACGCTTGAAGGAGGTATCTCTGGAGGCACCTGATTCTCAAGGAAAAGGGCATTCTGTGTACTGGAAGAGAGGGCTACTGTAAAGAGAGTGTAATGAGAGTGTACCCCTGAGGGAGGGCTAGAGGGTGAGGTAATACAGCAGTTCGCAGTGCCTAGAGCTTACCATCTGGCACTTTTAGCCATAGCCCATTACATTTCATTTGCAGGTCATATGGCCATAAAGCATACGAAGAGATGTATTATGCAGAACTTTTATTGGCCTGAGATTGCAAGAGATGTAACAGGGTACTACAGGACCTGTGAGTAGTGCCAAAAAGTGGGTAATGCAGAAGACTAGGTCAAACTCCTTTGATGCTTTTGCCTGTGATTGAGGAGCCATTTTGAAAGGTAGCTATAGATATTGTGGGACCTGTGAATACCCTAAGTTCCACAGGGAAGAATATATAATAGTGGTAGTAGATTATGCTACTAGATACCATGAGGTAGTGGCTCTGTCCTCCATCAAGGCAGAGAAAGTGGCAAATGCTTTGTTAGAAATTTTCAGCAGGGTAGGTTTCATGAGAGCAATACTGACTGACAGAGGTGCCAATTTCATGTCAGACCTGCTGGCTTGTCTGTGGGAGTGCTTTGGGGTGAAGCACCTAAGGACCACCCCCTACCACCCCCAGACTAATGTTCTTGTGGAGAGATTAAATTCTACAATAAAGACTATGCTACAGGCATTTGCAGGCCAGTTTAAGAGAGTGGAACAAATATGTGCCCCATTTGCTGTTTGCATATAGAGCAGTACCCCAGGAATCCACAGGTTTTTCACCCTTTCAGTTGCTGTATGAGCATAGGGTGACGGGGCCTTTAGATTTGATTTGTGATGAGTGGGAGGGTGAATTTGAATCCCTCGAGGAGTCTGTTGTGCCATATGTCTTAAACCTCAGGTCAAGGCTTAGGGAACTCATGGTCTTGACCTAGGAGAACCTTCAGGAGCCCAACAGCATAAAAAGGTCTGGTATGACAGGAATGCTCAAGCCTGAGAATATGCTGAGAGACAGCAGGTTATGGTTCTCATTCCTGCAGACACAATAAGCTGCAGGCAGCTTGGGAGGGACCCTTCTAAGTGGAAAGGAAGGTCAGTGATGTTAACCACATGTTAAACCTACTAGGCAGGAGGCAGGGGCACAAATTGTACCATGTTAACATGATGAAGCCTTGTCATGATAGGGAGGCTCCAGTGCTGAGTATTTGAAGTGGGTAGCAGGAGGAGTCTGAGGGGGATCTATGGCTACATCGAGCCAGCCAGCAAAATGCCAAGTTATTAAGGTGGAGCTTAGGGTTGTATGCATATGACATGAAAGTGCAGCACTGTAGTGGAGTCAGCAATGCCAATTCAGATGAGTTCTCAAGACAGGTATGGGTTAATGTATTCTGAAACAGGCTCATTTCTCTTAAGCCACATTTCTCCAGGGTCACTGGAAAAAACTAGCTTGAGTCTTCAAAGGGGGAGAGATGTGATGATGTGAGGTATTGCCAGCTATGCCAGGAGAAGTAGCGCAGTGGATGTGTAACATATGCCAGCATAGCTAGCTGGAGTTTTGTAAAGAATTATGTCATTTGTATATCAAATGGATTTGTTCAGCTGCTTGTCTCAAAAATGTACCAACAGTGGGTCCTGCTGGACAGAAAAGAAATGCACCTGTATGTCAGACTGTATTGTAACTGTTGAAGTGAATATATTGTAACAGAGGATACTGAGCAAGAAGAGGTTAATCTCAGTCCAGCTAAATTGAAAAATAGTCTGAAAATTAAATTACCTGGTTTAGGCCTTAAGGATTGTATTTTATAGTTCTGATTGCAGCCAGAGACAAAATATCTGTTAAAACCAGGACTAGGAATCCTACTGTATTGTCCTTAGGGGTGAAATAATTGCTACCCTGGAAGGGTGGAAGTTTTTTTTAATGGTTTCATAGCTTCCAGATGATATAACACATCTATGAAAAATTGTGTATATGTGTGTGTGTGTGTGTGTGTGTGTGTGTGTGTGTGTGTGTGTGTGTGTGTGTGTGTGTGTTATGGCACATAGGTGCTAGATTCTGGTTCAGTCTCTAGTAAAGGGGGCAGTGTGGGAACTAGCATCAGATGTATGTGATGTCATTCTTTAATCCATCATTGAAATTGTGTTTTAATACTAGATGAGTCAGAAGTCTCAGAGCAGTCTGTTTTTGAAACCTGGCAAAGAAGGACCTCTCACCCAATTAATTTTGTCTTGCTTTAGTGAGTAACCAGGGAATACTAATTCTTTAGACCAGGCAGCAAAATATAGTGAGATTAGTTAAGTACTGTTTTTCCATATCTGAGTGAATCTATCCATCTGTGTTATTTTTAATATTTCTTGTGAATGAAACTCTGGTGCTTATTGTAAATAGATATTTAATATATTCATGTTCTTGTATTGTTTATTATTAAATACATTTAAACTTTTCATTGTGGCTGGTCTTTTTAGAGAATATTTTACTGTTTGAGAGTACTTATATTTATTTAGTGACACTATGGCCAGTCCTGAAAGCCTTGGTGCATTGGTCAAACACTACCATTTGTGTTAGTATTAATTTTACACAGTATACTCAGGTATCCTTGTAAGAGCCTTAGAATAGCTGGCTTTGGAGTGTTCTGGTGGCAGTGTCTACATTATAGTCTGGGCAGAGGGGGCATAGCTGTTAAATCTGTGCCAACCTTTCCCGTGTGTGTGTGTGTGTGTGTGTGTGTGTGTGTGTGTGTGTGTGTGTGTGTGTGTGTGTGTGTGTGTGTGTGTGTGTGTGCCAGCTACTTGGAGCAGGGGCACAGAGCACTGGTTTCACAGACAGGGTGGTGGAGGACTTGGCTTGGAACACTCGGCTAAGGTCACAGTTCTACAGCTGTGTTCAGTGTAGGGTCTTATTTGGGGACTGGTGAGAGAGAGAGGGAAACCCAGTCCCAGGACAAGAGTGTGTTCCTTCTGTTCTGTTAAGGGAAATTATGCTTGGTGCAGAGAGCTGCAGCTGGAAATACTGTGTGTATCTTTTTTTGTTACAAGTGAACATCCCTCACCGGTGTCTGTGGTGAGGATTGAGACTCCTTGATCACAGGTGCAGAGAAGGGACATCACACTAGTATTCAGCAATTTGAGGGTTCATAATGTTTAGAAAAAAACAGAAAAAGAAAGAAAGGAAGAGGTTCACAACAAACAAAAAGGAAGAAAAAGAAACTGATAAATGTCTGTAAAGTAAAGAGAATATGTAATAAAAAGGACACTGCTTTGTTATGTAACACATAGATTACAGAGAAGGGTAACATTGTTCTATTAGAAAACCACCAGTCTTATCATTTTTCCAAAAGATAAGGTAGAAAAAAGAGGGAAGAGCAGGTGAAAAGGAAGAAATCAAAATTGAATGTTGAAGGATTAAAGAATGTTATTGTAAGAAAAAAAGAAGAGAAAGACAGATGTTGACTACATGGCTCTAGCTGTGGATGAACAAAGCCAGCTGGGTAAGAATTGTATGCTTGCAAATTTAATACGCAGTGAAAACAGTGGGATTAATAAGAGTAATGGTGATGAAGATTATTCATTTTTAACAATTGATAGGGCAGATATTACTGTATTAGAAGTTGAATATTCTTCAGATCTGGTTAGAAAATATTTTCTTGTAATTGGAGATTCTATTACTAGATGAGCTGATACTTACATTTGCATGCTAGGAGCATTAATAATTGTTTGTGTCTTTCGGCTTTTCCCGGTTGGGGGTCGCCACAGCAGAACTCCAGTCCGCTAATGATTGGCAGTTGATTTTTACGTACCGGCTTACCAGGCCTGATGCACAACCTTCAACGAAGTTACGCCCATTCACGCATGTCTCCACGCAGAAGATGCTCTAACTGAGAATCGAACCGGACAGCATCTTGCTGTGAGGCGGCAACACTACCACAGCACCACCACAGCGGGATACTAGGAGCATTAATAATGTTTTTTATTGGAATATTTGTTATGTTTCTACAAGACTGATGTTATTGTTTGTGAAACATGGTTAAAGAACAATGACTGGAAACCAGTTCTGTCAGGGTATAAATGTTTTTACTGTAACAGACATTCTAACAAAAAATCAGGTGGAGGTGTTATGATATGGATTAAAGATAGCTATGAGACCAGTGATTATGACATGTTCCTTGATAATATCAATATTATAGATTGTGTAACTATGACAATAAAGACTAGCCTGGAGCATATATCAATTGTTGGAGTGTATAGACCACCTAAGTCAAGTGCTGATGACCTATAGGAATTCATAAATTTCTTGCATGAAACATAGGAGGGAAGAATATTATTAGTTGAGGACTTAAATTTACCATAAACAGATTGGAATAATATTGATTCAACAACATTAGAAGGAAACTATTCACAATGTCTGTTCAGGAACAATTGCTTCAGATTGTAAAAAAAATACCAAGGAATGTAACATACTAGACATTGTTTGTGCTTCTAAAGGACTGTTACTTCAAGTCAGGTTTTATTTACCACTGTTGATGTTTACTTAAAGACTAAAATATTGTCCCTCTGTCATTATTATACAATATACACAGTCATTATAGTGCACCAGTTTCTTTGCCAGTCTTCCAAAGATAGAGTACTGTTTCAAAGTAGATTGATTTGTCCTCACAACAATTTCTGCTAAGCAGCTTGTGTCAGATTCACACTAGCAACAGGCTCATTATGAATAAATTTTCAATTTTCCACCTCTGGCATGGGATTCCATTATTACTCTGAGAAATGTGTTTATACGAAGAAGATGGTAGTCTTTTAATGTGACTCATTACTCCGAAAAAACACATGGGAATTTGAAAGTTTCAGCAATGAGCTTCTTAAAGATCATTCTGGTTAACTAAGTGCTTTCTATTCTTCTTGCATAACTGCACTGAATCTTGCATATGGTACAATCTTGGTTATTCCATCAAATGGAATACTATGGCCTTTTCTTTCCAGAAAAGGCCAGCAATGTGACACAGATGATAAAGAGAGTGAGGAACAGTAATAGGGAATGGAATTTAAAAAAAAGGCAGAAAAGGAGTGGCTAGATCTCTCTTCTCTTAAGCAACAAAAAGACACAGTTCATCTTGACACAATCCTGCAGGAAATATGTATGCATAACCTGGCTGTTTGTGAGACAAGGCAGCATTTCTGTGCATGCTTTCTTTGCCTGCCCTCCTAATTAGTGTTCAAATTTCCACAATGATCATCCCCTGCTTTCATGTACCACTGGCAAAATATAAAACCTAATCTCACTTACAAAGGAACCTGTAAAAGCATAAAAGGTTTTGTTTTTGGAAAGTGCATAGTACTAAATGAAGCAGAACTACGCAGCCTACAATTGCATGGAGCTGGTGGTAGTTCCTCCCCCTCTGAGTGTGTGAGTGTGTGTGTGTGTGTGTGTGTATACGCGCGCACGTGCATGTGTGTGTGTTGTATCACTAATGACAGAGGGACAATATTTTACTTAAAGACTAAAATATTGTTTCTCTCTGTCATTATTACAATGCTTTTTATTGAAATTGGCTTAGTAAGACAACCACAGAGTGACAGAGGGGCTGGAAACAAAGCCACAAACCCAATTTCAATAAAAAGCATTCTAAAAGGCAGTTTTCTAAGTTTTACCCTAGGAGTCGAGTTACCCAGCAATACATGTGTGTTTGTTTGTGTGTGTGTTTCTGTGTTATTGAAAGAAAATAGTCAAATCAAAAATAGCGAGGAAACAAAATCTAAAAATCATGTTAAGCTTTCATAGTATTGCAATAAAAATAGGTAAGCTGCTGTGAAAAATTAGAAAAGAGACATACAGACTTGCAAATGTCCAAGACTCCTTGTTTTTGTGAGCTGTATAAAGAAATCCTCATTTGGGTCATTAAGTGGAGAGATTATCTCTGCAGGTTCCCAGCAGTGTGTAAGCAGAAACTTGTAGTAATCATAGCTTTCGATCAATCAGGGATAAATTTCAACAAAATCAGGGACAATTCCAAAAATAATTAGGGACAATTTTTTTAAAATACTAGCATTATTAAACTTGAGACAATGACAGAATAAGAGAATGTGAATTATGATACATTTTCAGAAGTAAAAGAAGTCTATATTTATTGTTATTATTTATTAAGTAGAATTCAGTACCCTTTCTCCAAAAGACATCTGTTTTAGGAGGATTTAAGTGGAACAGAACTAAAATTTGTGCAAAATCAGGGACAGTTGTGAGGTACTCATGTCCTTCCTGCATTGGGGGCACAGAGGTTAGTAGTGCTATAGTAAAAGGATCAGTTGAGTAGCTTATGCAACCTTGTTAATTAGCCCTCTGTGTCAGTATAACAGAAAATATCCTATTGGTTTGCATCTATTAACTAAGTGCATTAGATACTCGGTGGCAGATAAAAAAACTCTTGGCGGACGTATTAGAGTATTTGCGTTTACTGTATTGTTCCTCAATATTTCAATTATTTTCTAAAACAAATATCCATTGTGAAGCAAGTTCATTTCTCATGGCTATTTTAAAAAGTAGAATGTTGAGAAAGTGGGTTTTGTGCTAAAATTTTATGAGATATTACTATAGAGTTTAAAATAAAAAAAAATTGCTTTGAACTCGGACCTAAAATTTCAGGCAGAAATCAGCACCCTAGTATTTTTTGTAAAACATAAGAGATTCATAAGCAGGCTAACTGTTCTCTAACTCTTTTCACTGTGGTTTTGTGTTAATATCCGAGTGAGTCTCTTGGATTATTTCAATATATACATAAAACACAGCGACATAAAGGTAAAGATTAACTCATTAAGATGTGTAAATAGAGTCAGTGTTATTTCTGACAATAGCTTTCTTTACCTAAAATTCATCCTGGTGTGTGTGTGTCTATATATTATTCAGAATGAATCTGGTGTGCATGCGTGTGTGTGTGTGTGTGTGTGTGTGTGTGTGTGTGTGTGTGTGTGTGTGTGTGTGTGTGTGTGTGCGCAAGTCTGTATTACAGGAAAAAATGCTGCTCGCTAATGACAGGGGCAATATTTTACTTAAAGAGTAAACTATTGTCCCTCTGTCATTATTAGAGCTTTTTATTGAAGCTGGCTTTGCAAGACAGAACCACAGAAGGACAGAGAGACAGACCCACAAAGCCAACTTCAATAAAACAAAAAAGGCTCACGTAGTGAACAGTTACCAGCAACCCTCAATGCACTGTAGACTGTTAGTTCATCACTGAAGTAAATAAGAATGCAGACTCCAGGTATCACATAATATGTTCCAAGAAAGAGGATATTCACAAGATCTATTATTTAAAATTAGTGAGGAATTACTCAATGGATGGGGCACTAAATACAATCCACTACTAGGTAATGACACAGAGGTAGTGCCCCAAGACACCAGGATGAAGCATGATCAGAAAAAAGATTTTCACCAACTCTGTGGTGTTACCATTTAGTAGCTACACCAAGAAAATAAAGGACATATTTATTAGAAACTGGAACATATTCAGGGGTAATGCTAACATTTGTACAACCATTGGTGAAACTCCAAGATCTGTCTACAAGGCTGGGAAGAACTTAAACTTTTTTATTTGAAGACCCCAGGATAAAAACAAAGTATAGTAACAAGGGCACTAAACGTTGTGGTGCATGCAACAAATGTAGATATATTTTAGAAGAACAGAAAATAACTGTAGGAACCGACCCACACACTAATACATTTGGGAGATGGGAATTGTAACACCAGAGGAATAGTGTATATAGTAAATTGGCGCAAGCTGTAAATATTTCTACATTGGAAAGACAGAAAGGCTTTTTTGTAAATGTATTTGCAAGCATTGACATGCAATTGCCAAAAGCACACGAATAATGCCCTTTATAGACAAAGTGAGATCTGCCTCACATTTGCAAAGTTTAAGTTTGTTTTTTAGAAACAATACCTTAGAGTGTCAGAGAGGGCAGTTGGGAAATACAGACAGAGAAAAAGGAGCTCATTTGGCAACTCAGGATGAATTCCATGGCAATTCCTGTTATACATGACCACACCTCACTGGCACCAATACTTAAACTATTATCAGCTGAACTATAAATAAAAAGGAATAACCAAGCAACACATATTAAGGTTTATTTAGATCCTTATATTGAAGATAGAGTTTGAGAAGGGATCTTACAGAATGATTCAAAACTTATAATATACATACCTTGTATAAACATTTGCTATTTGTTTTCAAATTTAAGTAACTCACAAACATATAAGGGTTGGTGAACAATGCTTAGTTCACTACATTATTGTTTTATTCATTCATTTTGTCACATAGGTTGGTCGATGTTTTTTGTATTGTATCTTGTGGTAAATCAGTGTTTTTGTAGACTTAGAGAAAGCATATGACAGGATGCCTAGAGAGGAGTTGTGATATTGTATGAGGAAGTCAGGAGTGTCAGAGAAGTATGTAAGAGTGGTACAGGATATGTACAAGGGTAGTGTGATAGCGGTAAGGTCTGCGGTGGGAGTGATGGATGCGTTTAAGGTGGAGGTGGGTTTACATCAAGGATCAGCTCTGAGCCCTTTCTTATTTGCAATGGTGATGGACAGGTTGACAGAAGAGATCAGACAGAAGTCCCCATGGACTATGATGTTTGCAGATGACATTGTGATCTGTAGTGAGAGTAGGGAACAGGTGGAGGAGACCCTGGAGAGATGGAGATATGCTCTAGAGAGAAGAGGAATGAAGGTCAGCAGGACTAAGACAGAATATATGTGTGTGAATGAGAGGGAGGACATTAGAATGGTGAGGATGCAAGGAGTAGAGGTGGCAAAGGTGGATGAGTTTAAATACTTGGGGTCAATAGTTCAGAGTAATGGTGAGTGTGGAAGAGAGGTGAAGAAGAGAGTACAGGCAGGATGGAGTGGGTGGAGAAGAGTGTCAGGAGTGATTTGTGACAGACGAGTACCTGTAAGAGTGAAAGGGAAGGTCTACAAGAGGATAGTGAGACCAGCTATGTTATATGGGTTGGAGACAGTGGCATTGACAAAAAGGCAGGAGTTTGAGCTGGATGTGGCAGAGTTAAAGATGTTAAGATTTGCACTGGGTGTGACGAGGGTGGACAGGATTTTATTAGAGGGTCAGCCCAGGTTGGAAGGTATGGAGACAAAGCCAGAGAGGCAAGATTACGTTGGTTTGGACATGTGCTGAGGAGGGATGCTGAGTATATTGGGAAAAAGATGCTAAGGATGAAGCTACCAGGTAACAGGAAAAGAGGAAGGCCTAGGATATGGTTTATGGATGTGGTGAGAGAGGACATGCAGGTGGTTGGTATGACAGAGCAATATGCAGAGGACAGGAAGAAATGGAAACAGGTAATCCGCTGTGGCGACCCCTAACAGGAACAGCCAAAAGAAGATGATGATGATGATGATCTTGTGGTAAATCACATTATACATGCATAAATGTAACACTGTCTCTTTAAAAATTTTAAATGTTGTACTAATTGAACCATCACATGCCGGCATGATTTTTAAATAAAAAGAGGTTTTATATGTAAGTTAAATAGTTCTGAAGATTTCCAAGGTTGAATGGATGAAAGCGCTTGACTGTTTTTATGCAATTGGCATTCTTTTTTGTTTGGAATTTATAAAGTCTCTGTTTTTATGTGATTCCTGGAGTCTGTATTCTTATTTAGTTCAGTTATGAGCAGTCTACAGCGTATTGAGGGTTGTTGATGATTGCTCACCACGTGTGCCTTTTTTTGTTCTACAAGTTTTTTCCTTGGCTGCACAGCACACGCTGATTACAGTTTTCCCAGTTTTACATATTGGGGGAATTTAATAAAGCCTACACTTTTTTTTCCATGTAGGCATTGTGCCATACTGCTTACATGGCCACAAACATTTTTAGATTCAGTAAGCAGTGCTGAGCAGCACACATGTACGTGCCAACATGGAAACTTCTGTGACATGCAAATCACCTCATAAGCAGGTGAATCTCATGTAAATGAGGCAGTTAGAGCAATTCAGCAAGCAAATAGGCATCTCTTCAAACCCTGTGTCCATGTCTGTAGTATACAAGGAAAACATTCCATGTATAGGAGTGTAGATAGACAAAATGGGTTGTAAGAATGTAGATATTTGGACAGAAATGTCATACCACATACACATATGACCAAAACTATCATCCTATATGTCAGAAAAATTAAAGGAAATAAGCTAAATTAATATATATATTTTTAATAATCTGGATATGTTTGCATGGCGCACTGCAGTGCACAAACATGTTTTATAGGAAAAATAAAAAATACTGGAAAAAACAAATTAAATAGTATGTGACAGAAATGTATTACAGGACTGTATGTGGAGTCCCTACAATGGTGCACTGGTGCTGTTGCTAATATGGTTGGGCTCTGAAGTGTGTAGTTTCCAGGCTGTTAACATGGATACCTATGCAAATGAGGTGGAGGTACTGAACAGCAGAAAGGAGTTATCGTGTCTGCATATCCCTTGCATGCAGGCTTAGACCCATGTTGCTGTTTACACATGAGGTAGCTGATACTGGTGGGAGGGGGGGGGTCTACTGACTTCTAAGCTCATTTCAGCTTAGGTGCGGGTATTTGTGCAGCTCACCACCTGGTTGAGTGTGCCCCTACAGGGGCTGTGTCCACTAATGTATAAGCTTTGTTTACCTTCCCTGCATGTTTGCTTGGTGCACCACTGCGCTTAGTGTGCTTTAAAAAAATAAATGCATTTAATTAGTTTTGACCCGTGTTGACTAAAATATGGCCATGAAATGATATTAATTATATTATAGGCAGGTGCAATGCATCATTGTTACCCAATCACATACTCTGCATCTACAGCAGAGCTCTATAAAGTATGCATACACCCTACATTCTGATTTCTTCCCAATACTCTGCACCATTAGAGTACAGACTTGGGAATTTTAACTGAGAGAATGCTAGGGGCTGCTGCAGGTCTGCTGCACCTGTATGTGCTAGATGCTGAAGTCAATGCTGCTGTTGCTGACAATAGACCTAGACAGAGATGGAGAAGAGTATTCAGGCCCAGATTAACCTTCCAGGAGCAATATGAGCTGGAGATTGTAGAGTGCTACAGGGTCAACAAGGACATACTACAAGAACTCCACTGAGCTCTGCCTCCCTCAACTCAGATCCAGAGCCAACAGAGGGGAACCCATCCCAGTGGAAACAAAGGTATGTGTAACCCTTAGGATACTAGCTACAGATACTTTCCAAAATCCAACTGGGGACATGATGGTGGTCTCACAGGCATCACCATCCAGGGTACTCCACCAGTTCCTGGATGCCATGCTACCACACGCCAGTGAGCATATTTATTTTTCCCTCACAGGTGAGGCGAGGGCCAGCAATATGCAACACTTCTACCATGTAGCACACTATCCTGAAGTACTGGTTGCCATAGATTGCACTCACGTACACATCAAGGCACCACCCAGTGAGGAGGGTAGAATCTATGTCAACTGCAAGGGTAGCACTCCATCAACTGCCAGGTTGTGTGCAATGCCCAGGGGATTATTATGAAAGTGTGTGCTGGCAGCCCTTGCAGTTATCATGACTCCCATATCTGGCATGCATCACAGCTGTACCAGATGTTTGCTAGGGAGACATCCCACACTGCCATTTACTGGGGATGCTTGCTATGCCCTGGAACTGTGGATGATGACATCCATCAGAAATGCATACACACCCACAGAAGAATGCCATAATGAGGCACACACACACACTAGGAACATCATAGCATGTGTGTTTGGGCTTCTGAAGTCACGGTTCTGGTGCCTCTATATATCTGGTGGAGCCCTGCAGTACTCCCCAGCCACATGTGCACATATATTCACAGTATGTGCTGTGCTACACAATATGGTCCTATGGAAACATCTGCAGCAGGATCAGCAAAGGGAAGGGATACACAGACCCCCAAGACTGCCTAGGTCACCACAGCCACAGTCGCAGGAGGACTCAGAGGAGGAACTCCCTGATGATGTTCCCATAGTTAGACATAAGCATGCCCAGTAGACCCTGGCTTTGCCTAATTGACAATGCATAGCACATTCACTGACAGCCTAGAGCCCTAGGAACTGACACCTTCTCACATACATGTAGTAAAATTGATGCCAGGCAACCCACACAACCTGTACCTATCCATGTATTGGCTGTGTACTGCTTGCATCAGACAGAGTCAGCCCATAACTAAAGTTCTGTCAACCACTGCAGTCACAAGATAAGTCCCTAACCTACACACTACTTGTAAGCATTTTTATAATATGCTATTGTATGTATGGATTTGCTGCATTTATGCAAGTAAATATAGTGGGCTATTTGGACACAAGTAGCATGCCGTAATTGAAGTTTAAAGGGTACTTTCATCCTGGCTCTGCCACTACAACAAAGCTGACATAGCTGACACAGCTAAACCTACAGCTTGTTGTCCTTCAAAGTGTTCACACTCACTGCCTATGTCTATTACTTGTAGGAGCAGCTGCAGCCTGTGGTGCAAACAGCTCTATGTAAAGGTTTCTGCTACAGACCTACCTTCTGCAATGAGGTAGTCTCCTAAACCCAGTTATATCCATCTCAACAGCTATGAAAGGGGCCCTGATATACCTGAAGGCCTTATATATTGCACAGTGGTTGCATATCATTGGCTAATGATAGTGCAACTGAGCTGTTGTGGCTGCAGTTAGCATATCAGAGTCACAGACTGGTCTAGAGGCAATTACCTGCTAATGAGCAGCATGTTAGAATGCAAGCAACTGGCTATGGGCAAGCATTCTGTATGAGACTTTTCTCACACAGAGCACACCTTTGCAAAACAGTACTAGTAGCACATTTCAACAGTGGAGTACTGCACTCCACCAGATATGTAACTGTGTTTTATGTATAACAGGATGCAGATGGGAGGATAGAGGTATGGGGAATAGGGAGTACAGCAGTAAGCCTGTCTTAGACCTGTGGTAATGACATGTCATTGATACCCTCCTGTCTTGCACATACAGAGGGCGTACAATATATCAGAGTTGCATTGTCTTTTGTCATTGTTGCACTCTGCTGTTGTAGGACTGTCCCAATATAGTGGTTGTAATACCACACTACTGTTTGTCTGGCACTGGTCTTACGACATATTATTGGGTGGCTAGCCTTAGTGGACATACCATAGTGGACGGGAGTGTTGGGTGTATGATCATACAGCAGAAACTCTCATGGCACATAGCGAACTACCTCAGTAATGATACTATCTCGGTTGTATCCACACACATAGTATGTTGTCACACTGTAGCATATGACATGTGTGAGCAAGCAGGGGATAGTGCTGACCATTTTGTTCTTGCTGTATCTGTACATAGTGGACATCTATGTATTTGATCCTGTAATGTGTTTCCCTTTTGGTGTGTTTCAGGGCTAATGTATCACAGAAGGCATATACCATTCTCAGATGCAGAGAATGAAATAATACTTCAAGGACTACGGCAGCATCATCACATCCTCCTATTCAGGGGGAGGCATAACAGGGAACAGCGGGCTGTATTGTGGGCAGACCTTGTCTGGGATGTGAATGAGACTGGTCACCAGGACAGGACATATGAGCAGGTTCTACACTGAGCTACAGACGTTGTGAATGCTGCACATTGATGGGCAGTTGATGTAGCCAGAGATCATGCCATCACCAGTGGAGGGCCTGCAATGGAACAACCACTCCCAGTCACTGAGGAATTCCTGGTGAACCTAGGGACACAACAGCTCCCAGGCATCCATCACACCATACATAATGGAGGTGGGTGCCACAGTGCCAAAGCAGAGACGCATGCAGGTACGCTTACTGTGATCACCACTATAATACTGTAGCAGTCATTCTGTCAGGCTGTACATATCTTTACATGGGTGTCAGGTCTATGTGCTGTGGGGGAGGTTTAGCTCAGTTGTACACTCATACTCAGAATGTCAGCAATACATATGGTAACACAGTATCTACTGTACATGTGAGATATATACATGTATTACATTGCACTGCAATATGTGGTGGTACTGAAATTACCTCACCCTCACCTTTTTACAGGTCCATCAGGAGTTGTCCAAGGCCATGGTTCTGTGTCTGGTAAACTTGATACTGTTTTGTTATGGAACATGCATATGCTATTAAGGTAGGGTAAGGGCCAGGATAATGCCTTATATACAGCTAATGTTGTGTATAACTAGAGCAGAATGTTTGTATGTTCCTGTCTGGAACAGTTACCTAAGATTTCTAGAGTGGGTAATCACAGGAGTGTATTTGAACAAGTAGAAACACTTTTGCAGTTATAGTTCAGAGTGAATAAGCCTCCTGGTGTACATGAAGCAATTAATCCAACATGCCTTGTACATACTGAAAAACCAATGGTACATACCTTAGGCACTGAAACTTGTATTTGTATATATTTGTTAAGATAGATGTACTGTTTTTATGTACTGTGTTATCAGGTATAGTGTCATATTGCATACCTAAAAGGTACATTGTACTGGCCCAGTGTCATGTGATTTACCTGACGTGCTTGTTATAAAGGCCTTGAGTTGAATGTGTATGTTGTAGTGAGGACGTCTCTTGTGCATGAAAGCAGAGATGAGAGGATGTGACAGTGGTAATGCAGTTGTGGATCCTCATTATTATGATTCTTTGTGGATTTTCCATACATAATAGTGCATGTAGTAATGTACTGCTTTTGTCTTGGTTTCCACAAGTGACCAGGGGTTGAGGTCTCTCCCCATACCATCTGATGTCAGTGTCTCTTTGGACTTTGATGATAATGATGGTGGCCACAGTGAGGCACAGGTGGGGTTGTCAGGGTCTGAATCTATCCCAGAGGTTGACATTCCTCTTCTGGCCCCATTGTCACCACACACAGTCAGTATGCCTATACATATCCTGTCCTCACAGGCCTCATATATGGGACAGTCAGAAGGTGGAACAATTGAACAAGCCAGTGTGGCAACTATGACTCCAGTGAGTGTAGACTTTGGCCATAGCCAGAGAGCTGGTAAAGTCCCACACAGGTGGATTGACAATGGTGCTCATAGGAGGAATGTTGTCCATCCACCACCTGTTGCAGGTGTCACATCATGGGCCACACCGCCCATGTTTCAGGCCATCATGGAGGCACAGGCACTTTCTGAATGGAACACCAGACATATGCTTAGGGTTATGGATGCAGTACAGTCTGACGTCTGTGATTACCTCCACCACATTGGGGACACCATGGATCGGTTCACTGATGCAGTGGACAGGCAGTGGGCTGAGACAGTGTCTCTCTTGGACCGCACATTGATTGTGCTGGAAAGTGTGGTTGGAGTTGGGCATCGGACCCGTGAGAATAGGTCAGCAACACCATTTGCTGGGAGTCCGCGTGGCCATGCACAGTTACGCTCCCGTAGTGGCAGTACATCTAGCACTATGGGAAGTACATCCAGCACTACAAAAGGGAGTGTGCTGTCCACACCATGACATGGCAGGCCATGGGCATGTGGTCCTGGGGGTCCCATGGGAGACACAGTCCCAACAGACAGCAGTCACCATCAAGTACTAGCACCATGTCTGACCTTGGGAATGGTGGTACCAGTGCAACTCCTGGCAGAGCCAGTTCCACTGTTCAGGGCCAGAGATGATGACTTGTCAACTCTACCATGTACGGTCCATAGCTCATAGGTTCATATGTTCATAGGTGTGTACTAGGCTAATAGCCCTGGAGCCTTTACAAGCCTAGCCCATAGAAATATCCTGGCATCATGCCACCCAACCTTAGTTCCCAGTGCCTCTGTCGAGTAGAGCCACTGGAGTGATCTCCAGGGTGAATTTTCTCGTCCCATCCACTCATCATGATTTCTCTTGAAGAGGGCCAGTGAGGTGCTCTGTTTGACATGTGTGGGAAGCCTATTCCATAGCATGGGCAGCCTCTGGGTTATGAACCTGTCCCTCCAGCTTGTTCTGTTGATTGCGGTAATGAGGTTGAGGTCTCTGGAGCATGTAGTGTGGAGGGATTGGGATTTCTTTAGATGTAGCATTTCTAACAGAGCTGGGTCAGACATGGCTTTGTAAGTCAAGTAGAGATCACCTTTAAGTAGGTGATATGAAACAGAGAATAGTTGGAATTTTTTTAGTCTGTCTATATAGGACAAATGTTTAAGGCCTAGGATCCTCTTTGCAAGGTACTTCTGCAACCTCTCCAGTTATTGCAGGTGTCTAGTGAGTACATGCCAAATGGACCATTGTATTCAATGATTGGCCTAATGAGGGAAGAGTAGTGGGAGACAATGACCTCTTTCTTCCTGGATGGAAAACCCTTAGTAATGAGATGTGCCACATAGAAGGACTATCTGACCACAGTGGCAATGTGGTGGTCAAAAGAGAGGTTGCTGTCAACCTGTGTTCCCAGATCTCTTATAACACATTCTGTGTTCAGTGAACTACCATTTATGTGGTAATTCATGGGAATTGGGCTTTTCCCAAAGGGGATGATGACACATTTTATTGCATTGAGCCTAAGGCCATGGTTCTGACACCAGTCGTTGGTCTCAGTGTGGCTTTTCTGTAGGATGTCAACATCACTTGGGAGTTAATAATAGCTCCCAACTTGTAATTGTCTGTGAATTTTGTCAGCCAGAGTCATTTTGCATTGGCCTGGACTACAGAGAAGTAGATACCAAAGAGGAGAGGACCCAGGACCAAACCCTGTGGGACTCCACTCATGACTGGTCAGCAGTCTGACTTGGAGTCAACTACTTTCACACTGTGGGTTCTATCTGTGAGCCAATTTGCAACCTACCTAGTGATATAGGGGTTGATGCCTAGCTTAGTGAGTTTTTCTATGATTCCTGGGCGGGGAATGGTATCAAAGGCCTTGGCCAGGTCATGGTAGGCTGTATGAACCACTTTGCCTTCATCCACTGCTCTGGTGACTTACTCAAAGAAGTTGACCAGGTTGAGCAGGCATGATCTACCCTTCACAAAACCAAACTGTGTGGGATCTAGAGTTTGGAGATTCCCTATATCCTTGTTTATTAGGTCCATGATTATGCGTTCCATAGCTTTGCATATCAGACTCATCAGGCTAATGGGGCGATAGTTCCCATGGTCTGTAGCCACTCCTCCTTTGTGAAGAGGGATGACTGTAGCAGTGTGCCATTTGGTAGGGACAAAGCCTGAGGTAAGGCTGTGATTGAACAGGGCACACAGATGAGGTGCCAGTTCACTCTGTAGTTCATGTAGAACATGGCCAGGGATATTTTTCGGTCTCATAGAAGCTGTATTCTTGGCCTTGGACAGTGCTGTTTTAACCTGTGCAGCAGTAATAGTGCCTGGCAATCTACTGGGGTTATGATTGGTCCTTTGGTGGGGGAGACAGGGGTAACTTTGGCACTGAATCTGTTGGCCAGTATATTGGCAATCTCTGTTGGCTTGGTATAGGAGGTACCATTGTGCAGTAGCTCAGAGGAAATCTGGTTATTGTCATGGAGATTCTTTACATAACTATAGAAGGTCTTGTGGTTGTCTTTACTATCTGCTGTAATTCTGTTTTCATAGCTAGCTTTAGAAGATTTGATGAGGGATCTCAACTTTTTGTTGAGGATGATAAGGGAGTTTAGCTGTCCAACATGCAAATGTGTAGGGCTAGCACTGAGCTTGACTGTGTACATGCACACACTCACACACCACTGTCACATGCAGATCACCTACAGACACACACGGCACCTCTCCATGCCCCATCTAACCTGCTCCCTTTCCTGACTCACACACATGCTGTCAACCATTTGGGGCAGCCTAGGCCTCCAGCACCCCCACACATCACCCTGTGCAAGTGATGATACATGTGCCACATCCCTGTCATCCTTCCCATTGATTCAGGGGAATTGAACTATGTGTCTAATGTGCAGGGTGACTATATTACTTGACAGGTACTTGTGTAATGCAGTATTGTTTTGCATGCCACTTGTAGTGGTCACCAACATATACTGTATGCTGGCATATGTCATGAGTATGCAACATACTTTTGTGGACCTTATGTTGTATGATGTTGTACTGGTGGTATTGTTATATGACAGGCATGTCACAGACCTGTGCATGTTTCTGTTGCAAAAGTTTGAAGGGATAACCTATGGACACACAGCGGCAGTGAAGTGGCACAGCATGGCATGGCAGCACAGCAGAAATATGACTTCAGCAACATACAGTAGTATACGTGCATGGCTGCATAGGTCCACATCTGTATGACAGTCTACCAAGGACAATGGCGGAAGTCAGCATACTCATGCATTCATACTTTGTGATAAGGTCTGCTACAGGGCAAGGTGTGACTTTACTGGAGTGCATATGCTGCCTATCTGTAGAGAGCATAGTAAATGGATGACTCACTGTAAGGACAGTAACCTACAATGTGATGTTAGTACTACATACTTCTGGGAGACATTTGTCTAGCAGACATAAACACACCCTTAAAATAGACCCTGCCTAATGGTATACAGAGCACCTCAGTGCACCTCAGCACATGCTATCTGTTTGATTGGATGGGTGGCCTTCATCTCAACACACTGCATCTGCCTGAGTCCCTCTTGGACTGGGGCAATATGTGCTGATCCTGTACTGAGGGGTATACAGATGTCTATGATTGTGAGGGCTGTATGGCCATTATGCTAGTTAAGTACACATGTGCTATGGCCCCATAACATGATGTATACTGCTGTAACAGCCTCACACACAAACATGACTACATTCAGGCTAGCACCACTTCCAGTCACTGCATACAGGACACATCAAGGCATACACATATCACAAGTTTGCTGTATGTAGATTAGAACCCTTACCTATGTACTGGTACAAACTACAGATCACAGTACCCGATGCATGCAGTACAACTCATGTCTGCTAGTACTATCAGTTTAGAACATATAATGCTTGTTGATATAAGCACGCCTTGTTATGGTCAGTCACTGGGAGAGGCCACATCATCTGTTACAAATAAAATGATGCAAAACCCTATCTGCGTTTACTTTACATAGGTTATCATACATATGTCATATGGATATACACACACACACACACACACCATGTTGGGCAGAGTGGGATTAGAACTCCTACTTATCTAGGCTTCGACATTATAGATCACACTACTTATCGCATGTGCCACAGCTTAAGTGTTATTACTACACTGTCAGCTGGTTGTCTTAAGGTGGCTGACATCATCAGGCCTTGTAGAACTGGGCAGTATAGAAGCCAGCAGCATGTTACAGGGCAAACATTGCATAGCCATTACAGGTGGATAGCCCATGAGGGCATGACAGTTATTTTGCAAGGATACACACATACACACACATGTACCAAGTAGCTCCAAGTGAGACTAGAATCCCTACTTATCTAGTATTGCACACTACAGATCACAGTAATTATCACACGTGCCACGGCTTAAGCAGTGCTACTACACGGTCAGCTGGTACTCTTAAGGTGGCTGACATCATCGGGCCTTGTAGAATAGTGCAATATTGAAGCCAGCAGCAAGTTACTGGCCAAAAAGTGCATAACCATAGCAGGTGGATAGCCCATGCGGGCATGGCAATTGTTTTGCAGGGGTATACACACACACACACACACACACACACACACACACACACACACACACACACACACACACACACACACACACACACACACGTGCACCATGTAGTCTGGAGTGAGATTAAAACCTCTACCTATCTAGGCTTATTACACTATAGATCATAGTAATTATCACATGTGCCACAGGTTCAGTCTGTTATACATGTGATTATAGGCACAGTACTTGTGCATTACACAAACTAGGCTTGTGTTGCACAGCATCTGTGGCCTGCAGAGTGATATAGGTTCATACTGTTATCTACATCTAGTATCCTAGCAGTGAGATAACTAATGTTATCCTAGCTATGTGTGTACAGTTACCAGTATGGCCATATATGGCTGCTTGCAGTTAAATAGGTGACACTGTGGACATGGACAATGTGCCCTGCCCATACATGCATCAACACCATTATACATTACACCACCTTATCACCTGTGTCTATCCCCATGGTGACATCCAGCAGGCATAGGGGTCTGTAGGTAAGTGGATTATGTACTGTGGCGCCCTTACTTTGGATCCTTTAAGCAACATTATGGCTGTGTGATAGTGCAGTTTAATCACCATTATTAGAGTAGGTATATGGGGAGACTATGTATCATTTTAATATATATACCTATATATATAGCTATATATATCTATTTGACACTACATAGCGATATATATATATATATATATATATATATATATATATATATATATATATATATATATATATATATACTATGCATGTGACAGACATAGACTGACAGATGGATATGCATATATATATGTCTGTATGTATAGACATGTATACACAATATATCATTTCACTAAAGGGCCAACAGAATTGGGCTTATTTTTAGTAAGTGTACTGGCATGCTCAGTGGGACAGTCACTACTTATAATGTGACTCCAGGCCACACCTACCTGTATTCTAGTCCAGGATTTTGTTTGTTACAGACATTAACATTCGCCCCTGTTTCTGCATTGCTGCACTTCACTCAAAATGTCCACAACATTCCCCAGCTGTCTGCTGTACTAAATATGTGACTGGGGTTGGTAATGTTACACCACCAACAGACTGACAGTCTACATACCTCTCAACTGTCCTGATTTTCACAGAATGTCCAGAGTTTTGCTTCATATGTTTGATCTGTTCCTCACTCATTTGTGGATTTCTGGTGCTTCATTGAATGTTGACATCAATACATTCTACTAATTACAGACAAACATTGTGTGTCAGACTTTATATCTGTTGGAATATATGTACTACTGCAACACCTTTACATCCAGCAAGGTTTATGTGACCAGTATTTAAACTCTGTCCCTATGTTTGGGCATTTGTCCCCCCAATCTTTCTGACTTTGTCCAGATTTCTTGCACTAAGTGGTTGGGAGGTATGACATTCTGTGAAAACACCAATATACTACTACCTTGCACAGAAAAGATGTGAATAATTCCAGATCAGAACCATCAATACCATAACCCATGCTAGCTTTCCTAGTCCACTGAGCCTCACAGGTTGCTAGACAGAGAGGGGTCATCCATCACACATTCAACAGCATACATATGTACATTGCTCTCCTACATGAAGAGAGACATACAATGTGTGAGAGCTGTCTGTGTTACAGCCCTGAGATTGCCTGGTCCACTGCTATACTACAGCTGATATTCTGTCAAAGTGGTTATATGGGTATACCTCTGTGTTGGGGGGTGGGGGAAGAACAGCACATGATCTGCTTGGGTAGACAGTAGTCCAAATATCATGTGTGCCCACTGCTTAACATCTCCCTTGCCTGATGTTGTGAATATTCCAACCATGAAGCCTAGTGAAAATTAAAGAACACATACTATTGGACTGGGTATCAGATGTCCCATGTGGATGTTAACACTGACCAAATAGCCCACTATATTTTCTTGCATAACAGCAGCAGATCCATACATATGATACCTTATTATAGTAATCCTTACAACTAGTCTGTAGGTTAGATACTTACCGTGAGAATGCAGCAGTTACCAGAACTGTAGCTCAGGGCTGACTCTATGTGATGCAAGAGGTACTCAGCCAATACATGGATAGGTACAGGTTGTGTGGGTTGCCTGGCATCAACTATTTTATTATATGTACTTGAATGGGAGTAAGGTGTCAGTCCCTGGGGCCCTAGATTGTCAGTATATGTGCTATGCGTTGTCTCTTAGCCAATGCCAGGGTGTACTGGGCATGCCTATGTCTGCCTACAGGGTCATCATCAGGGGGGCTCCTCCTCTGAGTCCTCCTGTGAGTGCAGCTGTGGTGACCTAGGCACTGGTGGGGGGCTGTGTATCCCTTCCCTATGCTGATCCTGCCAAAGCTACTTCTGCAGGATCATATTGTGTAGCATGGCACATACTGTGAACATATGTGCACATGTGGCTGGAAAGTAATGCAGGGATCCACCAGATATATTGAGGCACTGGAACTGTGACTTTAACAACCCAATCACATGCTATTTGTGTGTGTGCCTCATTATGGCGTTCTTCCATGGGTGTGTGTGCATTCCTGATGGGTGTCATCATCCATGTTTCCAGTGTGTAGGCAGCATCCCCCAGTAAATGGCCATTTGGGATGCCCCCCAGCAAATATCTGCTACAGCTGTGATGCATGCCAGATATGGGAGTTGTGATAGCTGCCAGGGCTGCCAGCACACACATTCATGATAATGCCCTTGGCATTGCACACAACCTGGCAGTTTATGGAGTGATACCCCGTGCGGTTGATGTAGATTCTACCCTCCTCACTGAGTAGTGCCTTGAGGTGTACATGAGTGTAATTTATGGCACCCAGTATCTCAGGGTAGTGTGCTACATGGTAGATGTGTTGCAAATTGCTGTCCCTCTCCTCAGGGTAGAGGGGAAAAGACATGTGCTCACTGGCATGTGGTAGCATGGCATCCAGTAACTGGTGGAGTACCCTGGATGCTGATGCCTGTGTGACCCCCATCATATCCCCACTTCATCTTTGGAAGGTACCTGTGACTATTATCCTAAGGGCTACACATACCTTTGTTTCCACTGGGATGGGTTCCCCTCTGTTGGCCCTGAATCTGAGTTGAGGATGGCAGAGCTCAGTGAGCTCTTGTAGAATGTCCCTGTCCACCCTGTAGTGCTGTACAATCTCCAGCTCATGTAGCTCCTAGAAAGTTACCCTGGGCCTGAATTTTCTCTTCCTTCTCTGCCTAGGCCTATTGTCAGCAGCAGAAGCATTGACTTCAGCATCTAACACACACAAATGTAGTAGACCTGCAGCAGCCCATAGCATTCTTTCAGTTAAAATTCCCAAGTCTGTACTCCAGTGGTGCAGAGTATGGGGGGAAAAATCAGATTGTATGGTGTATGCATACTTTATCGTGTTCTACTGTAGCTGCTGCCTGCGTGATTGGCTACCTATGATGCAGTGCACCCTCCTAATATATCATTGATATCATTTAATGGCCCTAGTTTGTTAAGCAAGGATCAACACTAATTAATACATCATTAGCCTTTTAGACACCCTGAGCACTGTGGTGTACCACCCAAACATGCACCTTGTAGGTAAACACTGCTTAGCAGTCAGTGCAGCCCCCCCTCCCATTTCCATGCTCAGTACAGTGGCGTGCCGAGCAACCATGCAGAAACATGCACCCCATAGGTAAACAAAGCTTAGACGTCAGTGCACATCTCCCCACAGACTTCCACACTTACCATGGCAGCACCCCATGCAAACAGGCACAGTTAAGCTCCAGTCAGCTTAGAGGTTATTGGACGCACCCTCTCTTGATGTCAGCTACCTCCTCTGTGGACACCAACATGGTTCTCTGCCTACACGGTGGGGATATGGGGACACGATTACCCCATTATGCTATTCTGTATCACTACCTCATTTGCATAGGGATCCGTGCTCACTACCTAGATACTACATGCTTCCAAGCCCTTCCACATTAGCAACAGCCCCAGTACACCATTGTAGATATTACATGCAGGGTCCTGTAATATATTTCTGTCTCATGATATTAATGTTTGATCTTTCCAGTTTTTTTTTAATAAGGCATGTTTGTGCACTGTGGCACTCAGTGCAAACATACTAAAATTAAAAAATATATATTTTAATATATTTACTGTAACTTTTGGAACATACAGAGGATAGTTTTGCTCATATCTGTGTGTGCTATGCCATTTCTGTCTATCTACCTACATTTTTACAGCCCCTTTTTTTCTGTCTACAGTTCTGTACACAGAATTCTTCTGTGTATACTACGGACATTGACATGGGGTCTGCTGGATTGTTCTACCAGCCTCATTTGCATGAGATTCACCTGCTTATGAGGTGATTTGCATGCTATAGAAGTCTCTGTGTTGGGTGCTCGTACTTGCCACTCAGCAGCGCTTAATGAATCTAAAAATGTTCACACTCATGTTAGCAGTGCTTAATGAATCTAAAAATGTTCACACTCATGTTAACAGTGCTTAATGAATCTAAAAATGTTCACACTCATGTTAGCAGTGCTTAATGAATCTAAAAATGTTCACACTCAAGTTAGCAGCGCGGCGCAATGCCTACATGGAAAAAATGTGTAGGCTTTATTAAAGTCCCCCCATAGTAAGGCCTTGTTAAGTTTAATCTGGGTGGCTGCCAAAAAGCAATTACTAGAAAATAGAAATCAAAGTCCAAACCAACTGTATTTGGAGTATTGAATATTGTAACATAGATAAAAGAACTGAAAGTGAGATCTTCAGAAAAGGGTAGGAGCAAATTACATAGAAGTAAATGGAAATTGCGGGAACAGTATATGCAGAATAATGATCTGGAGTAAGAGTGAGGTTTAAGGAAAGGCAAGAAGTGAGTAATTTATGCAATGCTGAACTAATGATAGTTATACAAAAGAGTATATGTGATGTTTAATGTATGTAATTTGGAACATATTAATGTTTTTTTCTATATAAATGTACATGTGCCTGTGTCTTAAGTGATAATTTAATAAAGGTGTTAAAAAATAAAAGATAAGCTTGTCAAATAGACTATTTAATTTATTCCCTTTGTTCATAGTACCTGTCTCTGCTCAGTAACATTATTCGACATCTGTGATGGACACCTTACCTGCTAGTCTCAAGTATTTGAACCATTTAACTAGAAAATAATCTGTTTATCATGTATTATATGTTATGCCGAAATCCTCACCACACACACTCTCCCCCCATGGGAGCTACTCATAGATCTTACTGTAAGTCAACAAAAGACACTAAGGCAGAACAAAATACACAGTTTTATAGTGTACATCCATAGACAGTGACAGAGATTACAGATCACTTAGCTTCCAGTAGACAAAAGAACCAGCCACTTGGTTATTTCTACTCTAAAATGTAGCCTCATACAGCCCCTTCAGTAAAACAGGCTGTTTGCAAACAAGTCCCAGCTGCAGGCCCTTCAGGCCTGCTCCTCAGATTCAGCAGCAACAACAAAAGAAAACTACACTTTAGTTTAGTCTCAGGCCATATCCGCAAGAAGCTCTGATTGGGCTATTGAATTCTACAAGCCTTGGGTCTTGGGGTTAGGTCCCTGTTTTACCTCACTGTGAACCTCCATCTGAAGAGCTCAGTACCTGATTCTAGCCTTTTAGTCTACTTCCTTTTATTCAAATAGTAAATTGGTAATTGTCTTATTATTGTTGTTAGTTAATACTTTCAATTACCTTTCTAGCTTAGTTAGGGAATTTTCCAGACACAAGGCATGCTTAAATATATATTCCCCATACCATACTCACACTTTAAATGAAATCATGGACTGTGGCCTCGGCTCCTGGCTGAGCTGTATTATTATGATGTGTGTGTGTGTGTGTGTGTGTGTGTGTGTGTGTGTGTGTGTGTGTGTGTGTGTGTGTGTATGCACTTGTATGCTCCCTTGTGCTTAATTTATGCAATGTCTATTCCTGGGAATTGGTATCAGCATGGCTCAGACAGGATCTAAGAGAATGACTTGAATGAGTGGTCAGCATACCTCTCAACCTCATAGAATAATAAATCTGGACATAACCATAAATAAAAGTGAGACAAAGGCCCAAAACTAATATTGCTGTTACAAATCTAGAAAGTTGATAGAATTACAATTTTTACATTAGCATAAATTTCCTGAAGGGAATGAAGTCTTTAATTCTTAATGATTTGCCAAAGATTGGCCAGAAAGACAAAATTTTATGAGGAACAGACCAAAAATATGAGGCCAAAATCAGGACATTTAGCAGAAATCTGGACAATTAAAAGCTATAGTTGCCAGCCATTATTTGGTGTGTATATGCATACTTTCATGAATTATCCTACTTTCAGTCAGTTGGCCAGGATCCTAATGCCTTGTTCCTTCAGTCTTGGAGTCCCACCAGCTAACACTTATGATGTAATTTCTTGTGTGACCAGGGCATAATGTTTCTTGCAGTCATTCACTAGCTATCTTTTCTGTAGAAGTACTCCTTAAGCTTTGTGGATAATGCTAACTTTCACTGCTTCAGTGAGGGGTTTTCTTCAGCCTTATCATCTGAGCCTGTTTCTTGAAGGTGTCTTGGGGTTTCTTTTGGTGCAGTCATGGTATTCTTGACCTATTTTGAAGATAATTGCTGAGGAACTCTCAAGATAATAATGCTTTGCAATATAGGCACATTAATGAGGCTGGGACTGCTTGGAATGTTTGTGTGTAGTGTAAGGGAACAAAATTAATCTGGTATTGTTTACATCGATGAGAATGGCACTGTATGTGGGTCTTGTGTTGCTAGTGGTACTCATATAGTGCCAGTGGATTCCCTGACCCTTATTTGCAATCCCATCATGCAATATTTGATGAGTGGCAAACTTGCTTACATTGTGATTCCATTGCCCAAAATCTGAAGATTTCCCTTCCAAATGGTTGTGGGGTCTGGCTAATACTGTAATGTGGAGATCCATCTATGATGTTTCACAACCCTCATATTTGGGTTGACTGGGAGAAAATACTATGACTGTAGGCATGGCTGGCCTGGAGCATAAGCCATCTACATGGCTGCCTAGGGTACCACTCTCAGTTCTCTTGTAGGGGTGCTTTTCAGATATTTATTTTTTAAAGTAAAGATAAAATGGTAACAACACACCAGAAAACCACATAGACAGGCACAAATAAAACTAGATAACAAACTAAAAGGCCAGCTTTGCAAAGAATACCCACAGAGTACCAAAATATAAGTGAACTGCTTTCGTTCTTTAGGTATTATGTGGGTATTCTTTGCAAATCAGGCATTTTAGTTTGTTATTAAAGAAACATGATATTTCTTTACTTTAAAGTAAATAAATACATATATACATAACAAAAGCATGCCCAGACCAGAGGTGAGTGGAACCCAAAGGACCAAGACAGCCAGTTGTGACTATTCAGTTTATTAGCCTCCCTGAATCAGGAAGATTGTGGGTGGGACAGAGCAAGAAGTCAACAACTTCAAAACCAAGAGACCAGTGCAAAGAAAAGGCTTGTCAATGGCATGAAGTAAGGTTTGGATAGCTGGGGGCTGGCTTGTCTTCAGCTGTCCCTGATTTTGCAGAACACGCCTGATTTTGTTTGCCCTATTCCTTGGTATACCTCTCAACTGTCAGTTTTTTGCCTCAAACGTTTGGTCTGTTTGATGTAAATTTTGTGCTTTTCTAGCAAATTATTGAGGACTTAAGTAGCTAAATGATGGCAGACATTTTAAGTTATAGAGTTCATATCCTTTAGAAAATGCATGTAAATGCAAAACGTGTTATTTTAGCAATTTTATAAGTTTATAAAAACAATATTTAAAATGTAGCTTGATTTTTGGGTCTTTATCCCTCCATTATTCTTGACTTTGTCCATATTTCTTATGTTAAGAGGTCAATAGAATATATGTTCCTTGTACTTTTTGTTTTGATTCTTGGTAAACAACTGAGGATTACAGTCAGCCAAAAAGGCCAGATATAGGGGCTGTGTGCTTCTTTTTCCTTAGAAAATGTTTGTTGATGCAAAACCTGTTCCACTAAAAAATGAATTTGAGTAATAGGAAAATGCTGGCTCGTCTGTGAGGAAATATGATTAACTTTGCAGGAATATTGTGATTTGTGTGAAGGAACTTGAAATACTTTAACATATGACTACTGTTTCTTTGGAACAAAGCTGAAATACAATCCACTGTAGTCATTTCAAGGTATAAATGATGTATGGGGGTGGGAGCTGTCTGTAGAAAATAACTGATCCTCGTGTTGTTTTGTCAGTTTAAAAAATTACTATCTGGCTTTGCAGAACCTATGAAAATAAGGTATTTAACATCTCTTCTTACTTTCTAAAACCAGAAGACACTTCCGTTCTTCTTAAAGGTCTGAACTTTATACCATCAAACAAATTGATATAGTGACAACAATGCTAGAACTGAAACAATTCACCAGAAATCTCAATCTTAAAATTATGTTCAAAAACAATAATAGTGCACATGTAAATAATCATCTGCAATGAACCAATACTTTTTTACCAGTACAAAACCCCATTGTCCTAGTTTTTGAAAAAGCAGTCAAAGAATAAACATATAACCGATATAGCAACCATCATGGTTCTTGCTTTTATAACCTCACTGTTCAAGAATATGAGGCAATCAAATCTCTTACTGAAAATACACACATTGTTATTAACCCAGCGGACAAGGGAAGTGGACAGTAGTCATGAATAAATCTTACTACATAAATACGATGAACCAACTACTAAATACAATAGACTACAAACCTATAGATAGACCCTTTGTCAATGGTATTATCAAGTATAGACACAACTACAACTGTAAACAAGAGAAAGTATTGATGAACAACTTTATAACTATTTAAGCACACAGGATGGCATCCCAAAAATGCATAAATCAATTACCACTCCACAACTCAGACCCATAGTTTCTTCTCATGGATGGGTAATGGAACCCATCTCGAAATTCCTAGCTCATGAACTCAAAAAACATTTCTCAGCGGCTCATACTTTAATTAAGACTCAACTGCATTAATAAGAACACTTTTTGAATGGTCCACATCAAACATCTACAAGGACTTTTGCTTTGCCTCATTAGATGTGGACTCATTATTTACAGTCATTCCAAATACATGTGGAATAAAACAAATCTATGATTTTCTACATCAACAATCGGACTTTACCTAAACTAAAATTCAAGTGATTTGTAAACTGCTTGAAAAGGTACTCATTAACAACATCTTCATGTTTCAAGAGAAAACATACCATCAGATAAAAGGTGTGGCAACGGGAACTCCAGTTGCCAACACCTATGCCAGCATAGTGATGTTCCAGAGGGAAAGCAGGCATGCACTTAATGACACCAATCCTTATAGACATAAAATTCTTTTTTATAAAAGGTTTGTGAATGATTTATTTATCATCTGGCATGGTAATGAAAATGAATTTAAGGACTTCCAGAAATACATCATCACTGAAACCACTGACTTTCTAAAATTTAAAAGTGAATTATCTTCCAGTAACATCAGCCTTCTTGATGTAGCATTTTCTAAAGATGACTCGTTAAAGACTGATACCTCTATGCATAGAACATCAGTAAAAGTGAACAACTTACACAGGTCAGGCATGAATCCCCCACATATTTATCAAAATATTGTACAAAATCAATTTACTAGGATAGCAAAGTTAAACACCAAAGAGAGCAAATGAATGAACAGTTAAATTCTACAGCAGAAGAATTCAGAGCTAGGGGTTATAGAAGAGCAGCTGTAGATTGAATCAAAGAAGAAGTAATAAATATACGCACAGATACAGCAGACATATATTTTTAATCCATTACCAAACAGTAATACTCCAACCCCGAATACGCAGAAATATAGATTTACTTTATCATATCATAGAAATACCCCAGACATCAAGAATATTACTCAAAAATATTGGCCTATCTTAACTAATATACCAGAATTTAATCATGTCTTGAACAAAACCCCTATATATAGTTATAAAAGAACAACCAATCTTAAAAATATGTTATGCTACAAGAAGCAAGCCAAATATCACTTCACTTTTAAAAGTCAGAAAAAATGTACTTTCAAATGTGGTTAACTGTGCTCATTGTATTTCAATCAATACTGAAAAAAGTTTTATACATCCAGTAGCAAGTGAATAATTTATATTACAAATGTATGGAAACTGTAATTCTGAAAATCTAGTTTATCTAGCTACATGCACAGAATGTGTAGCATATTATATAGGGAAAGCAAACAGAAAGCTGAAGGAAAGACTAGGACGACATCTTTCAGAAATTAAAAGGTAAATTCCAACCAACGCCCTATATAAACACATACAATCCACAAATGAGAAACATACCTTTAAGTTTTTAATTTTACCTATAATATGGAAATCATTAAGAGGTGATAACATCATTTTATTAACAGAGCAAGAAGAGCTCAAACGGACATTTAGATTTAAATCTCATATATATCCTAGACTAAATGACATAGTAACACTAACACCTCACTTAAAGTATTTGTACAATCAGATACACTGACTACAGAGAAAAATCACAGGAGCCAAAGTCGAAGAATCACCCACCAGGATACAATTTATTTGTTGGGCGCTTTCATCCACATATGACAGGACTTCATCAGAACACATAAAGTACTGATTCAACACTTTAAATAACCCTAGAATGCCAGTCATTTCGGCATACTGAAAATACATAAGGATATTAACAACCCTCCAGTTAGACCCCATGTGGATGCGACAGTGTCGAAAACTTTTTTTGTAGCAAAGTATATTGATTTTCATATGAAGGACATTAAACAAATACATCTCTTGTCTAAAGGATTCATGGGGCTTCTTGTCCAGGATTTCCCTGGATCTGTAGTCTGAGAATTTAACATTTGTGACTATTGATATGGTGGACTTGTTCTCGGTTATCCCACATGACATTGGTGTTGAGTGGTTTTATGGCGGCACAGTGGTGCAGTGGTTAACATTGTCGCCTCACAGCAAGAGGTTCTCCGGTTCGATTCTCGGCTGGGGTGCCTTCTGTGTGGAGTTTGCATGTTCTCCCTGTGTTCGCGTGGGTTTCCTCCGGGTACTCTGGTTTCCTCCCACATTCCAAAGACATGCATCTGGGGCATTTCTCCCCGGGCCTCCGCTGAAAACAGGCTCTGTGGAACCTAGTCGGACATTCCCGGTCAACAAATGTTAAATAAATAAATAAATGATTGTCTTTGGCAATATGGGAGGGGGTCGACCATAGTAGGTGTTTGGTATTGAGAACTCTGATGGAGGCAGAGCTTGAAAACAATTTTATTTTGTTTGAGGGCCAATTTTTTAAGCAAAAAACAGGAGTGGCAAAGGGGGCCGTGTATGCCCCCATTTTTGCCAATATGTTTTTTTTTTTAATTTTTAATTACACAAACGTAGTAATTACTCTTGATTTTTTTGAACTGTTTACTAAAGGTCTTCATTATATACCTTCTAGACCTTCATACTTGCCTAAATTGCTTATCGAATTGAAACTTTTTATCAGAAACTTGAACCTCTCACTGTATTTTAAGGGTCAACAAGCCCCTACTAATGTCATTAGTAGATGTAGCACGTTTAACCCTCCCACACATCCTAGTTTAAAGGTATTTGAAGAATTACTAGAAAAAACATTCAGAATAAACCAGACTGGACATTACAATTCCTCTACACATAATTTTAATGCCCATTTATATCAAATTGTTGATTTACTGAAGAAAGAAAAGATCAGGGTTATGAAACCCGACAAAGGGGGAGGGGTAGTCCTCATGCACTTTTTTGATTATGAAAATTCCATTCACAATATACTACAAAACATGGACACATATGAACAAATTTCAAAAAATGAACTTAATGTTGCATATGCTAGAATAAAATACACTCTGCAAGATCATCTACTCCAAGGGATAATTAATGAGAACTTATTTAATTATTTAAATGTTCCTAATCCTAAAATTCCTATTTTGTTCGGAATACCTAAGGTACATAAAGGGCTTGAGCCCCTTAAATTCAGGCCAATTGTGGCCGGAGCGGGAGGTATTACCGAACCTTTGGGTAAATTTGTTGAACACAATTTAAAACATTTTGTTTCCACACTCCCCTATATTTGTAGAGATTCTTGGGAATTCTTAGCTAGTATCCCACTGGGCATTTGTAATCCGGACTTGCTCATGATAACTATAGATGTCATTGAATTATTCCCCAGTATACCACACTCTACAGGTATGGATTGGTTCACTGAGGTTCTTGCCAAAGAGTCTGGTTTAAGTAACAGCTTAGTCAACCTCTTGGCGGAACTTATGAACATAATTCTGCATAATAATTTCATCTATTTTAGTGGGGAATTCTTCAGGCAAAACAAAGGAGTTGCCATGGGCTCTCCATGTGCATCATCATATGCAAATATAATTTTACACAAATGGGAGAAATCATACATTCATTCAACAAAATGGCAAGAATTCTTCCTATTTTACAAGCGTTACCTGGACGACATTTGTAGTTTGTGGCAAGGTACTAAAGACAGTTTTCTTGAATTTTTTGATTACATCAACTCCACGACAGAATTTTTATCTTTTACATACGATCTTAGTGAAGACTCTCTGCACTATTTAGATGTGTTATTAACTAAAGACAACGTGAATTGCCACTTTCAAACACAAATTTTTAGGAAAAACACTTTCTCGAATGCATTTTTGCATTTTGACAGCTCTCATCCTTTTTACATCAAAAAAGGGATAGTCAGAGGCCAACTCATACGAGCCTCCAGGATGTGCAGTTTACTCAAACTATTTTTGAAAGAGACTCGGTTCTTGGCAACCATGTTTGAAGAGAGAGGTTACCCTTCCCACCTTATTAACTCCTTAATTTTGGAAATTCAAGAAAAAAGAGACCTAATTTACCCTCCACTTTTGGGTAAAGGACTTCCCTTCCCCAAAAATACAAAACCAGGACAGTTGGATGCACAAAAAAGTTTCACTTACACATATACTGGTGATGCACATTTAATTGAAAGCACTATGCGTTCTTTTTGGCCTATTTTAACATCACAGGATGACATCAAAACATTTATACCAGAAAGACTACAGTTTACTAGAAAGCGGACATAAATTTAAAAGGCATGTTTGAACAGGCCCCTTATTTCCAGTACCGTGGTTATGGTAATTTGTCCCACAGGAAGAATGGTTCATTTAAATGTGGGATGTGTAATCAATGTAGCTATATGCTAGATGACGATCATATATTTATACCATCCAGAAATTGTACACTAAGAGCTCATGGGCACTACACTTGTAACTCGTTTGGGGTAGTATACTTAGGCATTTGCTTGACCTGTCATGGTTTTTATGTAGGAAAAACCGTTAGAGTGCTCAAAAAAAGAATATATGAGCATTTATATGAGATTGAAAAGAAAAAAGACAGTAATGCGTTTTTTAAGCACTCACTAACTTGTACCAAAATGTCCATTAGATTCTTTGTCTTAGAGCGTGTTTAACAAGATCCCAGAGGTGGTGACTGGGAGACCTTTCTAGAGAGTAGAGAGTTAGTATGGCAACTTAAACTAGATGCCACAAGAAACCCAGGGATGAACGATAGTATAAGTTTAGCTAGTATTCTTAAGGCAAGGAGTAACAAACTGTGATCTTAAAGTTTATTTATTTATTCACATTATATAGTTAGGGTATTGAGTCCTAGGGTATTAAGACATTTTACTCAGGGCAGTGATTTAATATATAGTCTATTTTTCATTTTTATTTAAATGTTTTAACTTGTAAAAATACTGTTTTATGATGGAAGCATTTTTTAAATATATACATTTTTCGTACATTTTGCATTTACAATGTTGCATGTTATGGGCTAAACCATTTTGAGGCCCTTTACTACATCTTCGAGCAACAATGTTATCTAGTGTTTTTTGTAAAACCTTTCAAAACTTCTAAAAGTTCACATTTGGATGTATGATTACGTTTTAAAGTATATACAGATTTTTTCAAATTTTGTAAGATTTATGAACTTAAATTAATATGAACGCTGGGTTTAAACGCACTGTTGCACTTTAAATATGATGTTTAATTTAAAGGCAATAACCATTGTTCATAATTAATCAATTTTCAATTAAAAAAATTGGCCTATTAGATGTATAATAAAAACAGCATGGCCACATAGTTAATTCATCTTGAAAAAGCCTGAGATTCTCAGGCGAAAGCGCTTGGTTTTATTTTACGTCTGAATAAAGTGGATTGGTTCCAGCACTGAACATTTGTTTCCTGTTCTTACGATCTTTGGGTAACACCGGAGCAAGGAGAATCTTTACACGAACTCAGCTTCTGGATTAATACTTTTTTTGTGGACTCTCACTGGTGTCGAAGGCTGAGCAAGTGGTACTTCCTTTTGTTTTCTTGTCTTTGTGGTGTTCAAGTTTATTCATCAGTCTTTATGGCGGAGGATCCACCGTGCTCAGAGCTCCTAGACACACCTAACATTTTTCGGGAAGAGCTTGACGAAGCCCCCGTTACACGCAAAGAATTTAATCAAGTGTTAACGTTATTAACACAAATTAATAATGCTCTTGTTGGTCACAGTAGTAATAGCGGATGTTATGTGATCCTATCTCGCCTACATTCAATACTGATGGGCTCGGAGCTGATCCCTCGGCTCCGACTCGGCACGCTATTCTATAGAGCGAGGCCTCTTATTGGCTGAGCTATTTCTTATCCCAGGATGCACCACCACTAATCCCCCAGATCTCGTTTGCCGCTTACAAGCTTGGACGTGGTCTCAACTTGGCTGGGCTAAGTACTAATTTATTTAGGCTTTTCCTGTCAGAAATTTGCTGATTCTGAAACCAAAAGCTGTTTTAACAGCTATTACTTGTGTTTTGAGTGTGTATTGAAAATTTTGTTGAGAATTTGTGTTTTTCGCAAAGGGAAGGTTTTCCCGTTTTAGTTAGAGGGGCCTTCCCCTGTTGCTTTACTATCTTATCTTTTTGTTTGTGGGTCAAGTACCCATTTAAGTTAGAGGGTCTTGACTCTCTCTCTTTTCTGTGTGATATTTTTTGTATCTGTACTTGTATAAAAAAAAAAAAAAAAAAAATATATATATATATTCTGTTACAAAACTTTTCTTTTTGCTAGACAACTGTGTTTTGGCTATTGACCATGTCAAAAGAGCACAAACCCTCCGGGTTTAAAAAATGCACGAAGTGTGGATTTAAGATGTCCATAACGTATGACCACTCCTCGTGCGTTTACTGTTTAGGCGCCAAGCACCTACAAGAATCATGTAGCGTGTGTCACGCTTTCTCATCTAGAGTCCTCCAGGAGAGGAAGAACAAATTAATCCTTAAAGGATTAACCAAGCCTTCCTTCGAGGAGGCTTTATCTTCATCTCCCTCTCCTTCAAAAAAGAAGAAAGCGTCGGCTCCGACCAGCCTGTCAGAACCGACTGCCAAGAAACCTAGGCAGTCTTCTCCATCGGCTCCACGGACTTCGGAGCCGAGGGTGGAACGGTCTGCCTCGATGCCTCCTGCCTCGACCCCTCTGGTTTCGGAGCCGAGGTCTGGAGCATCGAGAGGCGGGTCACCTTCATCGGCTCCACTGATATTGGAGCCGATGAGGGTTACCGGCTCAGACTCTTCTCCTTCGGAGCCGAAGTCCTTATCGGCACCGAGGGAAGTTGCCTCGAGGTCTCTCTCGGAGCCGATAGTAGTAGAATCCATTTGGAACCGGTCCCCTAGTCCTTTGGAGCCGATGGAGAAATCGGTTCAGACCCGATCGGTATCCTCCAGGTCATCCAAGATGTCTGATTTGGACATCGACAGGGTGCTCCTAAGACTTTTCCAGTCTCCGGTGTTCCAAAAGCTAGTGTTGGCTACAGCCCATTCGGCTTCGGAGCCGATGGTCCACCTCTCTACTATAGTTCCTCCTCCAACAGCCTCGGCACCGTTGGAGCCGGTGCTGGTGGAACCGGTGGAGATTCTAGGGTCGGGCCCGACCCTTACTCCAACTCCGGCTCTTGGGTTGGAGTTCAGTACACGGACTTCTTCCGTCGGCCCCGGGGGGGATGCTTCGGGATTGATGTTTTCGGTCCCAAGTCTCCCTCTTGGTGCATCGGTGGCGGGAGTGCTGTCTACTGTTGTGGCCACGGAGGTGGGACCCTCCCAGGATTCTGGTGGTCCTGCCTTCAGGGCTATGAGGAGTGTGTTAGCCAAATCTTCCTTGGCTACCTCCACGGTCTCCCCAGCTCCTTCCCTACATACCGAGACTGGGTCTTTGGCAGTCCCCCTGTCTTTAGACAGCGGAGCCCCGGGGCCTGAGGTTACCCCCACTGGGGTTTCCCCCCCTCCTGGAGGTCCTTCTGAAGCCTCTTCGGAAGATCCCCCCAGGAAGAGATCGTGCAAGAGGAAGCACGTTGACTCCCCTGATGAGTCTCTTACATCAGACACTGATCTCGATGATGCAGAGGGGTCCCCTAAGTCGTCCTCGGATGATGTCTCCTTTGCAGACATCCTGGAAGCCCTTAAACAACGAGGCGGCTGGCAGTCCAAACCCCCTTCTGCTGATGAGACGGTGTTCCTCAAGGCCTTCGGGGCTCAGCCCTCCACCTCCTGGGGGTCTCCGCCCTTCGACGAGCTCTTGGATTTGATCTGTCGAAGGGCATGGGAACACCCAGACTCTGTGGAACCGGTGCCTGCTCGTCCTAATAAATTTCTCTCAGCACCCCCTGAGAAAGAGTTTCTAACTAAAGGTGTGGCTGTAGATGCTTTGGTGGTGGCATCTACTACCCAGCAAGATGTAGCAGAGGCTTCGACATCCATCCATCCTCCTAATAAGGAGTCTAGGAGCATGGATTGGTATGGAAAGCTCACCCTCAGTTCAGCGGCCTTTACATTAAGGTCCTTGAACTACCTCACGCACTTTACTAGATTTCAGAGGGATCTGATTAAAGAACTTTCCGATACCCTCTTGGGTAACCTGCCTGAGGAGCTGGCCCAGATGGTTGGCTCTCAGCTGGCTACGTTGTCATCCATTTCAAACTCATCCATGAGGCTCATTTCTTATGCGGCCGAAGGGGCGAGTAGAGCGGTGGGTACAGGCATTGCTCTACGAAGACAAGCCTGGCTTTACCTGTGTCATTTCGCGGAGGCCTTTAAGTCTTCCTTTGCCGATGCCCCCTTTGATGGGTCCTCCTTGTTTGGACCCAAGGTAAAGAACACACTGACCCACTGCGAACAGGAGGGTAAGACTCTGACTGCCGTAGGGGCACGATTTTCCACTCCCTTTCGGCCTTATCCCAAGGCTAAAAGAGGAGGGAAAATGTGGTTCCGTAGATCTCAGAAGCCTTACCCCTCTCAGCAGGAGGATCCCCCTTCCAGAGGCAGGGGAGGGGGAAATTCTTCCGGAAGACGCCGTCCCAGAGGCGGCAGAGGCCCTCGCAACACTGGAGACCGCGAGTCCTTTTGTGGCTCTTCAGCTTTTCACAGTCCCTGAGGGATTGCCCGACTGTGCAGCTCCGGAGCCAGTCGGGGGCCGTTTCTTGAAGCACCTAAAGGCCTGGGAAGGTATCACTCAGGATCGATGGGTGCTTCGAATTATAGCCGGAGGTTACACCATCCCTTTCTCACACACCCCATCCCAGTCCAGAAGGATCCCGGACCCGCCACCCAGTCAACGGGATACTGCAGCCTCAGAAGTTTCAAAGCTGCTGCAAAAAGGAGTCATCCAACCGGTCCCCGAAGACCAGATCGGATTAGGAACTTACTCAAGATTCTTTTTGGTGCCAAAAAAGACCGGGGACTTGAGGCCCATTCTGGACCTCAGCACTCTAAATCGCTCAGTCAGAAAGTCCAAGTTCCAAATGGTCACCCTACAAACCATTCTTCCATTGCTGGAGAAAGGTGTTTGGATGTGCTCCATAGATCTCAAGGACACTTATTATCATATCATGGTACATCAAAAGTCCAGGAGACATCTGCGCTTCAGCCTAGGAGGCAGTCATTTTCAATTCCGCGTGCTGCCCTTTGGTCTCACCACAGCCCCCAGGGTGTTCACCAAGTGTTTGGCAGTCGTGACTGCTCACCTGAGAGGTCTAGGATTCCAGGTGTTTCCGTATCTAGACGACTGGCTCCTAACTGCCACCTCCAAGCATCTACTACTGAGGAGCCTTCAAACCACCATATCACTGGGCAATTCCCTTGGAATCACCTTCAATTGGCCAAAATCTGTGTTGCTGCCATCTCAACGAATAAGATTCATAGGGGTAGAGATAGACTCAAACCAAATGCGGGTCTATCTACCTACAGACAGAATACAAACCATACAGACTCAAGTTCGAGCCTTACTTCCCAGGTCCAAAGCCCCAGCCAGAATGGTCCTGCAGCTGTTGGGATCCATGTCCGCCACGGTTCTTCTAGTTCCCTTGGCGAGGTTGCACATGAGAATTCTCCAGTGGCTTCTTTCAGCTCAGTGGTCCTTTCAGGAACTCCCTCTCAGTCATCCCATATGGATCACGGAAACATGCAAACGAGACCTTCACTGGTGGCTAGTGCCCTCCAATTTGGATCAGGGATGACCCTTTGTTCCACCTCCTCCTTCGGCCACTTTGACCACGGATGCCTCCCAGATGGGGTGGGGGGGGGGTCATTCCCTGTGCAGGTCAGTCCAAGGCAAATGGCACCCAGAGGAGACCCTTCTTCATATCAACATCCTAGAAATGAGGGCAGTGCTTCTGTCCCTTCAAGCCCTTCACAATTACCTCCCTCAGGGCGTAATTGCCGTTCACTCAGACAACATGTCCGTTGTCTGGTATCTGAACAAACAGGGAGGGACCAGATCCTATCCTCTTTGCAGAGAGGCCACGAGAGTTTGGGAATGGGCAGTGTCGACCAAATGCTTTCTACTGGCTACTCATATCCCGGGCAAATCCAATGTGATAGCCGACAGACTGAGCAGAACCATTCTCTCTCCTCACGAATGGTCTCTGAACATTACAGTGGCAAATCAGATATTCAGCAAATGGGGAGTTCCATGTTGCGACCTCTTTGCGACTCCACTGAACGCGAAGTGCAAAAAGTTCTTCTCCCTCATCCCGGCCCCGGGGAAGAGTCCCATGGACGCTCTAGCCCATCCTTGGCCCACAGGCTTGCTTTATGCCTTCCCCCCAGTTCCTCTCCTTCCCAAGGTGATCCAAAAGGCATCGGTCTTGGGGAGCAGAATGATCTTAGTTGCTCCTTACTGGCCTCGTCAAGTATGGTTCCCGTATCTTCGGAAGTATGCTCTGGAAGGTCCATGGTTTCTGGACCAGATCCCAGACCTTTTGGTTCATCAATCGGGACTATTCCACCAGTCCCTACACACCTTAAAACTGACGGCTTGGCTCCTCCTCTTCCAACAATAGTAAGGAGTCATACATTGGATCCAGAAGTTGTACACATCTTATCCTCGGCCCACAAATCTGCTACAAAGAAATTGTATTCTAACAAATGGAAAAGATTTGCTATTTGGGCTTAATTCCGGGGCCTGGATCCCATCACTATTCCCGTATCTGAAGTACTGAAATTTCTTACTTCTCTTTTTAATCAAGGCTCTTCGGTCTCTACCATCAAGGTTCAATTGGCAGCTATTTCTAATTTTCACGAATCTATAAACCCACCTTTAATGAGCAACAGATTATGTAAGACCTTCTTGAAAGGAGCTGCGCTTTTAAGACCTCCGATTTCCCATCCTGCTCCTCCATGGGATCTCGATGTGGTGTTATGCGCCTTAACTTCATCCCCCTTCGAACCGGCAGCGACATGTGATTTGAAATTTTTATCGTGGAAGACTGCCTTTCTGGTGGCGATTACTTCTGCCAGAAGGGTTTCAGAGCTTCAGGCTTTGTCTGTAAAACCTCCGTACTTGATTTTTCACAAAGACAGAGTATCTCTCAGGCCAAATCCTTCCTTTGTCCCTAAAGTCTGTTCCAGTTTCTGCTTACAGCAATCATTAGAACTTCCAGTCTTCTTTCCGAAGTATTCTAATAAAGCGGAATTCATATTCCACACATTGGATGTTCACAGGCAGTTGCGTTTCTATTTAGATAGGACCAAACAAACAAGGAAAACAGATCAGTTGTTTGTATCCTTTGCAGACAATAAATTGGGCAAAGCCGTGACAAAGGTCACTATTGCCAAATGGATTAGGGACTGCATTACTCAAGCTTATTCTTATTCTAACAAAGAGCTTACCACCTCTGTCAAAGCTCATTCTACTAGGGCTATGGCTACTTCGATAGCATTTCATTCCAAGCTTGCCATTAGTGACATTTGTGCTGCGGCTACATGGTCTTCCCCGCACACTTTCATTTCCCACTACAAATTGGATGTGGCATCTAGAGGACGAGCGTCATTCGGTTCCACAGTGCTCAGGAGTGTTTTCCAATGAGCCACCCAGGATTTAGGTGCTAGGGACGCTGTCCCATCAGTATTGAATGTAGGCAAGATAGGATCACATAACATCTTTTAGTTATGTACTTACCATAACTTTAGATGTTTGGGATCCATCTCGCCTACATTCCTAATAACCCACCCTCCTTCCCCCTTCCTTGGAGATCAGAGGATATCAGAAGGTCCGAATCCTGTTGTTTCATCTTGAAACATCTAGCAATGTTATATAAACAAGTTGTGCATGTGTGCATGAATGCAGACAAACAAGATCTGGGGGATTAGTGGTGGTGCATCCTGGGATAAGAAATAGCTCAGCCAATAAGAGGCCTCGCTCTATAGCATAGTGTGCCAAGTCGGAGCCGAGGGATCGGCTCCGAGCCCATCAGTATTGAATGTAGGCGAGATGGATCCCAAACATCTAAAGTTATGGTAAGTACATAACTAAAAGTTTTACCATTCCGGGTAACCAGCAACTCGGGGCACGCAACGAATGGAGATTTCCATGTGTACAGGAGCCGAATGGCGCTGATGTTCCGAGGGTTGCAACGGCAATGGACAACCATAATATCTGTCTCCAAGATGAAAACATGCGAAACAGCAGTACACCAAATGAGGGGCTTTTCGACAAAGAATTCAACTTTAAAGCATGGACTGAATTCCAACCGGTGTTCAAGCAAGGTACTTTCAATAACAGTGTTGAACAGCTTGACATTGATTTTGACATTTTCAATAAGAAATTGTACTCTTACAAAAACTCTCAATTAGAAATTAATTATCTCAAGGAATGTATCAAAGTACAAAGAGTCCCTAAAGGACTTCGTTGTTATAAATTTCCTAACAACGCTACTACAGGCTCTGTTCTACATTCACAATTGGTGGAACTGTTTAATCGAACAGGTCTTGAGATGCTGGAACTTATGGTACAAGATTACCAGAATAAATGTAACACAATTTTGAATGAATTAACAGTGCTTAATGACAACATTGTCAAGCATAAAAATTTTTTAAGACACAAAAAGAAGTACGATGAGGTCTTTGCGGAGGTTGACCAGCACTGCCTCAAAGTGTTAGATAGGAAAGCTAAAAAATTAGATAGGGACTTAGTAGAATACAGAGAGGGCAGAGCTTATCTAACATCTAGTAAACAGAAACAGAGTAATTCGAATGCAGAAGGTTTTGATAATGGTGTAGGAAAACAAAATTTTCTTAGTACACCAAATGCAGAACCACTCCGAAGGAGTGAACGTTTAGCACAAAAAGGAGGTGGTAATCCCCCACAGGTTTTTCAATTACCCCAGGGCAGACCAATGGGGAGGAACAACAACACCCCTTACCAACAGAATTGGGGAAGGGGTCGCAATTAATAACTGTCTTGGAGGATTTCACTCCTAATACAATGGACTCTGTGTTCTAACAGCAACCACATAGTGGTCACACACAACAACTTCAGTATTTTTAATTACACAAACGTAGTAATTACTCTTGATTTTTTTGAACTGTTTACTAAAGGTCTTCATTATATACCTTCTAGACCTTCATACTTGCCTAAATTGCTTATCGAATTGAAACTTTTTATCAGAAACTTGAACCTCTCACTGTATTTTAAGGGTCAACAAGCCCCTACTAATGTCATTAGTAGATGTAGCATGTTTAACCCTCCCACACATCCTAGTTTAAAGGTATTTGAAGAATTACTAGAAAAAACATTCAGAATGAACCAGACTGGACATTACAATTCCTCTACACATAATTTTAATGCCCATTTATATGAAATTGTTGATTTACTGAAGAAAGAAAAGATCAGGGTCATGAAACCCGACAAAGGGGAAGGGGTAGTCCTCATGCACTTTTTTGATTATGAAAATTCCATTCACAATATACTACAAGACATGGACACATATGAACAAATTTCAAAAAATGAACTTAATGTTGCATATGCTAGGATAAAATACACTCTGCAAGATCATCTACTCCAAGGGGTAATTAATGAGAACTTATTTAATTATTTAAATGTTCCTAATCCTAAAATTCATATTTTGTTCGAAATACCTAAGGTACATAAAGGGTTTGAGCCCCTTAAATTCAGGCCAATTGTGGCTGGAGCGGGAGGTATTACCGAACCTTTGGGTAAATTTGTTGAACACAATTTAAAACATTTTGTTTCCACACTCCCCTATATTTGTAGAGATTCTTGGGAATTCTTAGCTAGTATCCCACTGGGCATTTGTAATCCGGACTTGCTCATGATAACTATAGATGTCATTGAATTATTCCCCAGTATACCACACTCTACAGGTATGAATTGGTTCACTGAGGTTCTTGCCAAAGAGTCTGGTTTAAGTAACAGCTTAGTCAACCTCTTAGCGGAACTTATGAACATCATTCTGCATAATAATTTCATCTATTTTAGTGGGGAATTCTTCAGGCAAAACAAAGGAGTTGCCATGGGCTCTCCATGTGCATCATCATATGCAAATATAATTTTACACAAATGGGAGAAATCATACATTCATTCAACAAAATGGCAAGAATTCATCCTATTTTACAAGCGTTACCTGGACGACATTTGTATTTTGTGGCAAGGTACTAAAGACAGTTTTCTTGAATTTTTTGATTACATCAACTCCACGACAGAATTTTTATCTTTTACATACGATCTTAGTGAAGACTCTGCACTATTTAGATGTGTTATTAACTAAAGACAACGTGAATTGCCACTTTCAAACACAAATTTTTAGGAAAAACACTTTCTCGAATGCATTTTTGCATTTTGACAGCTCTCATCCTTTTTACATCAAAAAAGGGATAGTCAGAGGCCAACTCATACGAGCCTCCAGGATGTGCAGTTCACTCAAACTATTTTTGAAAGAGACTTGGTTCTTGGCAACCATGTTTGAAGAGAGAGGTTACCCTTCCCACCTTATTAACTCCTTAATTTTGGAAATTCAAGAAAAAAGAGACCTAATTTACCCTCCACTTTTGGGTAAAGGACTTCCCTTCCCCAAAAATACAAAACCAGGACAGTTGGATGCACAAAAAAGTTTCACTTACACATATACTGGTGATGCACATTTCATTGAAAGCACTATGCGTTCTTTTTGGCCTATTTTAACATCACAGGATGACATCAAAACATTTATACCAGAAAGACTACAGTTTACTAGAAAACGGGACATAAATTTAAAAGGCATGTTTGAACAGGCCCCTTATTTCCAGTACCGTGGTTATGGTAATTTGTCCCACAGGAAGAATGGTTCATTTAAATGTGGGATGTGTAATCAATGTAGCTATATGCTAGATGACGATCATATATTTATACCATCCAGAAATTGTACACTAAGAGCTCATGGGCACTACACTTGTAACTCGTTTGGGGTAGTATACTTAGGCATTTGCTTGACCTGTCACGGTTTTTATGTAGAAAAAACCATTAGAGTGCTCAAAAAAAGAATATATGAGCATTTATATGAGACTGAAAAGAAAAAAGACAGTAATGCGTTTTTTAAGCACTCACTAACTTGTACCAAAATGTCCATTAGATTCTTTGTCTTAGAGCGTGTTCAACAAGATCCCAGAGGTGGTGACTGGGAGACCTTTCTAGAGAGTAAAGAGTTAGTATGGCAACTTAAACTAGATGCCACAAGAAACCCAGGGATGAACGATAGTATAAGTTTAGCTAGTATTCTTAAGGCAAGGAGGAACAAATTGTGATCTTAAAGTTTATTTATTTATTCACATTATATAGTTAGGGTATTGAGTCCTAGGGTATTAAGACATTTTACTCAGGGCAGTGATTTAATATATAGTCTATTTTTCATTTTTATTTAAATGTTTTAACTTGTAAAAATACTGTTTTATGATGGAAGCATTTTTTAAATATATACATTTTCCGTACTTTTTGCATTTACAATGTTGCATGTTATAGGCTAAACCATTTTGAGGCCCTTTACTACATCTTCGAGCAACAATGTTATCTAGTGTTTTTTGTAAAACCTTTCAAAACTTCTAAAAGTTCACATTTGGATGTATGATTACGTTTTAAAGTATATACAGATTTTTTCAAATTTTGTAAGATTCATGAACTCAAATTAATACGAGCATTGGTTTTAAATGCACCGTTGCACTTTAAATATGAAGTCTATTTTAAAGGCAATAACTACTGTTCGTAATTAATTAATTTTTAATTAACGAAATTGGCCTATTAGATGTAATATATAAACAGCATGGCCACACAGTTAATTCATCTTGAAAAAGCCTGAGACTCTCAGGCGAAAGCGCTTGGTTTTATTTCATGTCTGAATAAAGAGGATTTGTTACAGTTCTGAACATTTGTTTCCTGTTCTTACGATCTTTGGGTAACACCGGAGCAAGGAGAATCTTTACACGAACTCAGCTTCTGGATTAATACTTTTTTTGTGGACTCTCACTGGTGTCGAAGGCTGAGCAAGTGGTACTTCCTTTTGTTTTCTTGTCTTTGTGGTGTTCAAGTTTATTCATCAATATGGTTTTAGCCTATTGGGAGCTAAATTATGTGTTCAGTTCTAGTTTCAAGGACTCCTGGTCTTTTTACAGGAGGTTCTTGGATGACATTGGCATTTTATTTGACAGATACTGTCAATAGATTTGAGGAATTTTACTATTTTCTCCATCAGACCACACAATTTCTTAAACTTACTATCGCAAAGTCTACTGATAGTATAAATTATTTGGATACTACTATCAGTAAGAACAAGGACAAGGCTAGATTTGAATCCAATATATTTAGAAAGCCGACATACTCCACTTTCCTCTTACATTTCTCTAGCTGCCACCCAAACCATCAAAAGAAGGTATTGGTTAAAGGACAAATCATGAGATTAGCAAGGATGGTTTCTGAGGGCAGTGATGTTATAATATAAAGTAATGTATTAAGAGATATGTTTCGGAGAAAAGGGTATCCTGACTTGTTCCTAGAAGGATTTTTTTCAAGAAGTTATGATTAAGAGAGACAATGGTCACTTTACACCCTTATCAGGTAAAAAAGAAGGGATAGGGTGCATAATGGAAGGAATGTGAATGATTACAAAGGAGGTTTAATTTTGACATTCAATAATGATTTTTACATTATTAAACAAATTATTAAAAAATGTTGGTGCATGTTTCAATTCAACAAAGAATGGGAGAAGATATGGGTGAGACGCCCAAAATAGTATATAAACATGATGTGTGTATTAAAAACATGGCTGAGAGTACAAAATTAGGGGGGGAGGTTAGGTGGAATAATGTCCAAATGTGGCTATTGTAGCCAATGTAGATGCATACCTGAGGTAGGTGCTGTTAAATTGGAGAATTTGGGGTATATTTTTTTGAAAAGGAAATATAATTGTTGTTCTAAGGGTATAATATATGTGGCCCTTTGTCAAGATTGTCATGGATTTTATGTAATTAAAACCAAGGGGTGTCTTAGGAGTAGAATTTGCCAGCATATGTAAAGCATTAAGAAACATGACAACAAGAATGCATTATTTAAACATATAGAAAAGAATGAAAAACATGTATTCAAGTTTGTCATCATTGATCGGTACAGCAGGATTTAAGAGGTGGTTCATTTAATGATATGTTAGAATTTAGAGAGTTGCTTTGGCAACTCAAGGAGAATGCCACCTTATATCCGGGGCTTAATGATCACTGTTCAATCAGTAGTATCTTGAATCTGAGTGCATGTTTGGAATTATAGTGTTGTAATTGGTTGCCCCAGTTTTTATTGGGGGTGGGGTGGGTTTTCCTATATACATACATACATACATACATATTTTTTCTTTTCCCTGCTCCCCTTTCTCCCCTTTTTAGACGTCAGTATGTTGTGGTACTCATAGTTGTAAGTTTTTTTAACATGTAGTTGTTTTTTTTGTAGGTTTTACGTCTAAAAACATTTTGTGCCATCATAGGGTGTAGTATATGGTATTATGTTATAATGATTTTTAAAGTACAGCACTTGTCTGATGATGGTTGCACTTTGTTCTTGTTAGTATTTATGTAATAGTATGATCATTTTGGTGTTTTTTTGTATTTAATATGCATTTTATATATGCGGATATGTTTGTTTGGTTTACTGGTTTGGAACATCTTTTTATGTATGTTTTAAACTTTCTCAGTATATTGAAAACAAGGGTTAGTTTGTAACCAGTCAGGGTTTAGGCTGGGTTATTTAAAGTGCTGAATCAGTACTTTATGTGTTCTGATGAAGTAATGCATGTTTATTAAAGAACTGAAAGAAACATTACATGCAATAAAACATTTTAACTATACTCCTGTCATATGTGGATGAAAGTGCTCAACAAATAAACTGTATCCTGGAGGTTGATTCTTTGACTTTGGCTCCTGTGATTTTCCTAGTTCTGTTTTGGATTTGTTTGGTTTATGTGTGACTACAGGGAAATTTTTAAACTAAATATAATTAATATACATAATAAAGTATTTTTATGTACCTTTAAGTTTAAAATTTATGGTAACTATTTTTAAATTGTTTTTATCATATACATACATATTTTTCTATATGCATTTTTATATATTTTATATTCTTATTACTTTTGATTTAAGCATGTTGCGTTTTACTTAAGTACTTTGACTAACATGAAACCAGTTTTACTCAATGTGTCATATCACAGTTTTACTCAATGTGTCATATCACAACATTTGAAATCAGCTGTTAGTTTGAATTCATAAGATCATGTGACAGCATTTGAAGTCAGCTGATAAGGCATAACCTTAAATTAGAAATCATCTCTAAGCCTGAAGAAGCCTGGATGGTGAAAGTGTTTTTTTTTCTATGCACTAGCGCAGTAACCTTCAATAAACCAGCATTTGTTAAGATCATTCATGGTTCCAGTTGCTTTTGTTTGCTGATACTTTTGGATTTAATTTTAAAGAACTGGACTTATCACCACACTAATACTGACTATTTTTGCCTTGACTAGCTGCCTACTGTTGCTTGCTCATTATCCTGGCTTTGCATGCCTAATGTGAAATATGCGAATCCACTTGGAATACTTCAATCTGTAGCAACTGTTTCCATGGAGCAAAGTTCATCCTCTTCTAGCACAGCAAGATGCTTGAACTGTACACAGAAGTGGAGGGAGGGGCTGTCTGAATGAAATGAACTGACCCTCTTGTAATAAGGCATAAATGCATCACAGAACATCCAGACCTTCAGAGCTTCTGAGAACATGGTGGCCCCATACTCCAAAGCTGTATAAGTGGATTTTGACACAGGCTTAGTAGTGGCCTCTATCCTGAACCTCACCTAGTCTAAGGGAGTGTATAAGTAGTCATTGTAGTTTTTGCTAGTGAGGTTGGAGGCAGTGCCCTTATTTCTTTAATTTTCTTCCCAAACCACAGCAGTGCACAGGTCACTATAGTTTTTGTTGGGTTGTGGACAGTGGTCATTATTTCTTTAACTTCCCTCACACACTTCAGAGGTATGCCCAGAGGGTCACCATAACTTGCACAGGCACAATGTGCTTTCTTGAATTAACAGTTGGAAACATTATTGTGATAATTTTTTTTTGCTTTCCTGGCTAACATCAGATGTACATACATGTCGCTGTTTTTTGTGATAGTGTAAGTAGGCATGCTGTTTATATGTCTGACTGCAACAAGATGAGATATGTTATATCTGACTTTTTTCCAATTTCACTCCTGTCTGACAGAGTGGAACAAAGACTGTGGCTGTCTTTTGGGGGTAGGGGTGAGGAGACATGCTGTATGTATATATATATATGTGTGTGTGTGTGTGTGTGTGTGTGTGTGTGTGTGTGTGTGTATACATATACATACATACATACATATAACAGCAGCAGTTTAAAATCTATCTCACTGTTGCCATTTGTGCCTTCACATTCATCCCACTCTAACAATGGAGGGGTACACAGAAAGTGACTCTTTTTTGGAGGGGAGGATAAAGAGGCGGGTTATAATTCTCATATATGATTTAGGTATCCTCTCAAACATTTCTCTTTGTGGCTTATTGTGAACTGTTAATTTGTAGTTTTCAACATTCAGCCTTGAACACAACTTAATTTCTTCCTTTTTAAATAAAAAATAAGACAGAATTTCTTTCCTTACATTTTTTCCGCAGGCCATCATTGGATCAAAAGGTTGGGAAAAAGGTCTAAAATGCACCTACAGCATTTAGAACCTTCATGCTTTCTAGCAGCCTAGTGGCCCAGAGATCCCCAGTGTAACTCAGTTTTTTCCTCTATATTTATTACAGTGCAGTCTTGATGAGTTAGGGTGTGTTGAAAAGATGTAGGAAAAAAGCTAAGTTGAAGAGCGACACTGAATGTCTTTCACCTAGTCAGGAATTTTGTTCAGGCCATCACTGGATGAAAAGGTTGTTTAAAAACTTTGAAATGTACCTTACAGTATCTAGAACCCCCATGGTTTTGGGGGTCTAAGCTGCCCCCAGACCATTGCCTTAATTCACTTACTTTCTCCACAGTTATTACAGTGCAGTTCTGGTCAGTTAAAATGTGTTGAAATGAGGCTGGAAAAAAGCAAACATGAATAATAAGACTGAATTTGTTTCCTTAATCAGGATTTTTTTCAGGCCATCATTGGATGAAACAGGTTGTTTACAAAAATCTCTTAAATAATACTTTACAGCACCAAGAACCTGCCATGATTTGGCTTAATGCAATTATTTCTTCCAGATTTATCAGAGTGTAGTCTCACCTAGCTAGGATGTTTTGAATGAATAAATGCAGGAAAAAAACAAAATAAAAAGACAAAAAAAAAAAAAAAAACGAGGAGTAAGACAAACCGAGAAAAAGGGAAAAAAAGTCTGGATGTTGTGGATAGGCCAGAGGGAGGGTGTAGGGAGGCACTAGGTTATGTGTGTAGGGGAGAAGTAGTGGGCAATGTGGAACTCTTCATCTAGGGCACTGGTTCATCTAAGGTAATCCCTAGTTGTTGGGTTTTTATTACACACAAACACACACACACACACACACACACACACACACACACACACACACACACACACACACACACACACACACACACACACACACACACACACACACACACACACACACACACAGACACGCGTGCACACACACACACATGTACACGCATGACATGCGCACACACACATTTTCTTTAAGAAAAGAAGGGGAGGAATTCACAGTCTTGGACCAAGTACTGCAAATGGTCTGTGCACTGAAGTCTTGTATGTGGGGTTTGGATGAGGGGGCCTGTGTTGCCATGAATTCTAAGGTTGTTTGATGGTGCATCTCTGAAGAGTCTGGTAGCTCTGGGGGGGTCTCATACTTGATAAGTTTAAACAGTTGAGAGGCAGGTAGAAAGCCAGCACATTGTTTCACAGCTAGCCAGTCAACTTTTTCAGTGGTTTTGCAGTGGTGTTCATTGCTTGAGGAGAGTGATGAATCTGCATATGGTGTTTGAGATAGTGTGAATAGTGGATGCATTTCTTGTAGAGGCAGCAGCAATCAGGGAGAGACCACATTGTAGCTGAGCCAGCAAGATATCTTTACCAGTCATTCCTACTGGGTCTGAAGAGAAAAGGGTAGATCCTATTAGCTCAGAATAAGAGAGGAATGATTTTTGTTTGTGTTGTCCAGGTAAGACTGGAATTTAGAAGATATAGAAGATATACTCCTAGTGAAAGCACGCATCCCACTAACACTTTCAATGGGGGTGAAAAAGGTAGTAGCTTAATTTATAATTTTGAAACAAAATGTATGTAGACTTATTTTAAAGCATTTCCAGTTGACAGTATATACAATGCATATCATGTATATGCTTCTTTTATCATAGTAAATAATAAAAATCATACCCTTTTCAGGTCACGAAAAGTCCCTGTGGACTTCCTCCCTCCCAGCCTTCAGCATCTTCCGGCACCTCTGCGCCAGGCAAACACACACACACACACACACACACACACACACACACACACACACACACACACACACACACACACACACACACTTACTTTAAAATACATATTTATATGCTATATATATATATATATATATATATATATATATGTGTGGATCCCTATTATATGATCGAAACCTCATTTGACTGAGACCATAAGACTGAATTTTCAAAAGACACCCCCAACTATATATATTAACTCCAGGATTGCACTACAGTGAGGAAAAGGGCATATGCCTTTCACTTACCTTACAGTAGTCTAGATGCTGCCATTACTATGCCCTTTTCTCCACTGCAGTGCGATCCTGGAGTTAGTATATATAGTTGGGGAGGTGTGGAGGGCACAGCCCCCAATATTGGGTGTGTATGGGGGTCATAGGCCCCTACCTAGTCTGGTTTTATATGGTCCAGTTTAAAATTTAGTATGTTGAAATTAAGTATTATGGGTTTCAGTCTTATGGGTTTCAATGAAGTGACTTTTCAGTCTTCTGAAATTTCATTCTTATGGTCCCAGTCAAATGAGGTTTCTATAAGGATCCATATATATATATATATATATATATATATATATATATATATATATATACATACATATACATATTAACTAAGAAATGAAATTCGTGACAATAACAGCATTCAAAAAATAGTAAATCACACCAACTCTGGTAGTACTTTAGTGCTTTCATCTTATTTATTATCAAGACTTCTTCAGAACGACATGTTTCATAACACAACCACACACACACACACACACACACACACACACACACACACATACATATATATATATATATATATATATATATATATATATATATATATATGGTTTCCCTTCAGAAGGTTGAACTTTTAAAAGCTCAACTTTCATATGGTCGATACAATATGATTGAACTTTTAAAAGTTAGAACGGTCTGAATGGGACTCCATAGAGTGCAGAATGGGAAGATTTCCCTTTACCGCAATGTAGTGTGATCTCGAAGTTGGTATATTTAAATAGCGGGGGTATGGGGGGTGCAAACTTGGAAGAGGAAAGGCTTTGCACAATACTGTAGAAGAAATCTTCAGCTTTAGCAGTGAACTTACTTTAGGTATAAGCACTCTCTATCTAATGTTCAATGCTCAGTTGTTTTCTAGTAAAGGTGTGCAATGCTTAATATACAGACCTTGTCAACTGACATGAAACTACCAGTACTATAGCTGCAGCCAAAGCATATGAATATAAAAATGATATGGTATAAACAATTCTGTTTGTAGAAATGAGACAGGAAAAACCCACATGTGCACCTAAGTCTCTGATATGTAGTTTTGTTTGCACTTACATGATTCAGTGTGTTTTACATTTTTACTGGGTGTATGCCAGACACTGTTAACATGCAACCTGTTTAACTTGTTTTGGGCATGTCCACTAAGCAATAAGTTTAGTAATTGTTGCTATCATGCAATACAAGCACTAAAGATGGGAAGGATTATTTACTTAGAGGACAGCCAGCTGAAGTCGCCCAGTTCCAAAACAAAGGAGAAAAAGCCTTAAACCGACATGCAGACATAAATTCATATTCAGACACTGTTTAACTGTTTTAGGAATGTATTCTCTACAGTTCACTTGCCAGATAATGAAACAAAAATCATTTATTTAAAAAAACTGAAACTACTTGTGTTAAAAAGGAATGACTTGAAATAGTCAGACTTTCAAGTGGCAGAACCTATAATCATGAATATGAAGGCTTTTAACTTTCACTAACCCCCTACTACTAACAGTTTGAGTGTAAGGAACATAGGCAGTCTCTTATCATTACATTCCCCCTTTCTCTGTCTCTCTCTCACTCCATTCACATCTACCTTCACTCTTTCTCTAAACATTTCTTATTCTTTATCATCATACTGCTCCACAGATATTTTTTTTTGCACCCTAAACATCCATTTAGATGGGACAGAAAAACAGAAGAGTAGGTTTTACACACCTGCTTATGTAGAGATGTGGATTACTGAAAGTTCACTGTATGGCCAAATTTAATATCAATAAATGGTAAAAACCACTGAGTGAGGTGAATTTATCAATTCATTTCTTTTCTTACTTATCTACTTGTTTAAATTTGTTATCTGGGCAAAACATTAATTATTAGAATCATTTTTCAGGACAGCCTAGTATCACAATAAAATAATAGACTGCACGCAATTAAAATTCATACAAACAGTATTGAAATGAAAAAAAAAAACAATGTGCACTCATGTGAGATAATATGGTTAGCATCATAGTTACATGAAATGTTCATGAAACGTAACATACCTTCTATTATAGTGCCACAAACTATGTAGAGGTGTGGCTAAAACTGAATGCATTGTTATAAATTGCATGGAATAAGAAAAAAATGCTTAAACATAACCTCTTTTTGATATTTTTATGAATGCATAAATTCATTGTTAGGAGTCAGGCTTAGGCATACCTTCCAACTGTCCCTCATTGTGGGAAAAACACACATGACTTTCTATAGGTTTTTGCTGTCTCCCTTGTAAAATGTGTGATTTTGTGAAAAAACATGTGGTCTTAACCATTTAATAATGCTAGTCATTGCAGTTTACAGACTTTTTTCAAGAATTGCATATTAATGCCTATTGTCTTACTCTGACATCTATCTAAATGTTTAGTGTCAGTATTCAAAATTGTCACTGGTTTTCATATGTTGGAACACATCAGTCTCCTTAACCGATTGTTTGCTTATATCCGTTAGGCCTCCTTCAAAGAAGATTTACAGTATTACACAGCTTATCTGGGACCCTTCTATTTGTTGTTAGTTTCTTGGCTTTCCTATGTGACCTTTTTACCCTTTGTTTTGATGTCTCTGGAAAGAAAGAGATTGACAGCTATGAGTTTAGGACTTTGGACCAAAAAGAAACCTAAAAGCTGTTACTCTGTGATTATAAATCTATGTCTGTACATATCCAGTTTGTTTTCAAATTCACTTAAACTCTTGCATCACCTCATATGGAAAAAAGGCCTATTTTACCTTCTTAGAAGGGAATGACTCACAAACATTTTTATGTTGAAAACTGCACTCACTCTCACTTTTTCAAGCTCTTATCAGCCTACCTAAAATGTTGTACTGTCTTATTCATAGGTTCATAGTTCATAGGTTCTTACTAAGCTTACAGCCAAAGGAGACCATCAAGAAGCTCAGCTGCATCACCCAGTACTGTAGGAAACTAGCTGTGCCCCTTATTAAGCAGATTTTTTTTATCAAACAATTTTTTTTTTAGTTCATTAATATAAGATAGCATAATTTGACAATAATCATGAAAACACTTTGTATATTGATTAGGAAGAAGCATATTTCAATAAAGAAAAAATAGATTAACTATATTATATACAAAATGGCTGAGGGTAAAATATATACAAATAACATATGCAAATCATAAATTTAGATATCCAGTAAGATAGCTGACTCTATGATGAGAAAGTTTCAATGAGGGCAAACAGTTTAACCAAGGATTATCTTTAAGTTTGTTAGGAAAAAGTATATGCTTTTTGGTTGCTGTTTCTTTAATAGCAGTATCTTTTAGATGAAAGAAAGTCTTCAAATTGTGGTGATAAAGATTTCTTCCACTTCCTTGTGATGTTTTTTTCTGGCTACAGCAAGGATCATCCAAATTAAATAGAAAAATCTGTTTTTGAACTTTTAGTTTCTATAACATTGAATAAAATTAACATTTTTGTAAGTATAAACAAATCAGACCACGGTGATTTAAAAAACATAAATCTTCCCGCAAAATTCAGATAACCTAGGACAATCAAAAATGTTTGACTGAGTAGCATAGCAGTATTTTCCACATCTTCAATATTCAATTTCAGAAATGTTATTAAATTTAGCTACTCTATTAGAAGTCAAAAAAGCTCTATAAATGAATTTCCAAGTAAATAGTCTCCAATGTAAAGACCAGGAGATTTTTGAAATAGAAAGAATAATCTATTTTTGTATTGGTCAGTTAAAGTAATTTGATGTTCTTTAGTAATAAAACTCCAAAATGTATTATCCAAAATGCTAAGATCAGTTTCTAATATTGAGTGTAAAGTGGAAATCAAGTTATTAATTGCTTGACCTTTGTAAATGATGACAAATACAATGTTTAATAATTTTGGAATCCTTTTGCTTACAGAATTAGCTATACATGAAAATTTAATATGAAGTGAAGTAACAGCTAATTACAAATGAGATAAATCTCCAATATCAAAATTATAGTCAATATATAAAGATTCAAGTGATTTAATTTTTAAACCATCAAAATATTGACAGCAAAATAAATAAATAAATAAATAAATAATTAAAAATTGTTGACTTTCCCATTTGTGTAGTATATGAATGGGAACATTATTTAAAACATTTCTTACTAAAGAGAATGGAATAAGAGTTTCAAGCCAGAACTTGTAATTAGAAGTATTTGAGATTGTTTTTTTTAATTCTTTAAAGTTTGATTTATATAATTAAATTTTGAGGGAGAATAAAAAGTAAATTGTATATAATTACAGATAAAGATCCAAAAGGGATTATAGAATTTATGACTATTTATATTTAAAATTTTCATTTTATTCATATTAAGCAATTGATAATGTAAATGTTTTAAGTTTGTAGTATAATTATTATCTAGCCAATTAAAAATATTTTTTTAAGTATTATTTGTGGTGACATGCGTGAATGGGCGTTCCTTCGTTGAAGGTTATGCATTAGGCCCGGCAAGCCAGTGCATCAAAATCTACTGCCAATCATTAGCGGACCGGAGTTCCGCTGTGCCGACCCCTAACTGGGGGAATGTTAATACCTTAATTACACCTATCAAAAAGGAAAGTAAAAATCCTCAATTTTGTTCTTGTTATAGACCCATGTCTCTATTAAATGTGGACTATAACATTTTCATGTCCATCCTAGCAGATAGATTGAGAACAATTGTACCTTGTTTAATTGGTTTAGATCAGTCAGTCTTTATTTATAAGGGACAAACATCTGCTAATATCAAAAGACATATTACTCTTATTGATGTAATGAAAGTTAAAATCCATTAGGCAGACTTTCTTCACATATCAATGGTGCAAATTTGCAGTCAAGGGTGCAAGGAAGTACTCTGCTTAATATGTAGGGGCAGTCTATTCCAGAAATGAGGAATATGTTGGGTTAGGTACTTGTCACACCATCTGTTGTTATTGATATGATAGTGTAGGTTTAGGTATTTACAATGGGTGTTTGCTTTACCACTTGTTCTCTTTAACTAAAGGAGTTCAAGGAGTGCTGGGTCATTTATAGCACAGAAAGCTAAGCAGAGATTACACTTCTGGGGTCTGTATGATATTGAGTAGGGTGACAGAGTTTTTAATCTACTGGAGTAGCTAAGGGTGCTAAAAGCTGAGATCTTTTTCATGAGGAAATGTTGAGGTCTCTCAAGCTGGGTTAGGTACTTGGTGAGGTGCATACCAACATGTACATTACATTCAATAGTGGGCCTAATAAGGGATGAATAAAGTGGGACTATAGTTTCTTTGGATCTTGAAGATATACCATGAAGGATATGCTATGCAAGTTAGAAGGATTTTCTAACCACCACAGAAATGTGATTATTAGAGGAGAGTCTGTTATCAACATATGTACATAAATCATGGGTGACTGTAAATTCTAAGAAACAGGTTGTCAATTTGGTAAACAGGAGTGATGCTAGGTTTGTCAAATAAAATTAGCCACAGTCCCTTGATATCAGCTTTTATGTCATGAAATTATATGCTAAAAGAGAGGGGGACCCAGGACAGAGCCTTGTGGGACATCACTACTGATATTTTTCTGTCTAGAGCAAATGTTACCACATTAACAGTATTCATTATAGATTACAGCCAGTTACCAGTACAACAAGCTTTCTTCTGGTTAATGTTTTGTTGGGAGAGTTTGTCAATTTGTGAGAACAATACATATATAACAGAGTTAAGGAGGAGAAGTGAACTTTAAGGGAATGCAAGAATTGAGAAATTTATGTAATATGGCGATAAATGAAAATTGTTAAATATATACTGCTATCTGCTTGAAAATAGCAAAGGAAATCTTAGAACAGTTTGTTTTCTTTTCTGTTACTATATCTGTAGCTGTGTCTCTTTTTAAGAAGTATGAAAGACAATAAGTAACACGAACCACCAAAGAGTAAACGCTCCCAAACCAATCTCCGTAATAAAACTTGTAGAAATAAAAACAAAGTATGGGAGCAGACCTATGCAAAATAAGTTGCATAATGGTGATGTTCAATCAAGAAGGTGTTGACTGTATTCATAATTATTTAACACAACAGACAGACTTCAGTCCTGTAAAGGTGGATTTAATATGCTCTCTGTTGGACATTGTGTTGGAGAACAACCTCTCTTTGTTTAATGAAAATCTGTATATTCAGAAAGATGCCAAGACAATGAGAGCACTGATAGAGCAATGAAATGAAAAACAAAGTAATCCAAACTGGCTGAGGATAGATTTATTATTTCCAAGTATAAAATAAAGATAATGCCCAAGGTAAAAGTATAAACAAATGCAAAAATACAATCCACGTAAGCGCTTTCGTTTAGCTATGCAAAACTTTTTCAAACAAAGAATCATCATTTCCTGTTAATTAAATACTGGAGTTACAATGATGTAATACACAGTTGCTTCCTGTAAAATATTTAAGGAACACGATACAATTTTTTATATTTTAAAAAAATGTATAATCAGTTATAAAACTTCAGAGCCTCGTACGAAGTATGCCCAACCTTTGAAATAAAACACAAACAGTTCACAAATAACAAATAAAAAGTACCATAATGGATCGATGCAAAATATAACACTAAAAATGCTCAAGCCACACTGTTTTGTATGGTTTGGTAGTTAAAGACATATGTTACAGACCCTTGTATTTTATCTTGTCTTTAAACTTTATAAAATATATGTCACAATATTTGTAAATAAAAATAGAAAAAAGTTTTTTCTATTATGTTTCAAGACAAAGTCAAAATTCGAGCAGCTGTTAAATAGTGATATGCATAAAACCTAAGAGTGAGCCATGCATTCTCAGTTGTGTAAAACCACTAATATGTTAGATGCAAATCCTATAAAAATTAGCTAGTAAACAACCTTAAAGGGAGCGGAAACTCGTGTGTGCAATAAGGCAAAATGTAGTACATAGAAAGAAGTACGACTAAACAGAAGAACCGTAAAAATATAAAAATTATATATATATATAATGTATTTATGTATTGTGTATGAACAAGTCAATCAATCATATATTTTCACATGTCATATAATAAAATAAATATAAGTAAATATAAAGTGTGAAAAATAACTGTGAGAAGGTGTACCTTTAGTAGTGTGGGTATATGGAAAAGTATATATGTCAACTGTTAATTAAATACTGGAGTTACAATGTTGTAATACATAGTTGCTTCCTGTAAAATATTTAAGGATCATGGGCAAATTCAACTGTAATAGTGAAAAAAATTGTATATTGTGCTATATGTTCTGTCTGCCAAAACTTTTATGTAGGAAAAACAGAAAGGAAACTGAAAGACCGAATGGGAGAACATATTCGAGCTATACGTGACGGCATTGAAACTAATGCCTTAGCGAAACATGTTAATATACAAAATCCCATTCTTTCAAATTCATTGTTTTGGATTTTTTGAATTTAGACACTAGGGGAGGAGTGTGGCAATCAATATTAGAAAAAATAGAATTACAATGGCAAATCAAATTGAATGCATACAACTGGCCAGGTTTAAACAGTGCCAAATCCATTGCTAGTATTCTAAGATTAAAATCTTTAGAAAGATAATTTATTTTTATTCCCTTACTCTTCCACCTTTGTTTGACACATTATACGTTTCCTGTATTTTAAATTATATATATTTAAATATTTTCATACTATCAATTAATTATTTATTAATTCATACATTCACTATTTACTTATATTTATTATTAACTTATAGTATACGATCAATAATGAAGTTCTAGGGTTACACTATTATTAGTCATCCTATCAATATGTGCATTTAATTACATTTTTATTGAATTTATTGACTTATATAATTTATATAATTAATGTAGTAGTTTATGTATAGAACTATTATTATGCACATTGCACTTTACTTATGTACATTTACTATTTTATCCAGCCAACTAACTGGTTTTTAACATTAACTTGACATATATACTTTTCCATACACCCAGACTACTAAAGTACTTCTCACAGTTATTTTTCACACTTTATATTTACTTATATTTATTTTATTATATGACATGTGAAAATATATGATTAATTGACATGTTCATACACAATACATAAATACATTTTATATATATATATATATATATATATATATATATATATATATAATTTTTATATTTTTTCAGTTCTTCTGTTGTAGTCGTACTTCTTTGTACGTACTACATTTTGCCTTATTGCACACACGAGTTTCCGCTCCCTTTAAGGTTATTTACTAGCTTATTTTTATATGATTTGCATCAAACATATTAGTGGTTTTACACAACTGAGAATGCATGGCGCACTCTTAGGTTTTATGCATATCGCTATTTAACAGCTGCTCGAATTTTGACTATGTCTTGAAACATAATAGAAAAAACTTTTTTCTATTTTTATTTACAAACATTGTGACATATTTTTTATAAAGTTTGAAGACAAGATAAAATACAAGGGTCTGTAACATATGTCTTTAACTACCAAACCATACAAAACAGTGTGGCTTGAGCATTTTTAGTGTTACATTTTGCATCGATCCATTATGGTACTTTTTAGTTGTTATTTATGAACTGTTTGTGTTTTATTTCAAAGGTTGGGCATACTTCATACGAGGCTCTGAAGTTTTATAACTGATTATCCATTTTTTTAAAATATAAAAAATTGTATCATGTTCCTTAAATATTTTACGGGAAGCAACTATGTATTACATCATTGTAACTCCAGTATTTAATTAACAGGAAATGACGATTCCTTGTTTGAAAAAGTTTGGCATAGCTAAACGAAAGCGCTTATGTGGATTGTATTTTTGCATTTGTTTATACTTTTACTTTGGGCATTATCTTTATTTTATACTTGGAAATAATAAATCTATCCTCAGCCAATTCGGATTACTTTGTTTTTCGTTTCATATTCAGAAAGATGGCATAGCTGTGGGCACTTCTTTTGCCAATATCTACACCAACTTGGTCATGGCTTATTGGGAAAGGGAGAATTTATTTGTTCTACTCATGTTCCAGAGATATGTTATTTTCTACAAACATTTTGTGGATGATGTCTTTTTTCTGTGGATGGGTAGTAACAGTTAAAATCTTTTTTTGAAGAGGTGAATTCCCTTACACCCTATTTAAAGTTTACCATGACCGATTCAACGTCAAGGATTACTTTCCTGGATGTTACAATTGAGAGGATGAGTAGTGGCAAGCTAAACACTGGGGTTCACAGGAAGGCTTGCCATAAAAATACCTTATTATATAGAGGAAGTATGCACCCTAGATATGTTTTTAAAAACATTATTAAAGGACAGACCATTAGAGCCTCTAGGCTTAACCCTATGAAAGAAGGATATGAAAAGGAATTGTTTGATTTGAAAGAGAGATTGTTGGCTAGGTCATATAGACTTGATGAGATTCTTGAAGGGACTGAAGCAGTCATAGAAAATAGATCTGATATGGCTTGTCCATATTTTTCGGATAGGGGCATCGATAGTTACTAAGCTAGACAGGAATTAACATCTACTGTTAATATGAACACCTCTGCTCAAAAATTTTCTTTATTTTTTACACATGATGTAGGAAATGTAAAAGATATTATTCAGAGACATTGGGGGGGTTTAACTGTTGATCCATGTATTAGAGAGGTAGTTGGTGACAATCCTGTCTTCTTATTTAGGAATAAGAAGAATTTGCACAGACTTTTGTGTTATCCCAAGACTTCCTACTCATACGGCTTTGATTTAGTTCCTAAATGTACCTCTCCATGCAATAATTGCAATTTTTGTGAGTTTATATGTGAAAACACTGTTTGTCCATCCATTTACTTCCCAGTTGTTTAAAGTTAATGTGGAAGCTAACTGTAATATAGAACACATGGTTTATCTTGCTCAATGTAGTTCCTGCCCTGCCATCTATGTCAGTAAAACTGACAGAAGTCTTAGAGATAGAATCAGGGAACACTTATATGAAATACGTATTAAATCTAGTATTAATGCGTTATCTAAACATGTGAATGAAATGGATGAGTCACATATTTTTAAATGTATGGTTCTTCACATTAATATACCCAGTATGAGAGGTGGAGATATTAGAAACTACACAGAAAGAATTGAAATGAGATGGATCATCAAGCTTAGGGCACATATAAACCCAGGCTTGAATGACAAAATATCAATTAAGCCCGTGTTAAAGAATAGGAGATTAGTTGTGAGATGACATGTATTTTAAATTATTTATTCATTGTAATTTCTATTTTTAAAGCATGTTGATGTAGTATAGAAGATATGTTATATATATTTTTGATACACTAGTATCAACTTTTATATTAGTTTGTCTTTTTAAATTTTATTGTAGTGATGTCATTATTTATTTGCATACTTAATTGATGAATTATATAAGGTATAATATTTCCTGTACTATTTTTGTTAATGGTTTGAAAAAGCCTTCTGGCAAAAGCTCTTACCTGTCTTCTATATGGAATAAAAGCCCTTCTGATTTTTATGGACTTTCGTGGACTTGAATTTTTGTTTCGTGGAATGAACTTCACCACTATACAACTTCTTTTTGCATAGGTCTGCTCCCATACTTTGTTTTTATTTCTACAAGTCTTTTTAAGAAGTGCCATGCTTAAAGATGTTAAAAAAATCCCATTATGGGGGTAGTGTCAAAAGCCTCTGTAAGGTCTAGATAAGCAGAGTTGACTAAACACCCCTTATTCGTGGCTTCAGAAACCCTTTTAAAGAAACTACTGCTGTGTATCTGAGGATGTAAGGACACTTATATCATTGTTTGTTAGTTAAGCTATAATACTTTCCAAAGTCTAATAAATACTAGTAAAAATAATAAGACTGCAATTCCCAGGACCAGCTGAGGGATCATCTTTATGCAAAGGCACCACAACTGCCATTCTCTAATTCTTGAGCACATAACCAGTGGGGAGAATCAGGTTGAATGGTTGATTGAAGGATTTTGCTAAGTAGGACTTAACACATTTCAGCAGGCATCCAGGGATATTGTTAGGAAGTAGTGTTTTTAGGTTTGGAAAGTACCAGAAGGACTTAGTTCAAACTGATCTTAGCATGGAAGGTGTGTGGGAGAATGGAAGGGAATGAGAGGAGGGTGTCCTGAGTGCAGCTGGAAAAGAATCTGTTCACAAAAAAATATATTAGCAATGTCCTTGGTGCCAGAGAAGGAGGTATCATTGAAAATAAGTTCAGTACTGAACTACAGTTTACATCTAAGCTTCCTAAGAAAGCTGATGAGGGTCTTATAGTTATGTTTTGAATTAGTTGAAACCCTAAATTCATAGTTGGCCTTATATTTCCTGATGGTAAATTTGAGAGAATTACCAGCTTCAAATCCATTTTATAATGATGAAGTAGCTATCTTTTAGTGAAGGACAGGATCTTTTTTTTTAATATAGATTTTGTTGATCTGGTAGTTCCACCATATGGGTTTACTTCTAATCTTAAACCAAAGGAAGCAAGATGCAAAACCAGTGAAAAATGGTGCTATACCAAAGCACAGCAGACAGAATCCAAAGTCCTGAATGTAAATGGTTTATTTTTAAATAACACAGTACGTTTTTGTTACCTTAACAAAAAGTAACTTCTTCAGAGGACACCAACAGAAATGCTGAATAGCGCCAAATTTAAACTAAAATTGACGTGATCACGTCAATGAACACGTCATTAAAATTGAAATCACCGATCTATTGGCGATAAATCATCAAAACAACAGTTAGTACAAAGTTAGTAAACTGTACTAAACACATTTGCATCAGTTAAAAACAATGACATCCTACTAGCGCTAAACTGATATTGTCACCATCATAATAGGTAGTGTAATTGTAAAACTGTAATAAAAACATATTCTTATACACTTAACATAAAATGAGTGAATACAAATTATATACAATGTCAAATATTACAAAGGGTATACTTAAAAATAAATGTATTCAAGCAAGAAAATGCATAATAGCCTCTTGTACCATAACTAATATATTTAAATAAATTGAATTAACATAGACTAGCACAAAAACTATCGACATATTAGGTACTTGAGTTATAAATACTCAGTAGCACTGTCAAGATAAGCCAAAAATGGGTCTATCTCAAAAAACTTCTAAGTTTTAAAAGACAGGCTATATTACAATTTTCATTAAGACCAGGAAAAGTAAAAGCATCCAGAGTTAGTTGCCACTCAAGCTCCCGAACTTCTAACATAAGGGAAGAAGGGCCACCCCTAATGTCAGGGAGCAATTGGTCAATAGCTTGAAAATGAAAACTATGACCTGAATTGGCATCTATGTGTTTGGCTAGAGCATTATCTTTCTTATTTTTCCTTATAGCATAAATATGCTCATATAACCTCTCTCGGAATTTCCGGTCAGTTTTACCTAAATAAAAAACTGAACAACAGTCACAAGTAGCTAAATAGATAATACTCCTTGACTCACAAGTTTGTGGTTAATAAGAAATTTCATGTTATTCACTACAAAGGAACTACCAGATTTGACATATCTACACAAGTTACATGTCCCACATGTAAATGCGCCTTTAGATCTGATAGAGGCTGAAATATTTTTCCTTTCTAATAGTGTTTTAAGGTTCACCCCTCTCCTATACGCTATGGTAGGAGAAAAAACAAGTTTATCAACTAAGAATTGGTTGCCCCTAATGAAGTGCCAATTTTTAAACAAAATCGACTTGATTTGATCAATTTCTTTATTAAAGGTAGTAACAAAACTAATATTGTAACATGTTATTAATGTTATGTGATGCGAGTCTTGTTGATTAGGTGTTTGGAGGTTTTCAGTAAGACTGTTACGCAAATGGTCTGGAGAGACCTGGTTATCTGTGTCCCTAAAAGGACAGTTATAGTTGAGAGGCACCAAAGGTACATTTCTAAAAGGTAAAAGAGGTATACCCCACTTTTACGTTTAAATTCAACTTCCTGGAACAAATCATCAATAAGGGAAGAAGAGTAACACCAATTGATAAACATGTCTTTTAGTAGTTGGCATGCCACATAGAAAGCTTGGTCAAGGGAACACATTCTTGCAGCTCTTATAAATTGGCCTTTGACAATGGACCGTTTTTGCTTATAAGGGTGCGCGCTAGTGAAATGCAAAAATTAATTGCAATAAGAAGGTTTTCTAAAAATAGTCGAGTGGAAACTACCACTCAATTGGTCCTTAGTTAGTTTTACATCTAGATAGTCAATAGAAGATGTTTCAAATTGGTAAGTGAACTTGAAAAATGGGGTAGAAGAATTGAAATGTTCCAATAAAGAAGATACTTCATTCTCATTGCCATTAAACAAGATGAAGATGTCGTCTAAAAATCTTGTATAGTAAACAAGACGGGACATAATCTCAAAATTATTAAAAATATATAAGTTTTCTCCCACTACACCATAAACAAGTTCGCAACACTAGCACCACACGGCGAACCCATAGCGATACCTTGTTTCTGTAAAAACTACTCTCCATTAAACATAAAGAAGTTAGAAGACAAAATGATGTCAATAAGTTCAGTGACTAGGTCAATTTCTGCTTTAGTGGCTTTTAGTTCTATCAACATTAAAGCTATCCATTCAGTCGCTTCCACATGTGGAATGGAAGTATACAAGTCAACTAAATCCACTGTTAAAAAAATTAAGTTTAGCATCAAAATTCAAGCTATTAATCTTCTTAAGGAAAGACCATGAGTCCTTGCAAACTTGAGGTATTAATTTCAAGTATTTTTGCAGAATATTGTCAACAAGTTTCGCACATGGGTACATCAAAGAAGCACGTCCATCAATCAAAGGTCTCTTGGGGGGATCATCCCTATTTTTATGTATCTTCGGAATGCCAAACATTACATGTGTCTTAGGAAATGGAATGTCAATAAAGTTATAAGTGCTAAAGTCTATCTTAGCCTCTATAAAAAGGTCCCTAAAGTAACCCCTAATCCTAGATTGGGTTACGTTCATTTCATTTAAGGAGGACTTGGCATAAGCTGGACTGTCAAGTACTGAAAACATTTTCTGGTTGTAGTCCATAGTATCAAAACTCACAAGTCCCCCTCCCTTCTGTGGCTTGATAAGTCGGACTAATGAGGAACTCAAAGATTGTAATGCAATTGCTTGGTCCTGCATAATATTAAACGATAGATATGGCCTTTTATATGAACGTGTTTGAACTATGTGTCTTATGTCAAGCTCACAAGTGTTCTCAAAAAGAAGTAGTGATGGGTGAAGGGGAGGGTTAAAAGTGCTCAGAGGTTTCAAACTGTCGCTAGGGGGAAGAACTTCATTACCAAAAAGTAAGTTCAAATTTAACTTTCTTACAAAACATTTCAAATCAATTAAAGTTTTAGCTAGATTTAAATTTTTACTTGGAACAAAAGTGTTACCATTAGCTAAAAGTTCAATCAAAGTTGGTTCAATATGTATAGTGGAAAAGTTATAAATGTTAAAGTCTCCCCGTAAATTAGTTAGCAGCCTCATTTTAGGGCTTTGTGATAGTTCACCTCCAACTATCTCTTTCGATGATTGTTCCAATTCTTGTTCCTCTGGTTCCGAGTATTCTGGGAACCTGTTGAATTCTTGTTGTTTGTGTCCCTCTGAAAATTTGGGCCAGACCCTATATTGTTCCCCTGTTGACGATTGTTAAAGTTGTTATTAGAGCGTAGTCTATCACTGCATCTCAAGCCTTCAGAAGAATCCTCAGTTGGAGTCTCTGAGTTAGTGGGGTAGTCTAATGGGTTGTTTACAACTGGACTAGGTACTTACCTAACTGGATTACCATTAATAAGAGAATCCGTTGATGCAGTTTGGCCAGTTGGTTTTAGTTGTAATTTAGGGTAAGCAGTCCCAATTCTATAGGCTGTTCTATCCCGATCTAACTTCTTTATTTTATTAGATTTTAATTTTTCAATAAGTTGATCGATACTGGAAAAAATGCGTCCATGGTCGTATCTATACCTAGAAAAGTCTAAGCCAGCTTTAATAGAAGTGTCCAAGTCATCGACCTCAGATGTAATGGAATCAATATGAAGAGAATAGTGTTTTACCATGAGTTCCAATAGTTGTAAACCTTGTTGATCAAAAAGGGTAATGAGGTCTTTATAAAAAACAGAGTCAGGTAGCAGACCACTAGGAAGGAAAGAACAACGCAGACCCTTAGGTATCACCTTCTCATTCAGACATTGCTTAAAATAAGCAACTTCTAATTGTAGCTTTTTGAGTTGCAAAAGATTAGTGTCAAATAGTTTCAATTTTTCTGTTATGAGATGTATACTTACAGGTGTGCTGTCCAAACTCATAGCCGGTCGTTCCTGGTTAGAAGCAAGAGCTAAACTGAACATCTCCGTGTTTCTAATCCAATCTGCTACTGAAGGAATGCCAATAAGCCCCGAGTCCTGATTCAAGATATCTCCGGCTGCATTTGAGCCAGAAGTAGATGTACTGATATGCTGGCCAAGTGGACTAGGAAATGTGCTAGTGTTAGAATTGCTAGTGGTTGGAAAACCACTCAATAGAGGTGCGCCAATGTGCTCTGTACCCTGATTAAGGCTGTTTCCAACTGGATTCAAGTCATTAGCGGGTGAACAAGTATGTTGTCCTGGTGGAATGGGTAACGCACTAGCACAAGCGTTAACGTTAGATGGTGGTCCGCTCAATGCAGGGAAGCCAGAATGAGTCCTGTCAGTTTCCCTTTTATCTATAATATCAAGGCAAGAAGAAATGCTCTCAATGCATTGAGAAAGAGAATGAAGCAAGGATGGAATGTCCGTTAGGTCAGCTTGCCGGCTAGAACCAAAAAGATTCGGACTGCTCGGGCTTGAAGAGCTGCCAGTAGCCATAACAAATGAACAAAAAAGTTAAACCAAAGGAAGCAAGATGCAAAATCAGTGAAAAATGGTGCTCTACCAAAGCACAGCAGACAGAATCCGAAGTCCTGAACGTAAACGGTTTATTATATAAAGAATTTACTTCTAATCTTCCCATAATGCTTACATAGTTTGGCATGGATGCCTCAATACAGCTAACCAAGAGGGAATAAAATTCAGAGCAGTAATCATCATCCTCAGTTACAAGATTAGTTGGGGAGCTATGCCACTGGTGATTGTCAGTAAGATCAATAAATAGTAAATAATTGGCCTTAGAGTAATCCTTGAATATGGTCGAGTTATTAGGGGCCATAAGACAGGTTTTCATTGAGAAGATCATAGCGAGATGGTCAGATTTGACAAGGAAGGGAGTAGCATAGCAGGCTGGTGCAACTGGGAGAAATGTTTGTGAGGACAAGGTCAAGGAAATTAACACCTCTGGTGAGCAGGGAGGCAATTTGGTTGAGTGCATTGACATTTCCAAAGTCCAGAAATCTATGGGCATACTTGCTGCTGGTAGTAAATGTTTGCCAATTTGTGTGGATAGGTGAAGTTGCCTGTAAGAAAGGCATTTGTTTCAACTGCTAACTTTTTTAACTGGTTACTTTTTTCTGCTTGTTCTGAATATAGATCGATTGGAATATATAATTGCCTATAATGTGTGACAATTAATTTTATTGAGTGTAACTAGGACTTTAACTAGTTCCAGATTTGAATTATGTGAAATCTGATGACAAACAATGTAATTACTAAATACTGATACAATTAAATAGAGATACTTCTCAGATGTTCCTGGTGGCTCTAACTGCATAACAGGCACTCACCTTTTTTTCTTCCATCTACTCCAACTGCCTTCTTAAAGAAAATTGAGATATTTGGATCAATCTGATGAGCATACTTCTGGTGGTTAAATATGCAGTGTGACTGCCCTTTTAACTTGAAAAACTGTACATATTTAATTGATACTCCATTTACCCAAATTGTTTGTATTTTGTCTTTTTAACTCAGAATTAATGCACCATTAACTGCTGCTACTTACTTTACTAACATTTACCTTTACATTATTGACATTTTGTTTGTTTTAAGCTGTTGCAAGTATCTAGCTTGATTTGCATGGTTTATACCTTTGTCTGTATGGATGATGGTTGAAGAGGTCCTTTGGACTACTTAACTTATCAAAAAACAAGTAAATAACATCTCTGTCAAATTGCTGTTAATATTTATTTTAATGATGTATCACCAGACATTGTGTTAACTGAAGAGACATTTTAGTTTAAGAATATAAAATCAGAGGAATGGATGAAAGCCATATACAAGTCATCCTTTTATAATGCATATGAAACAAACAAAAAAAACAATAAGTACTTTCAGATGTATTTTATAGTTATATTTTTGTCTCTGTGCTCTCTTTAGTTTGATTAAACAAAATTAAGAAATTATAAATGTCTTTGGAGTGTGTGTGTGTGTGTGTGTGTGTGTGTGTGTGTGTGTGTGTGTGTGTGTGCATGTGTGTATATATATATATATATATATATATATATATATATATATATATATATATATATATATATATATATATATATATATATATATATATATTTGGTGTAAACAAAATACATAACTAGAAAAGTCAGCTCAGTTTTTTGCATATTCTGCAACTCCCAGTGTTTTGTAACTGTCAAGTTTTTCACATATCTGGGGTTCACTTTAATCTCCTTATTCATTATGGACCTGAATTGTGTTTATTTTTTTACGCATCATGCCAGTTGACTATCTGAACCTCCTATCTCTCATCATACTTCTTGGGGTGGGCTCAATATCCCAGCAGCTATTGGGTTTTTGCCACATGTACTATCACCCCCGTTAGTCTGCAGCAGCCTCACATGAGCTAACCCATAATACTAGCTACATGGTGACATGCAGGCTTTCATGCATCTGCTGAATCTGGTTATGGAGCACTTCCATACTGGCTGGCTGGTGGGTGTGCAGTTTTAAATCTTTCTTCTGTCTTTGAATGCAGCATGCAGCTTCCTCAAATTGTCAGCATTACAGTGAACCAGGCTTCGGTTTGTGTGTTGGTTTCTCACTCCCGATTCACTTATTGATCCTAAATTGTCTGGGTTACTCAGAGTCAGGGTTTCATCCCTTTTTGCTCTGAAGCTAGCTTAGGAGTGATTTTGTCCCACTACATCTGATAAGAGATTATCCCTTAATGAAGATTTCTTTTCAATGAGAAAACAACATAGAAATATCAAGTCTGCTGGAGAATGACAACCAGCATATTCCATCTGTTTTGCCCATTTACCATTGTGTGCTGCAAACTGCTGTTTTGTTTCATTGTAGAGTTCTTGATGTGCATATACCCAAAACACGTATATAACAATGTTATGTCTGATTGAACACTTAGATCATTTTTATTCTGTAATTATCTTTAAGAAGTTTGTTCCATAATTTTGGAACCAATTCAGTAAAAAATGAACTGCTAATAATTTTGTCCTTCATAATATGAATATGGTGTTTTGTCTGAGATGTCTCTGGTTTGCACTTCCCATCAGTATCTTCCTTCTCCTAATATTCTCATAAATTGTGCCCTGCCTCCTCTCTCCTTTCTTCTCCAGAAATGAAAATTAAGTTCATGTAGTATTTCACTACAGGATTTTGGGTGAGGTCCGTCTATTATATTTGTTCCCTTTTTTGTGTTATATCTGTATTTTTATCATTTTCTTTCCCTTACATTGGTGAGCTACAAACACACCTAATAAATGTCTTGCATCCAAAGCTATTCCTGATTCAAAGGTGTCTTATGTCGTCATTTCCATCTAAAGTACAGCACCCGAAATATATACATGAATTCCAGCCTCTGATATGGAGAGCGCATACTCCATAACATTGGCACAGGAGGAACAGGTTACGGCTAACTAGGCTGTCTAAACTAGTGGAATGTTAAAATAAATTGCCTTTTGTAATGAGATAATATCCAGGATCTTGGGTCTCAGTTTCCATTCCATGATAATAGTACAGAGGTTCCACAGGATGAACAACATGAACCCATGAGAGCCCCATAGACAGATTATTTGCAAGTTCTTATGTTTCCAGGAGAGGGAACCTTTATTTTTTGAGCCAGAAGTAGCTTACAATACTCAGATATTAAGCATTTTGTGTGCATCTGATATTTGTAATAATCTTTCTGCCAGAAAAGTCATTTTCTGTCATCAGGAGGAGTTCCTTTGCACAGGGGTAACAGATATGATTTGATTACCATGCTGGGTTGTTATCACTGATAATAATGAGAGGCTGATGCCTGTTTGATGGCCTAGGTTGAGGAACTGTGACAGGAGCTAAGGCAGTGACTGTAGTAAGGAGGATGCAGAGAGAAAAGTCCAGTTTAAAGGTGTCTATAGCTAAAGCTGAGGGGTTCAGGGCTCTCTTTGATGATATAAAAGGGGAGAGAAAAATCATATTTAAAGTCCTGTGGAGAATGCAGTTCAGGTGACTGAAGGAGAAAGCAAGGTGTCCCAATATATGAAACAAGCAATGTATCACAAGAGCCAAAAAAAATGTTAGATGATCCTAGGAGAAGACATGCAGTGACCATGGATTTATTTTAATTTATTTATCTTATGACTGGGTAAGCCCACTAGGCAGAAGTGCATGTTTCCTGAGATGACACAAGAGTGGAGTACTGTTTGGTTAAGTAATGTGCTTGGATTTACATAGTAAGCAAATAAAGGCTAATGTGAATGAAACCCAGGACTACAGGATGAAGCACATTAAGTAGTCCACAGAAGGTAGGAGTAAAAGCTTTATTTGGATTTTCTGAATACAAAGACTATTATTCCTCATGGGTTTCATGATACCTTTTGAGTTCACTGCTGTGTCTATGTAGAAAATCTCTGGTTATTGTGAAAAAGCTCTTAAAATCCTGCTTGATATGGTCAGGAAATGTTTTAGAAATGTTTCCAGACTCCACTCACCTATACTTGTCTAACATCAGGTGCCTGTTAAGTGCCTGTTTTGTTGTGCTGTCAGTGCCTGTCTATTCTTGTCATTGATCACTTCAAAGCAGTGATATAGGGCAGGAATGTAACAGCCTGTGGAGGGGTTCTAATTTAGGTAGAAAGTGCAGGGTGTGACACTGCAGCTGAACCCCATCTTCTGTGTTGCGTTGGGCAAGCACTGTGTTATGACCTTTTAATGTGTAGCACAGTGAAAGTTATTACTAGCAGGATAAACATGCAAGTGACAGCATTTCATTTGACAATATGTTTTATTTATGCAGAGGTCAGATGGGTGGATGGTTACCTGATGATTACAGCCTAATGGAATGTTTTAATTTAGGGTGTGCTCATGCTTTGTCTTTTGCAAGATGGATGAAGAAGCCACAGATTTTTATGATGAGTTTTCAGCTGATCAGGCGTCATGCAGTGATATGACTGTGGGCTTTATGTGCAGCTAGACAGCATTTAAAATGCTGCTGTGGTTTCTCCGCCAATTATACAAATTAGAATTTAATGTGCTAATGTAGCAGTAAATTAGCATTTCATGGCCACTTCTGCTGCAGGCTGGGCTGGTTTATTTTGTTGAAGCCTACTAGTTTGACCACTCGCTGTAAAAATGATAAGAGCAGAAGGGTGAGTGAAAAGTGTGTGTATCACTAGTTGGTGTTGATGGGAGTGGTGTTTGTTGATTTTGGAGGGTGGAGGTACCAGCTGTTAAGGGTGAGAAGTATGTGCCAGTGGGGAGATGGATTTATTTATTTATTTGCTAGTACAGAGAGAATCATATCTGCTAAACTCTGTCCGTTCAGTAATACTGTATCTGCCTCTCTTTGGAGGATTCTGGCTAGGGTCAAGTTACCCTTACTGCATGGCATGGTTACTGTGCTAGGTAGATATGTAACCAGACTTTCGTTAAGCATGGCATGGTTACTGTGCTAGGTAGATATGTAACCAGACTTTCGTTAAGCATGGCATGGTTACTGTGCTAGGTAGATATGTAACCAGACTTTGGTTAAGTTGTATGTGCCTTGCATTCTCTCTTGGTTTACTAAGTATCTTGATGGTGACAAAAGATAGTAAAAGGAAGTGGGATAAAGACTGACTTTTTGGTAGGATAGATAATAGAGTAACATGTCATAGGTTTTTATGTGGATATTTCTGCTATTATGGGATTGCTGCCTAGGGGAGTAGAGGGCTGAGTTGTGCTCTCTTCCCTTTCTTGACAAGTAGCTGTTAGACCTAGTGACTTAATGAGACTGATTTTTTACCATGGCACTGTCTCCCACTTGATGTAAGACACACCAGGAATATGATGATCACTTTCTAGAGGTGAAAGACCATTCTACTGTAATGGCATGTGGGAGGATGTCAGGGGTTTGGCTGGAAGACTACTGATAGGTGTAGTAAAACATTAGTTGGGGTAAGATGGCATGTTCCGAGTTAGTTTAGATTGGCTGCATGTGACTGGAAAGATGATTTTACCTACAGCCACTACTCTGGTGATGGATATACAAGGATGAATGTATCAGGTCCTCTACACTCTGTCCTGCAACAGGGGGACATGTCTGGTGTAGTTATTACACCAGAATTTCAGGAGTCTGGTTCCTGGTTATGAAATAGATATAAAGATAACAGACAAAGTTTAAAATCTCAGTGTGTTTGGGTATTCTGTGCTTTCTAATGCAGATGATTAATATGGCATTACCAAGGTTTCAGCTGAGTAATTATATGCATTCTAGCTCAGGTTAAGTAGCTTTTGTAACAATGGCTCGGTGAACAGTTCCACAAAGGTGTACACGGTTTATTGATGTTGTCATTTGGTACGAATTGCCTTGTAAGAGCACAAGTATCCCCCCACCATTAGCTGTTAGTGGATGACTAAAACTGTCCTAGTCAACAATATAACCATGGTACTTAAGATGGAACTAGCAAGCTCCCTAATGAAATGTCACCACTCAAAATGCTGAGTGCCAAAAAGCAGAAAAAAGAAAGAGAAAGAAAGAAAGAAAACCTGGAGAAGAGCAAATCTTGAAAATCACTCCTCCTTAAAACTTCTTTTAGCAGGGGGGATGAGTCCAAGATCGCCATACCTCTGAGGAAATGGAATATTTTAAGAAATGGCATCTTGGACTTAATATAATATTTAAGTCTGTTCTTTCTGGCATTCAGTCTTCATGTTTTGGGACTCGCTCTATTGGGTTGTAACATTTAAAATGGTTATTGAATTGGCAATATGAGGCTGTACTATAACAGAGAGTGTTATGGTGGAATGGGTGAATTAGTTCCACAAAGTTATTCTTTGCATAGGATAAAGGCTACACTGTTGAATTAAAGAGGGTAAGCAGAGAGAAGAACAGAGGAAGCTGTAGTCAGGGTCCTATGCTGCCCATACAGTGTTAGTTTGTCAGAGCTTTTTTATTGTTAATGTTGAGTTCCTGTGCCCCACTTGTGTAAATTCATTTGCTTGACATTAATTTTAATATGTTCATTGTTTTATTCAGGTTTAATACATTTACATCGGCAGTGTTTCAACTTTATATATATATATATATATATATATATATATATATATATATATATATATATATATATATATATATATATATATATATATATATATATACACACATATATATATATATATATATATATATATGTGTGTGTGTGTGTGTGTGTGTGTGTGTGTGTGTGTGTGTGTGTGTGTGTGTGTGTGTATAGGTATACATGCAATTGATCGGCTGGTGGATGGTCGATTGGGTATTGTCAAAAGCAGTGCGGCAAAATCTCAGAAAAGTGATTGCAAGAGTTTTGAATCACAAACTATCTTCCCCTTTTTGACCCATGGTAGCACTCATTTAGGTGGTAGACCGGTCGGAAATGTCGAATTCAGTGTTGTTTACAACATTCCAACTGTTCAGCATTACGAGATTCATGCATAAAAGTCTGTGTCATACCTGATCGAGCAATGTGCGCTCGATCAAATGAATGTAAACTGTATATATATATATATATATATATTATGTGTGTGTGTATATACATACATGCACACACACACACACACACATATATATATATATATATATATATATATATATATATATATATATATATATATGGGTCTATATTATAACATCGAAATCTACAAAGATCGAATGTTATAATATTGAGCCCTAAACACTGAAATCCGCAAACATCGAACAGTCAGAATAAAGATTTTTTTTCCCAGGGAAAAAAAAAATCGCTATTCCGAGAAACATACACACAACACAAACACACACAAAAAACAGCAATGCACACACATACACTTAAAATCCTACACCTAAACCTAAACTAAACTTTACATACACTACTAGCTATCCACTTTCCTTAACCCGACCCTAACCCTAAGGTCCATCACTATCGCACACTCACCTCACCCGCGCCCTAACCATAACTCACCTAACCCGACCCCTAACCCTAACCTACACACAACCGCACGCTTACCTGACCCGCTCCCTAACCCTAACTCACCTAGCCCTAACCTACACACAATCGCACATTTACCTGAACCCGACCCGTGATGCTCCAACATATTGAACGCTGAAAACAGCGAAGCCACAGCAACGGCCTGGGAAAGAATTCAGTGTCCTGCTCCTTCGCTGTTTTCAGCGTTTGACAAAACTGGTTCGATATTATAACATTCGAACTTTATAAAAAATATAGACCCATATTATTTATATGTATATATTTAGTATATATTATATAGTATGTTACATATCAAGGAGGGGAAGCTAACGCATAAGCTGTAAAATGAAAGTGAGAGAGATGTTTGGTAGGGCTGATTTGAAAAACACACACATACACACACACACACACACACACACACACACACACACACACACACACACACACACACACACACACACACACACACACACACACACACACACACACACAGACACACACACACACACACACAGCCATACTCCCAGATATGTTGTGAATGTGTTATAGGATATATACACACATAAAAACTGCTATTTCAGTCAACCTTGTCCCACCCCTACACAGTGCTACTGGTGAGTTTCCAACAATGGGAGATCATTCAGCACCAGATCCCCTGATTACCATGATATGGTAACAAGCCTACCTCCACTGGCATGCCTAATGACTGTGATATCATCATGACTTCGTCATGCATGATGGTACAGCACAGTGCAGCAAAGGACATCTATGTACAGGACTGTGCAAGGCAATGCCATAAAGTAGATCTATGTACTAAAGTATGTTTAACAATACCACAAAATTACCAGTATTAAAAAAGAATAAAACTTGCTCCAGAGCTACAGTAGAAAACAGCATACAAGTCTGCCCATTCATAAAAATCTGTATAAGATACATAATGTTTTAGCTCTAAATATACATTGCAAGATCCTGACCTCTTCTCTACTAGTCTGAAGTCCATCTGAAACTATCCTACTGCTTGGGTATGTCTGATGTGTTTCAGACACGCACCATGTATAGGAAACAGATGGTGACAGCTAGCTTCTCTGTTAGCCAGGGAGTGCAAAATGAGTACTATTATTAAATGCATTCAGTGTATTTTACATGATTTAGTACTTTTTATTAAAGTTTTATTCAGTCCTGGCTTTAGCAAAACATTTCTTCATCATTGTTAGGATGGCACAGTGGTGCAGCAGTAGCATTATTGCCTCATAGCAAAAGGTCCTCCGGTTCAATTCTCAGCTGGGGTACCTTCTGTGTGGAGTCTGTATGTCCTCCCTGTTTTCATGTGGGTTTCCTTCGGGTGCTCTGGTTTCCTCCCACGTTACAAAGACATGTGTCTGGAGTGTTTCTCCCTGAGCCTCCGCTGAAAATTGGCTCTTTCCAAGTCGGACTTTCCTGGTTAACAAATGTTAAATAAATAAATAAAATAAATAAATAAATAAATTATAAAGCCTGACCTGGGGATTCATTCAGAATGACACCATATCACAGCTAAGCTAACATGATTTACTGTCTTAGCTCAATGAACAGTATTGCTAATCAGATATGCATTGCATGTGGCCATGGCACATAGCACAACAAGGAACCTCTCCTCAAGCCAACAACAGAAGCTCACGGCTGCATCATGGTAAGCTATTTCATGGCCATATCTGCTTTTTCACAGCTATATCTAAGTACATGATGTAAACAAACAAGTGTGCATGAGAAACCATATTATCCACAGAAAGTGGGTATGCACAGGTCTGTAGTGGGGAAGTAATCAATATCATCAGATAACTAAAACAAGAAATCATGAGCAAGGGAAAGCCAAGCAACAAACAGACACTGAAGGCTGGAGTGGAGTTCATTAACAAAAGTCAAGGAGAGGGTAAGCATTAGTTGCAAGGTGGTTTGCATAACAAAACAGTCATGAAAAGGCACAGCATAAAAATGTGTAGGATAATACAGCCACTTAAGGCAGTTTGAATTACACATGGGCAAACCTCTCAAACTCTTAATGCAAGAATTCTGGACAAACCTCTGGGAGCAAATGTGCTTGGAATAACATATTTCTATGCTCAGTTGATATCAAGCAAGCAAAATGCACATACCTGGGTCTGAATCCCCAACATTTTTTAGGGATAGACTCACCAGAATAGGGATTAACAAGGCATGCTAAAAGAGTACTCAGGAAAAAGTTGGCTGCCAAATACAACTCAAGGGAACAGGCTTGGGGTGAAGTCAGGTAAACAAAATGCACATACATGGTTTCCACCTCATTACCTTTCATATTAATATGCAAATTCACATACATGACTATAATGTACCAGAAAATAAGTTGTTCTGAAGAGGTTTGAATAAACATAGACATGCAAAGTTAAAATTAATACTGCAGAATGCAGAATGTACAGAGAAAAATGGCATAACAAAGGTGGGGAGTGAAAGCCACCACCCTTTGTATGAATCAATGTACAATTTTAGTGTGGCATTGAATCTGTCAGATGAACATACCATGTTATCACATGTTATTTTCACATGGCATTGTTACCATATGATAATGACAGTTGTCAGTATTCTACAAGTCAGACCATCATAGATTTGAGCACTGCTCGCCTAACTCCAAGTCCCTTGTGCATTCGCTAATCATGACACATAACAAGTTATACAACGTGTCAGAAAGCACACATTTGGAGAATGTCATTGACAATGTGTGTGTGTGTGTGTGTGTGTGTGTGTGTGTGTGTGTGTGTGTGTGTGTGAATGAATATGGCCATTGTGAAAAGAGAGTACAACACTTAATGAAGCAACCCCCCACCATCATGAAAGTGTCAAATCCAAGCAGACTTTGTCATAACACCTATTTGCAGTAAGTCAGTATTGTTTATCAAAAATGTGTATTAAACACTGCTGCAATGTACACCAGACTGGTTTCAAACCACTGCCGACTTAACTAATTTATGACCTTTGTATCAGTATTTACTGACACCACATAGCTAGTTGTACAGCAGTTAGAAAGCACACGTTTGAAGGGAGTGTGACATTATGGAAAACATGACAAATGAGCACTGTGAAACAGACAATAGTAATCAGTGGATCACAAGTCTCAACATATCTTACAAACAGTATATGAACATCACATCAGGGTACATTGAAATTCAGAAGCTGTGACAGTTGACATAGTAAATATCAATTCATGCTTATATCATTATTGTTTTCTTTTGCACATTAAGTCTGTGCTCCATAGCACAACAGTCAGCATATCTATGCTGCCAAAGGCAAATTCTCAGCAGTTTTACCATAGAACAAGAAAGATAATTACTATTTACCAACCTGTAGTAGTGATACTGCTCTTTGCTGTCAAGCAACAGAAGATAAAATATGTACACTGTGAAATTGGGCATGCTTACAAGAGGAGTACAGCACTTAGGGGATCAAAAACCTCCACCTGTCAAATACCACAAAAAATTCTCACATCACATCACATCTAATTAAGAAGCCATGCTTGCATGTCATAAGTTGGTGTTTACACACTGATACAAAGTATGCCTCACTAGATTTGAATTCTGCCTACTTAATTCATCTTCTCTTGACTTACATTATGAACCATTAAAGACACAGAAAAGGTTCTGTGGCAACTGTCAGAAAGCACACTTTTGAAGGGATAACATGACCAGTGTGCTTCCTTAAAAAGCGAATACATTGCTTGGGGAATCAAAATCCTCCAACTGTGAAAATATTACAATCAAGTATAACTTCTCACTTCACATCTGATAACTGAGCCATGCTTGGATGCTTTCAATTTCTTCTTCTCTCTCAGCTCCACATCATCCATTCTATCCTATACCAGCCTTTCTACTGCCCAGTACTATCCCCTTTCATCTCCCATTATTCTCCGTCCAGACCTCTCCAAGCTCTAACCAAGACCTACTACAAATCTACAAACCCAAATCTAAAGTTGGATGCAAAATGTACAGCTATCACCCCACTATTGCTTGGAATAGGCTCCCACTAGAAATCAGGACCCTTACACATCCTAAACAATTTAAGACAGCCACCAAAGAGCACTTTAAAAGTCACTGGTTCTGCCACTGCACTCTCCCTCCTTAACATCCCCTACTTCTCATACTTTAATCTACTTTCTGCCCTTAACTCACTCTTCTCACCAGCTCTCTCTAATCTTCATTGACTACTTTTTCTACTGTCTTCTAAAATCTATTAAGCAAATCGCCTCAGAGAAACATTCTATTGTAATTGTCTTGCCTTCATGCAACTACATAATGATACATTTTGCTATACTCCTGATTATTGACACTGTATAACATTGTATTGCTACTTAATTCCTTGTAATAACCCTGTAACATTGCTGTTTAATGCTAATTTATAATGAAAACTGTATAATATGTTCATAGGTTCACAGGTTGGTACTAGGCTATTGGCCCTAGGGCCTATATAAGCCTAGCCATAAAAATTCCCTGGATATTTCTTCCCACAATATTTACTTCCCTGGACTCCTGTCTAGCAGGGTGACTGACATAATCCCCTGGGTGAATTTCCTATCTCCCATCCAATCGTCAAGGTTCCTATTGAAGAGGGCCAAGGAGGCGTTCTGCTTGACATGTATGGGCAGTCTATTCCAGAGTATGGGGAATCTCTTGGTCAGGAGCCTATCCCTCCAGCATGTTTTGTTCATTGTGATAACAAGGTTTTGATGCATGGAGCATGTGGCTCTGAGGGATTGGGATTTATTTAAGTGGACCATGTCCAACAGCTCAGGGTTTGACATGGCCTTGTATGTTAAGCAGAGATTGTCTCTGAGTAGACAATATGCCACAGAGTATAGCTGGAGTTTTTTTAGATGGTCAGCATAGGGCATCTGCTTTAGGCCTGTGATTCTTTTAGTGAGGTATTTCTGCAGCTATCCAGCAGTTAACTTTTGCCATGCTCATCATAATAAAACTATTCCAGGCCAGGTTTAGGTCTACTGTACCAGGATCTTGGCTTTATCTTTGGCTTTTTGGAAAAGGTTGGGTTCCAGAAGTATCCTAGAAGCTGCTACTTGATCCTCTGTTCATATTTTTACAAAGCATTATGAGCTTGATTATTTCTGTAAGTCCAGATCAGGCTTTGCTAAGACCATTATCCAGGATATCCTGGACTCTTCTTCTTCCACCTCCCAAATGTAGGTAGCTAGGGTAAGCTACCCATATAGTTAAGGCTACTGCAGCAAGGATCAATATGAAGAACGTAGTACAATTGTGTAAGATGAGCTTACCATAACAGTGGATGTTTGAATGATCACTGCTACAGTAGCTGCTCCCACCCTTCATCCCCTTTGCTTTTTGGGGTGCTTTTTATGTCAGGGTGTAGACATTTATTTTTTGTTATTCCTAGCATTGCCCTTTCAGGGTTCAGCCTCCCTTTCTGTGTTGGCAGGAAAGCACTGAAGGGCTTCACTACCAAACTTGTCTTTTAGTCAGCTCAGCTCAAGCTGCCTGTCAGTTTGGGCATGTGGAATGTACTCTGAAGCTTTGAAAGTTGGCTGACTGTTATATCCTTGGCAAGATATAACCTATACAGCTAAGGCTACTGCGGCAGTTATCATTTAAAAATCTGCTTTTATGGTAAGGTTACTTACACAACTGTACTAAATGTGTGTGTAAGAGTGAAGCAAAGTACAAATTACTGGAATGGAAGTCATGCTGGAGTAAGTGATATGCATTACATCAATGCTGTATCAGGTGAAGTCATGGAGGAACTTGTAATATAATGTATCTGACAGGTCACAGATGAAGGAAGTGCTTGGAATGGAAATCACGAAAGTGATGATACAGGGATTCATCAGGATGATGGTGGGTAACAAGGACATCTGTAACTCATGCATTCCTAGGTGATATTGCCCATATTACTGCATCATCCATTGTTGTCATTAAGTCATGTGTGTATGTGCTCATCAGTGACAAGTAGCTGTTAAGTGTATACAATTTGCAGAATAATACCAAGGCATAAATGCAACTGATGTCAGTACTGAAGTCATTGATAACAGTTTGCAAATATGGTTTTAAGTGCTCTTGTTTAATGAAACGCAGTTTCATAATGAGAAGGAAAATGTGAGACAATCCCACCAGCAGTCACATAAAGCAATGGAGCCGGTACATTGGTATGGACTCCTCACATCTTGTGCACTTTGAGCCAATAAAACATACAATTAACAGAGGCAACTAACATTATTTCTATTTAGACAGAATGCTGAAGTGATGTGCTGCCAAGCTCAGTTGCATGAGCAATGGCAGAGTCCATGGAGCCTGCATAGGAATTTTCTCAGTTTTTGCCATTGGATGAGACCTAGCAGAAGGTTTTAATGCTTGATGTCAAGTTTCGTGCAAATGATGAACACAGAAATAGAGACTTATGTTTATAAACCATTTATGGACGTGTGTGGTGAATGCATCTATTTTTCATCAGATTACAAGTGTAAAATGGGATGATAGGACAAAGATGAAAATAGGAAGCAAGGAGAGGATAGGAAACTAGGTGAGCTATTCAGGAGTGAGCAGGATGGAGGTGGAATAGGATCATAACTCTCCACTTCCTCACAGTTTAATAATGTACATGTTCAAATAATATAGACATTATGGAGTTGCCTCATAAATAATGAATGACAAATTAACAATGCTATGTGACCAGTTTGACCAAGTCAGGTCTCTTTCACACACACACACACACACACACACACACACACACACACACACACACACACACACACACACACACACACAGGGAAGAGTTATATATTTGGATACTATTTTGTGTTGGACAGGGTATCCTTTTTACTTTTTTTCTCAGAGAGTAGAAAGTTGAAGAAGAAAGCTAGGGAAAGAAGCAGTATGTAGGGTAGGTTAGGGAGCAGGGGCAGTCATATACGACAGACAAGACAGATAGGGCTAGTGATAGACAAAAGAGGGAGGGGAATGCCATGATGGGAGACAGGAATGTGTGTTTGGAGGTTTATCCCCTTCTAGTGTAAGCACAGTGGGAAATTAGTTTTTACCCTTGGAACTGTCACCACTGTCTCCTGCCCTGGCAACCTTAGGCAGTGCTGGATGAAGTAGTGATTTGGTGATATGTTGCAGAATCTTTTCCATATGTACAATTTGGGCACCAATGTCCCTGCCCACTATCTCCTTCACTAGCCCTGCTAGCTTCTGTTGGGTGACATAATCACCACCTCTACTGGCACTATTCCCAGTGGTTACCAGTGCACCAGCCACAAGGTCAGAGCTCCCTGACACAGGTGGTGCAGGTAGTGCAAGAAATATGGAGACAACACTGGAAGTTTGTGACCCAGAAGTCTGGGTGCTCCTGCTGTTGGTTCTGGTGCCACCTGTGCAACCTGTGGAGGGACAGCAACCCAAGCTACTGTGGCTGTTCTAGCTCTCTGTGCTGGGGGTCATGATGGAGCAGTAATGAATGTTTTGATAAACAAATTCAGAGAAAAATATAGAAAGGATCATGAGAAAGAGGATGGGGAGATAACAACAAAATTATTATAAATATCACTTTAATGTTGAGGTCACAGTCATTCCATATTCCTCATATAGTCTTAGGATTGTTTACATCCACATATAAACATGTGAGGCCAATAATTACTGTTATACTAATACTATAATATCATTGGCTCTCACATTTAGCAACCATTCTACAGGAATCGACTTCTCTGAAGTGCAGGCTAAAACTAAAAGACTGTGGCTGACAAAGTTTGCTGATGACTGTAAACTGGGAGTGATCATTGAAATGCCTAGCAATGTCAACATCCTGCAAGAAGGTCTTACACAGACTAATGACTGGTGCCAAAGTCATGGTCTTAAACTTAATGCAAAGAAAATGCATTATCATTCCCCTTCAGCAAAGGTGATGTTCCTGTGAACTACCACATCAATAGCAATACCCTAAGCACATGGTCAGTGGTGAAAAATCTGGGCACACAGGTTTACAGCAACCTTAACTTTGATTATCACATCTCCACAGTGGTAAGAAAGCTATTTTATATTGCTCATCTCATAAGTAAGGGTATTGCCTCCAGAAAAAGGGAGGTTATAAATCCCTGTACTCTTCCCTCATCAGGCCAATAATAGAGTACAATGCTCTCTTTTGTATGTTCCTTTCCAAACACCTGTAACAACTGGAGAGACCACAAGGGTTCCTTATGAAGAAAATTCAGGGTCGTCAAAATCTGTCTTATGTGGACAGACTGAAATCATTGTTGCTTTACTTTGTGTCATGAAGACTGCTCAGAGGTGACCTGTGGTTTGCATATGGAGAAATCTCTGACCCAGCTTTGATGGAAATGCTGCACATTTGCAAGTCATATGGCACATGGGTCACTCGTTTAAAGGACCTTAACCTGGTATGTGACATCAACAGAACTTGCTGGAGAGACAACTTTGTCTCACAGAAGTTACCCCATCTTTGGAACAAGCTTCTTATTCATGTTAAACAAAGCCCCTCATAGGCCTTACTTAAGCACAATTTAGACAATTGGATGAGTTACAGGAAATTCACCCTGGGGGTTCCACTTGTGTCCCCTTGGACAGGGGAAATAGGTGCTGATTATAGTGTCTGCTTGAACCAGACACCTTGGAATACAGGTTGAACTTGGCTAGGCTTGTAAGAGCCCTGGGGCCATTAGTCTAGTAACCTCCTATGATCCTATGACCTGTACCTATTTTAAATTACTCGCACAGATACAATTGATTTTGCAATCTAGTTGGTCTGTTACTGTAAATAGAGTAAGTATTCAACCTTGAATTCACATGAGAATTAGTTGCTCTTGAAGAACTAAATCTTTCATATCTTTGGATCAATTGTTCTTTTCTTGTAATAAATTAAGGCTAACCTGACCCAGAAACCTTTAAAAAAAGAATGTATAACATCCTTCAGTCTTTTAAATTTTTATACATATTCCCAAACCTGACCCAGCACTTATAGCTCTAGTTGATCACACTGCTGCTAAGCACCTAGTCAATTCCAGTCCTACTGTTTCTGATAAGGATGGGAAAATTATTGATAGGTATGGGATAAAGTGTTTACTTCTGCAGATTTGATTTTCAAATTTTTGAATTGTCAGGCTCATATATTAAAGTTTGTTCGGACTAATTGTGAAAGTATGAGGAATGTTTTATTTGCAGTTTCTTCTTGAGAGGAAAACTCTGAGTTAAATAATCTAGTTTCTTCTACTGAACAGGTCACTCCTTTTTGTTTACAGTGTGTGTGAATGACTCTCTTGATACTTTTCCCAGGGCTATGGTCACTGGAACTGTTTTGAGGAGATTTGCATGCTTGTGTTCTGAGATCTTCCCAGATGACATTAGAAATGAGATTTAAATTCACCAATGGAGTTTTAGTATTTGGCCTTTCTGCTGCAGAGGTGATCAAAAGTGTGATAAAAGGGGCAAGCTGATCCAGTGAATCTGTAACATTTTTCAGTCCTGTTTTTCCAGATTTTTAAAGAATATTTGTGTGAATTACTATCCTATGTCCTTTCTTATTTATCTAGCAATTTTAATTTATTGGCTATTTCAGCATGTCTGCCCATCTATCCTCCTCTTTCAATGCAGTCTTATGTCAAAATGTTTCTGAAAGAATTTTTTCATAAGAGGCCTTCAAGAAAACCAGTGGCCCCTCCTTGGGATCTTAATTTTGTGTTAGAGGAGATAACACATGCTCCATTTGAACCAGCTAACCCGGTTGACTGGAGGTTCTTAACATGGAAAACAATTTACTGATTGCTCTGACTTCTGCAAGAAGGGTATCTGGGTTTCAAGCTCTTATGATGAGTCGACCCTATTTAATTTTCCACAGGGACAGTGTTTCTTTGAGAACTAATCCTTCTTTTATGCCTAACGTAGTATCCCAGTTTACTTTAAGCCAAAGTCTCCATCTCTCCATATTCTTTCTTTAACCTAAAATGAGGGAGAAAGGATACTCCATACCTTGAATGTCCACAGAGAACTTAGGTGTGCTCTTGACAGAACTAAATCTTTCATATCTTTGGATCAATTGTTCTTTTCTTGTGAAGGTAAGATTAAGGGGCAACCTGTGTAAAACAAACTATTTCAAATGTTTGTCTAAGGCTATTAACTTTTGCCATGCTCATCATAACAAAACTATATCAGGCCAGGTGAAGGTCTACTGTACCAGGATCTTGGCTTTATCTTTGGCTTTTTGGAAAAGGTTGGGTTCCAGAAGTATCCTAGAAGCTGCTACTTGTTCCTCTGTTCATATTTTTACAAAGCATTATGAGCTTGATTATTTCTGTAAGTCCAGATCAGGCTTTGCTAAGACCATTATCCAGGATATCCTGGACTCTTCTTCTTCTTCCACCTCCCAAATGTAGGTAGCTAGGGTAAGCTAACCATATAGTTAAGGCTACTGCAGCAAGGATCAATATGAAGAATGTAGTACAATTGTGTAAGATGAGCTTACCATAACAGTGGATGTTTGAATGATCACTGCTACAGTAGCTGCTCCCACCCTTCATCCCCTTTGCTTTTTTGGGTGCTTTTTATGTCAGGGTGTAGACATTTTTTTTTGTTGTTCCTAGCATTGCCCTTTCAGGGTTCAGCCTCCCTTTCTGTGTTGGCAGGAAAACACTGAAGGGCTTCACTACCAAACTTGTCTTTTAGTCAGCTCAGCTCAAGCTGCTTGTCAGTTTGGGCATGTGGAATGTACTCTGAAGCTTTGAAAGTTGGCTGACTGTTATATCCTTGGCAGGATATAACCTATACAGCTAAGGCTACTGCGGCAGTTATCATTTAAAAATCTGCTTTTATGGTAAGGTTACTTACACAGCTGTACTAAATGTGTGTGTAAGAGTGAAGCAAAGTACAAATTACTGGAATGGAAGTCATGCTGGAGTAAGTGATATGCATTACATCAATGCTGCATCAGGTGAAGTCATGGAGGAACTTGTAATATAATGTATCTGACAGGTCACAGATGAAGGAAGTGTTTGGAATGGAAATCACGAAAGTGATGATACAGGGATTCATCAGGATGATGGTGGGTAACAAGGACATCTGTAACTCATGCATTCCTAGGTGATATTGCCCATATTACTGCATCATCCATTGTTGTCATTAAGTCATGTGTGTATGTGCTCACCCCCCCCCCCCCCCCCCCCCCCCCCCCCCCCCCCCCCCCCCCCCCCCCCCCCCCCCCCCCCCCCCCCCCCCCTCCCCCTCCCCCCCCCCCCCCCCCCCCCCCCCCCCCCCCCCCCCCCCCCCCCCCCCCCCCCTCCCCTCCCCCCCCCCCCCCCCCCCCCCCCCCCCCCCCCCCCCCCCCCCCCCCCCCCCCCCCCAAAAAAAAACAAAAAAAAAAAAAAAAAAAAAAAAAAAAAAAAAAAAAAAAAAAAAAAAAAGCAACAAAAAAAAAAAAAAAAAAAAAAAAAAAAAAAAAAAAAAAAAAAAAACTAAAAAAAAAAAAAAAAAAAAAAAAGAAGAAAAAAAAAAAAAAAAAAAAAAAAAAAAAAAAAAAAAAAAAAAAAAAAAAAAAAAAAAAAAAAAAAAAAAAAAAAAAAAAAAAAAAAAAAAAAAAAAAAAAAAAAAAAAAAAAAAAAAAAAAAAAAAAAAAAAAAAAAAAAAAAAAAAAAAAAAAAAAAAAAAAAAAAAAAAAAAAAAAAAAAAAAAAAAAAAGGTAGTGCAAGAAATATGGAGACAACACTGGCAGTTTGTGACCCAAGTCTGTTCCTGCTTTGTTCTGGGCCACCGCTACCTTAGCCAACGCTAGGTGTTTACTCCTTCTGGAGGCAATATAGTATATATTATAAAATTGCAATTTAGAACATCTAAGAAGACTTTGAATCAGCAAAATAAAAACTGGCGTAAGTTTGCTGATGACTGTAAACTGGGAGTGATCATTGAAATGCCTAGCAATGTCAACATCCTGCAAGAAGGTCTTACACAGACTAATGACTGGTGCCAAAGTCATGGTCTTAAACTTAATGCAAAGAAAATGCATTATCATTCCCCTTCAGCAAAGGTGATGTTCCTGCGAACTACCACATCAATAGCAATACCCTAAGCACATGGTCAGGGGTGAAAAATCTGGGCACACAGGTTTACAGCAACCTTAACTTTGATTATCACATCTTCACAGTGGTAAGAAAGCTATTTTATATTGCTCATCTCATAAGTAAGGGTATTGCCTCCAGAAAAAGGGAGGTTATAAATCCCTGTACTCTTCCCTCATCAGGCCAGTAATAGAGTACAATGCTCCCTTTTGTATGTTCCTTTCCAAACACCTGTAACAACTGGAGAGACCACAAGGGTTCCTTATGAAGAAAATTCAGGGTCTTCAAAATCTGTCTTATGTGGACAGACTGAAATCATTGTTGCTTTACTTTGTGTCATGAAGACTGCTCAGAGGTGACCTGTGCTTTGCATATGGAGAAATCTCTGACCCAACTTTGATGGAAATGCTGCACATTTGCAAGTCATATGGCACATGGGTCACTCGTTTAAAGGACCTTAACCTGGTATATGACATCAACAGAACTTGCTTGAGAGACAACTTTGTCTCACAGAAGTTGCCCCATCTTTGGAACAAGCTTCTTATTCATGTTAAACAAAGCCCCTCATAGGCCTTACTTAAGCACAATTTAGACAATTGGATGAGTTACAGGAAATTCACCCTGGGGGTTCCACTTGTGTCCCCTTGGATAGGGGAAATAGGTGCTGATTATAGTGTCTGCTTGAACCAGACACCTTGGAATACAGGTTGAACTTGGCTAGGCTTGTAAGAGCCCTGAGGCCATTAGCCAAGTAACCTCCTATGATCCTATGACCTGTACCTATTTTAAATTACTCGCACAGATACAATTGATTTTGCAATCTAGTTGGTCTGTTGACATGGTATATACTATGAGTACAGCTATTCAATATGGCAAATTAAAATTCATGTAAAATATATTTGCTGTTGGATGGATGAAACTCACAGGCATAACACCTTAGCTGATAATTAATTAGTCAATAAATACACAGGCTAACCTTACAGCTATATTGGGTTAATTGGTAGACAGCAGTGTGTTAATATGCGTACTACGCATTCAGACTATTTGCTCTTAACATCTTGTGTTCCTCAAGGGTTGGTTTTGGGTCCAGTGTTGATTAACCTTGTATTTTTCTAGCAGCCTAAGGAATACCAAATTTTGGGTGCATAAATACACTGACAACTGCAAAACTGGCTTTATAATACAAAATAATTCAGATGCTGATGATCTTAATGTGTAACTATATCTGATTAGTAAGTGGGCCCTAGACACTGGTTTAAAATTCTGGATAAGTGTAAAATATGTATTTTTCTAATAAAGGTCAAATATTCCCTACTTATTTAACAGCTATATTTCTTGAAGAGGCCAAAAAATACAAAAATATGGACATTACTCTTGTATCTAACTTATCCTTTAACCATAATGTTAAGGTTATCAGTACTAAAGCAATTAAATATATTGGCTGTTTGCTAAGACATCTCTCAACTAGAGATGAGAAATGTTTGGTTATGGTATATAAAACTTACATCAGACCTGTTATTGAGTATAATAAAACATTTTGCACATATATCCAAGCCCAATTCAAAATTTTAGAAGGTTGTTGTTGTTGTGTCTTTTTGGCCTTTCCCAGTTAGGGGTCGCCACAGCGGAACTCCAGTCCGCTAATGATTGGTAGTTGAGTTTTACATGCCGAGTTACCAGCCCTGGTGCACAACCTTCAACAAAGGTACATCCATTCACGCATGTCTCCACGCAGAAGACGCTCTAGCTGAGAATTGAACCGGACAGCGTTTTACTGCAAGGCGACAACGCTACTGCAGCACCACCACCATGGGTTAAAAATTTTAGAAGGTATTGAGAGGAAATTTAAAAAGAGAATTTTATCAGCTGGCAATGTACATTATGGGACCAGATATAAACATGTAAAGCTGCTTTCTTTCTGTTTTAGACACATTTGGGATAAACTGATATTGGTATATAATATATTTAATGACCCTGCCTGACAGTTATTGTATAACACAGAAGCCTTCAGCTGCCTAAAGACTTATAGAAATTACAACATGAAATTTGTGAAACAAATTGGAAAGGCCTATGGTTAGGAATTCATGCTACAATCCAAATTACAAAACTGGAATAACATTCCAATTTGGATTAGACAGTCCAAAAAGTCTGGAGATTGTTAAAACTAACATAGGTACATGGGCTAGTGACAAAATTTTTGAACAATTTCTTGAGGAATCAGTGTTCCTTGATGGCCACAAAATCAAACATATGAACTTATTACAAGCTATTTACATGTTCAAAGTTCAAGTTCAGATTTTATTTCCTAGGCATTTTCCAAAACAAGAAACTTAATGTTACATAATTATAGAAACCAAATTAATAACAGAAATAACAGTGTTACATTTACCATAGATAATTCTCTCCAAGCAAAACAATGCTGTAATAGTAGTAACTAAAACATAACATTAAAATAAGGGTCTGTATTATGTGATCGAATGATTGGGTGATCGAACACCTAAACATCAACCACATAATATCGAACTGCAAAATACTGAACGCCGCCAGGAAATGTTATCGTCAGCCACAAAAAAAAATTAACTTTACAGACAAACTAAGTGGGAGGCTTCACCCCCACATCCCCCATAACTAAATATACCAACTCCAAGATTGCTCCACAGTGGAGAAAACGGCAAAATCCAGCGAATTGCCAAGGGAAATCTTTCCCTATGTTAAATTGGCCGCTCGTTGTTTTTTGCTTTCGATATTACTGTTTACAACATTCACAGCATCCCTCAAATCTGAAAAACAATAGAACACTTGTCATTTAGCAGGCTTTTAACAGAATCCAAAAAAATCTTCTTCTGATAGTGATCAGTAGCAGTAGATGTCCCATTATTAGCAGTAAAGCTTCAGGATATGGCAATACAGAGACACTGTTTTTTTTAACCAAATCAGTTGCATCATTCCAATTATGCTGAAATATCTACAAGACTAACACTGTAGATAGTAAAATAGCAAGACAGTAAAGATCAGAATTAAAAGTTTATATATAAAATGGTAACCAAAAAATAAAAAACAACCCAACCCAAAACAGCAGAGAAACTCCACTTTAATGACACAAGCAGAAAACAGCAAGTCCCATAAACTAAGCGCTTTCACCATTAAAATATGGCTTCCTCAGAGTTATATGGGATACAAACAAGTTGATTTAAATAGAGTGATGTAAGCAAAACCAACCAATCATTTCATGTGATGTCACATTGAATTATTTACTTATTTTGTTTTTTTTAAAAAAAACACACGCAGTTAATAAAGGTAAATAAAACCTTCAGTTTTCTCCAGAAAACACAAAACAACACTTTTACAGCTTATATAACCATTAAGCTGTACAAGTGTTGTTTTGTGTTTTCTGGAGAAAACTGAAGGTTTTATGTACCTTTATTAACTGTGTGTGTTTTTAAAAAACAAGCAAAAAAAAAAAAAACAAACAAAAAAAATGAATTCAATGTGACTTCACATGAAATGATTGGTTGGTTTTGCCTACATCACTCTATTTAAACCAAGTTGTTTGTATCCCATGTAACTCTGAGGAAGCCATATTTTAATGGTGAAAGCACTTAGTTTATGGGACTTGCTGTTTTCTGCTCGTGTCATTAAAGTGGAGCTTCTCTGCCTGTTTTGGGTTGGGTTGTTTTTTATTTTTTGGTTACCAGTGTTTTGCTTCATTTGGAGCTTGTTTTGTTCATATATATATAAAATGTCCAAGGGTGATAGTAATGCAGGTAGACTCTCAAGAATACAATTACAGAAAGTACTCATGATATAACTAAAAGCATAACAGAATGTATAGAAGGCCATTTTCAAGAACTGCTTGACAGAGCTGTTAGAAAACTGTCACAGGTATTGAGCTTCATGATGGAAGGCTGGCCTCATAGAACTGATGACAGCTTAAAGGTGTATCAGAAAAGAAGATCTGAACTTTAAATAATCAACATTTGTGTATTTTGGGACATTGGTGTTCTTAAATCATGGCGGCTATGAAAACAATTACATGTTAGATATTCAGGTATCATTAAAATGAAAACTTTAGCATTTATGCTCATGTGGTACTTAAAGCTAGATGATGAGACTAGTAATATGGGAAGAACCAGGAAAAGGACAAGACAAGAACTTTTGCATCCTTGAGAATTTCCATTGAGATGCTGGAAAATGGTACATATTGACTTTGTGTTACCTTTCAGTAGCAGTGTATTTATAATTACGGTAGCTGCATATTGAAAATGGATTGATGTCTTTTGCATGTCTAAAATTACATCATAAAGTACCTTAAGAAGATTGAGACAAATGAAGTACCTTAAGAAGATTGAGACAAATATTTGCTGCTTATGGCTTAACAGAAAACATAGTTCCAAATAATGGCACTCGGCCTAGGTCAAAAGAATTTTATCATATTGAAACAATTCAAGTTTTTCAATAGCATGTTGTAGAATAGAATGAAAGTACACTATAGATACTTCTTTGTAACTCAAGGCATTAGGCCAAAAAATGTGTTTTCAGAAAAGGAGTTTGACTTGTATAATGATTATATGGTAAACAAAGAAGAAGCTGGTGTCCTGCTAGTAAGAAATGTGAAAAGGAGAAAAAAAACATCTCCAAAGTTCTGAATTCCTTTTCTTAAAAATTACTACACATATCATTGCTGCTTTTGGTGACCACCTATGTGGTTGCTAGGAAAGTGAAAGAATTAATGGTCACAGTGATGCATTTTAACATTTTACTGTCATTTTCACCCTCAGCCCTGATCCATTTTCCTGTAATGGCCCCAATAATATATTTTGGTTTGGTAAATCATTTGCACCCCCCCAACCATTTCCTGTCCTTGTAATTGTCACAGTAATGTATTTCAGTATGCTGCTGTCTTCTACACACTTCTTACCCAAATCATTAACCTGGTAATGGCTATAATAATGCATTTTAATTTGTTGCTATGATTTGCAAATCTCCACCTAATACAGTCTGGATATTGCTTAGAGTAATGTATTTCAACATGTTGCTTTTGTTTACATCCCCCTCACACAATCTTTGCCCTGGAAATGACCACAGTAACATATGTCAGTTAGCTGCTGCCATTTTTACATCTCCTCCTAATCTGTAATTCCCAGATTAATATATTTTAGTATGTTGCTAGGATATACACACTACCCACTCCTATTGTTGTCCTAGTAATGACCACAGTGTTGTATTTCACTTTGTTGCTGTGATTTAAGCCCCATCCTCTCCTTGTTCCAATAATTCCCAGATTCATTCACTGCTGTCATGTTCACACCCCAGCCCATCCATATCACTGTCATGTTAGTGGTTATAGTAATGTATTTAATGTTACTACTGTCATTTGTATACTCCACTCCATCACTGTAATTATTATATAAAATAAAGAATACTTACTGTTACCTGACATAGTAACCATAACATGGGTTTGTCTCACCATATGTTGTTACTATGTAAGAGGGAGGGATTAAATGGGTTACTACTTCTTTGATTATCCACTTTAGCCTAACTCATTCAGGCTTATAGTGCCTTTTTGTTCATAGGTTTATAGGTATTTACTAGGCTAACAACCACAAAGGCCTTTTTAAGCCTAGCCACACATTCCAAATCTCTGACAGGTTCTGGTACTTTTGATAAGTGTAAGCAGGAGCTTGGGAGATGAAAAAATTACAAGTAGGGGCCTGGGAGATGAACCATTTACAGGTTACCTGTGTCCATTAGAGACATAGGTGCCAAGCCATGGACAAAGCTCCTGTTCCCTATCCAATTGTCCAAATTACACTTGAATTTGGTTAGGGTGTAACTCTGCTTCACATGGATGGGGAGCCTGTTCCAGAGGTAGGGTAGTCTCTGGGATACATACTTGTCTCTCTAGCAGGTCTTATTTATATCGCAGGAAAGGTTTAAGTCTTTAGAATAGGTAATTCTGGTACTGTTTGTTTTGTGGATATGCAGGAGGTCCATCAAAGTGGGGTCTGACAATGCCCTGTATGTCAGGCATAGATCTCCTCTCAACAGCCTGTAGGAGACAGAATACAGGGATAGGACCTTGAGGTGGTTTGTGTAGAACACTTTACTTACACTTTGTATTCGTTTAGTGAGGAAGCTCTGTGGATGTTCCAGTTGTTAAATATGCCTGGTTAAGTACATACCAAAGGGGTCATTGTACTTAATGATAGATCTGATGAATGCCAAATACAGTGGAACAATGACTTCCTTAGATCTAGATGCCATACCTTTGTTTATAAGTTGCACAACATAGAATGATTTCCTCACTACTGTAGACACGTGATTGTCAAAGGCTAGATTACTGTCTATGTGTCTCCCTAAGTCTGTGACCACTTGATCAACCCTAAGGAGTGTGTTATCCATATGATAGTTACTAGGGGTGGATGACTCCCTGAAGGCTCTGACACCAGTTGTTTGCCTGTGTCAGCTCTGTGTCAACCCTTTCTGGAAAACATTTGTGTCAGTGTGGGATTCAATGACAGCTCATAATTTGCAATCATCTGCAGATTTAGTCAGCCGTAGACCATTGGTATTGGCCTTGACCTCAGAGAAATAAATGCCAAAAAGAAGCGGTCCAAGGACTGATCCATGAGGGACTCCATTTGTGACTGGCCTCTTTGTAGAGGTAAACTCCCCAATCCTAACTTTCTGGGTCTTGTCTGTGAGGCAGTTGGCTATACACCAGTTGACATACCGGTTTGTACCTAACCTCCTGAGTTTGTCAACAATGCCTGAGTGGGGTATTGTGTCAAATGCCTTGACCAGGTCAAGGTAGGCAGTGTAAACCATTTTGCCCTCATCTATTGCTTTGGTGACCTTCTCAAAGAAATCCACCAGGTTGAGTAGGCATGATCTTCCCTTGGTGAAACTAAGCTGGGTTTGTTCCAGTGTCTGGAGGTTTACTATATCATTATTGATCATTTCCATGATAGTTATTTCCATGGCTTTGCATACAAGACTAGTGAGACTTATGGGTCTGTAGTTTCCATGGTCTGTAGATGGTCCACCTTTGTATAGAGGAATAACTGTTGTTGTTATCCATTCATGAGGCACGAAGCCTGTTTGGAGGCTATAGTTGAATAGCGATTCCAGAGGGTCTGATATATCTTGTTTCATGCTATTTAGAAAGCATCCTGGGATATTGTCTGAGCCCATTGATACAGTGTTCTTGGCTTTAGAGAGAGTATTAAGTACCTGTTCCTTAGTAATAGCAGGGAGACATATATTTGGTGGTATTTCCTGAGGGAAGGTTGAGGGGGAAAGATATGGAAAGTTGGAGCAGAATTTGTCAGCCAGTAGATTTGCTATATCTTCTGGCTCAGTATAGGTTGCTCCATTTACAATGAGGTCTGCAGACAATTGTGTATTGCTTTTGAGGCTGCGGACATAGCTAAAGGATGCCTTGTGGTTGTCCTTTGCCTGGGAGGCCAAATTTACTTCAAATTTGGCTTTGGTAGACTTTATTTGTCCTCTGAGTTATTTATTTAGTTTGATGAGAGTGCTTTTATCCTGCTGGGTGTTGAAACTCCTAATATATGCCACGATTTTCTTACTTCTGTTATACAGCCTATTGATTTTGTGATTCCACCAGGGTGGCTTGTCTTTTGAGTTAGTTCTGTACTTTTTCACGATGGGTACAGCTGCCTCTATGTAACTATTAACATGCCTGTATAGAGTTTGTGTGAACAGTTCTGCATTGGCAGCAATGTTTTCAGGGTTTATGGGGGCTTCAGTTTTTGCCAGGTTATCAGTTAATAGCAGGAAGTTAGCTTTAGAGTATTTCCTGAATATTCCAGGATTAGCTGGAGGTTCAGTTTATTTTTATTTCAAAGGAGACCATTTATGTGGTCTGACCTTATCAGGGAAGACATTACATTAGGGGTTGTGCAGCACTCTCCCATATTAGTGAGGACAACATCCAGTATGGTTGCACCCCTGGTTGGTGAATTCACTATCCGGTCCAGGGAGTTTGTGCTTACAGTTTCTGTGTCTGTAAATTTGGTGTTGTATAGGATTCTCGGTTAAGTGGAGTAATTAAAGTCACCCATAAATATGGTATTGGGGTGGATGGTGAGCATTTCCAATATGTTTAAATACATGGTATGGGTTTTCTGGGTCATAGAAGAGGACCTATAAGTTGTAAGGAAGTGGTATTGGATTTTGCCTATAGTAATTTGAACATAGAGTAGCTCAAGTGCATTGTCCTGTTTGACCTGCCATGAGGTATATTTATTTTTGATGTAAATCAAGACACTTCCACCTTTAGTCCCTGTCTGTGAAGTAGCTGGTCTAAATGTGTGGAAGGTATTATAACCTTGCACTGTTGGTGTGCTCTGTGTGGCTTTGAACCATGTCTCAGTGACTTCACAGAGTCAACATTCTCTAGGGTGAAGAAAGCGTCTAGGAAGTGGAGTTTTTGTTTAGACTCCTAGCATTGAGCAATATTACCTTTTGATTTCCTTGGTTTTGATTTGCTATGTTGAAAGTACTTTCAATTTGGCATTACCTAAAAAAGGAACTGTAGGGAAGGCGATGTTTTACTTAATATTCGAAAGCTTAGAGGGGAGAGATGCAGACCATCCCTTGTAAAGCAGCATGGTCTGTTGACCCTATCCTTCCATGCTGACAAATATTACACCCCTTTAGAATGACACCAGAAACTAAACCAATTATTAGTTAGTTATCTTTTGTTCGTATTGTGGCATCATCCTTGAATAAGGTAACATGCTGCTCACTGCTAGGCTCATACAAGCCTGTGGCACATATTCTGAGAGCCCCATGATGTCTCTCTTCATAGAATCTATGGAGGAACGTCTCAGGTCATTTACACCCACATGGACTATGACTAAGTCATACTGGTATTTGTGGGCCAATGACCTGAGTGCATGGATAATGTGGATGATCCTAGCCCCTGATAAACAACTGACCGTGACTTTCTCCTTTCTCAGCCTGGTGAGAGGGACATCCGTGTGTCTTACAATGGAGTCTCCAATGACCAGAATGTTGGATTGTGTGTTGGCTTGCCTTATGGACTTAGAAGCAGAAGTTCCATGAGATGTGGCTGTATGTGTTGATGCGGATGTTGTTTTGAAAGAGTGTATTCGGGGGTGCTGAGGGTATTTATTATGTGTGCTTTGTCTTGGAGGTCTTTGGGTTTCGGAAGGTTACAGTTAAGTGCCTCAGCATATGTGCGTCCATATGTATGCTTTGAATTGTGTGTAATGGGTGCAATATGTGTACTACTGACAACCTTATTGACATTAGGAGTACTTTTATGTGACTCCAGTGACATTGTGTAAATACATATCTCACATACCATATCAGTTTTTTGGGAAATAACTGGTTGTCAGAAAACATGAGGCAATTTCTACATTGCTTCAGGATGCCCATATCCACCAAGCTGAGAAGAGAGATTGTGGGAAAATTCATATCCATGGCAGCAGACCCCTTTTTTTTGATTAGACAGTTGGAATGAGAATATAAAGCAATTGCAGCTCTGGGTAGAGTGCTTTTCACTGAAAACTAGTTATCGTGTGTGCAGCTAGGTATTGGCGAAACTTCACTCATGCTTTTACAGGAAAAATGTCACTCAAGAGTTTGTATCTATACAGGGCACTGCCAAACACTTGATGGAAAACTAATAAGCAGACCCTGAAAATTTAAGGATGAAGTATTTAAGCAGATATTCTGAAGTTAGAAACACATCAAGCAGTACTTATTGAAAACAAAGAATTAGCTTGTCAAGAATGATGAAAAGAGGGGAGTCACATGAATAGCTACTGCTTGGCTACTACTAATGCTGGTCTCACCACAGCTTCACTCTGCTGGGATACAATGCTCCTTTGCTTCTTCTCTCACCAGAAACAAAACATTAGCACCAATTCCAAGAAAAGAAGCAGGCCACAGCCTGTTTGGTAATCCACAGTCTTGTCCCAAATGATGCAAGGGTCTGTAGCTTGTTGTGGCCTTTTCCTGGTAGATGCCTTGAACAGCAACCGGACCAGTTAGGAACGTCAAGCACATACACTCACTGTGCAACCAGAAACCATGCTCTTTCTCTCACCAGGAGTAGAATATAAGCATAGATTCCAAGCTGTCACCTCTGAAGCAGTTATTAGGCTTTCCGGTAATCAGCAGTCTCCAAGAAATAATATCCCTGTACTCCTTCTCTCACCAGGAGAAAACAGAAGCACTAATCCCAAAATGACAATGGAGAGGTTTTTCATCCAGGGAAAAAGAGGTAATTGTTCCCCTCTACTCGTTACTCATTAGACCCATTATAGAGTACAACGCCCCTTTTGGTATGTACCTCACAAGACATCTACAACAACAGGAAAGGCCGCAGAAATATCTCACAAAGAGGATACCCTACGCAGACAGTCTCAAAAAACTGCAGCTTTACTCTGTCACATATCGCCTACTCAGAGGCGATCTCTGCCTAACACACAAAGCTATGTCAAACCCAGAGCTGTTGCACATGCTCCACTTAAAGAAATCCCAATCCCTCTGAGCTACATGCTCTAGGGACCTAAACCTTGTCACCACAATAAACAGAACATGCTGGAGGGATAGATTCCTGTCCCAGAGACTTCCCATACTCTGGAACAAACTACCTATCTGTATCAAACAAAGCTCCTCATTAGCATCCCAAGAAAAATCTTGATGATTGGATGGGAGATAGGAAATTCACCCCAGGGATTACTTCTGTGGCTCTGCTCGACAGTGGCACAGGAAAATAATTTTCTTGGGTGGTGAAAGCCAGGGTACCTTTTGGCTAGGCTTATATAGGCCCTTGGGCCAATAGCCTAGTACCTACCTATGAACCTATGAACCTATGAGAGGCAGAAAGTGGGCTCTGTAGTAATTGGTGGTCTTGCAATAGATGTTGCATATTTTACAATTAAGATGGAAAAAATGGGTTAATATCCAAAGCACTGCAGTGTGCACTAAGCAGATACACATCTTTACATTCCAGTGCTAACATGGACCAGTATCTCTAGTTAACACCTGTAGCTCCTTATGGTGTCTAGTCCTTTTTTGGGTCTGGCTTCTTTGACTAAATGACTTACCAGCTAATATTAGGCCATATTAGAAAGAGCAATGTCTTATTAAAAAACGACAATAAGACTCTTAATCTACAATGTCCTGTAGAAGAGAAGTTAATCACTGTTTGCTGCTTATAATTCAGATTTTCATATTTATGTTCATAGTTTCATAACTGTGAAACCTACCTGTTATTGACAGGTGTGATGTGAAATGCCATGGTGGGAGACTAGAGAATTTATTGTGAATACCCATTTATATCTCACAATACTGGAGATATTGCTAGTTTTTTTTCTAATTTTGAAAATAAGCAATATTTCCATATGTACTTACTACTTCAAAAACCAAGTGCCTTACAAACTATTCCATGGCATCAAGTTAAACCTTCGATGTTGAAGAAAACTGTTGTTGATAATTGCACTATAAAGTGCACATCTTGAGAGCTATCTAGCATTATTTGTATTGCTAATTATATAATTAAGCATGCATTTTCTTATTTCTGTAAATATCCCAATAAACAAGCAAGCAGAAAGGAATTTCTTGCCGCCATGTGAAAGCTTATGTCCAATTAACAAAAATGTTCTAACAATATATGTCTAGGCTGTACATTTTTCCTCTGTATAGCAATTTGTTTGTGAAAGTTTAGCAAAAATATAATTATGGATTTGTTTGCATTATAATATGAAAGTATTTGTGGAAAGATTCTAAATGCACTGACTATTATGTATCTAAAGAATACTTTTTACTGATAACCTTGCTTTTTGTATAGTTTTGATAACATTTGTTGTTCACAAAATGTTTACATTTCTTTATCTTATGATTTTAAAAGTTGATTTTTTCAGAAAGTGCACTAGAATGTAAGGATGTTCAAAGGCTGCAAGACATTTCATCCCACATAGGTGTTAATGAGCTCATAATCAGTACTGATTAGGGTGAAGTGGCTAATCAGAGGATAAATGATACTTTAATAAGCATGACCTGCTTAATTCAAACACCACCACATTTTATTGTTCTTGCTGAGATACTTCACCTGGCATGACTCCTTCCATAACTTTGCAAAGCTACAAGTCTTCAGAATCTATACTATAATTCCTCTGTTCAGCAGTTGTATGGTAATTTGTGGTATTGTGCAAAATGGTGCTGACACTACATCATGCTAACAAGGGCCAGTAAGTGCAACAGTTATGCTAATTAAGCTACTTAACCATATTGCTTCTGAATTGTTACCAGTTGTGAACATCATTGTGTCCATTAAACAAGTGATCAGTATGCTCATGTGTACTGCATGCATATACCTGTAGTGCAGTGGTGCACTTCTGTAACTCCTTTTATCAAACTGAAACAGCACTAGGGACATGCAGCAATGCAGCAGAGTTATGGACATACAGCAGCACCACTGTGTAGGGAACATACAGTAGCACAGCTGTGTAGGGGACATACAGTAGCACAGCTGTGTAGGGGACATACTGTAGCACCACTGTGTAGGGACATTGAGTAGCACCACTGTGTAGAGATATACAGCAACACTGCTGTGTAGGGACATACAGCAGCACCACTGTGTAGGAACGTACAGTAGCACCACTGAGTAGGTTTCATACAGTAGCACTGCTGTGCAGGGACATACAGTAGCACTGCTGTGCAGGAACATACAGTAGCACCACTGTTTAGGGACATACAGTAGCACCACTGTTTAGGAACATACAGTAGCACCACTGCATAGGGACATAAAGTAGCACCACTGTGTAGGGACATACAGTAGCTCCACTGTGCAGGGACATACAGTAGCACTGCTGTGCAGGGTCATACACTAGCACCATTGTGTAGGGACATACAGTAACACTGCTGTGCAGGGACATACAATAGCACCATTGTGTAGGGACATACAGTAGCACCACTGCATAAGGGCATACATTAGCACCACTATGTAGGGACATACATTAGCACCACTGTGTAGGGAACATACAGTAGCACCACTGTGTAGGGACATACAGTAACACTGCTGTGCAGGGATATACAGTAACAGCACTATGTAGGGGACATACAGTAGCACTGCTGTGTAGGGACATACAGTAGCACCACTGTGTAGGGGGCATACAGTAGCACCACTATGTGGGAGACATACAGTAGCACCACTGTGTAGGGATATACAGGGACATACAGTAGCACCACTGTGCAGGGACATACAGTAGCAGCAGTGTTTAGGGACATACAGTAGCACCGCTGTGAAGGGACATACAGTAGCACCATTGTGTGGGGGACATACAGTAGTACAGCTGTACAGTTCTATTATGCATCAGTACATTGTGTGACATGTGATCCACAAGCATGTATCCATGCACATGAGGCTAGCAATGTGCACCTAAAATGGACTTGAGTGAGAGAATGATCCACAAAAATATATCCATACACATGAGGCTAGCAATATGCATCTAAAATGGACTTGAGTGAGAGAACATGGCCACTTCAGGCATTATGGAAAGCAGAGCTCTAGCTTGGTGTGCCAGAGAGACCACAGTTTTCTAGTCCTTCCTTTATATGGATTTTGAGGAGCACCTGCTGGAGCAGTTTGATAGCCCCTTGTGGAAGGCAGATGCCTGTCATGAGTTGGCCAAGATGGTGAGGGATGCCACTGGCATCATCCATTCTGGTGAGCATTGCCAGCATTGCTGCAGTGATCTAAGGTGACATCACCCTGAGATGCTTCAACACTTGAAGGCACAGGCTAGGAAAAGAGAGACAGGTGTACTCTAAGCATTTTCCAGTACTATTTTGTTCAGCTATATTACATATTTTACATGTATACTTAGGAGTGCATACTTTAATTTCCAGCAGTAGAGGAGTGAGAATTTAACTTGGTTGGATGTTATACAAGATGGGAGCAACTGCTAAAGCAGCAAGGTTTTTATGACATCTGAGTCATTCCACTTTACAGCTACAAATTGTGTTTGTAATATATGCATGTAATCATCTTTTTCCTTCTGTGTTTCCCTTCTTTAGGTCCAGTTGTAGAACAGGAAGCAGTGAAGCCATGCTCATCTCAGTCTGTGCCAACCAGTGTTACTAGTGCTGAGCCAGCAGTGGCCACCAGGACTGTCTCTCAGCAGGGGAATTATGGTTTCCTTGTTGGAAGTGGCTTGAAAAGGCCTATGTTTTCCTCCAAGAATCAGTTATGGAGGCCCTTTGCTACCACATTGCATCAGAAACTGGATGTCTACCCTAGCAACATAAGTACCTTTTTAAATGGTTTATAGAGTTCCATGATTGGCAGGTCCCATCCATTGTGCAACTTGGAGAGCAAACAATGTGTAACAGTAGTCACCCAGGTAAACAATACATCTGTTTGTTGCCTCTAAGTCATACTGGCATGTAGCATGCCAAGACCTTATTCAATCCCTATCTGGTTATTTCTCCTCCACTTGTCAATCTCTACTCCTTATTTGTCATCAGTTCCCTATCACTACTTTCTTATGTTCTGTATGTCTATCTCTGTTCACTGTCCTCTCAAACATTTATGTCTTTTTTATACCAGTCTATATGCATCTGAATCTGTGTTTTATATTTTTGGGTCTGCCTCAGTTGTCTGACCTTCTCCCTTTAACCCATCCATAGCCTTCCTTTACTACCTTTCCCACTTATCTTTATTTTCTATAAATGAAAAAATGGGAAATTCCCCAGAAAAAATACCATTCATTTCTCTCTCATCATCATATCTTATGGTTATCCTTGTGTGCTTCCCTCTGCTTGCTGTTCCTCCTTTTCTTCCTTTCTTGTCTACACCATTTCATCCCCATTTATATGATGAACAGAATTGGCATTTTGCCATGCACACCCATAGCAGTCTATCTGGTTGCCTCTCTGCTGCTTTTTTGTGCCAGAGGAGGGGTTAGATGCAACAATGCGGTGCTACGTTGTACACATGTGACATCTGCGCACTAACCTGTCCATGCTAGTTCACCTTCATTGTAGGCCACATCACCTCAGGTATGTTTCACTGTTGCACTACTCCAGCCGTAGAGTTACCACTATACTTCCCATTAATTGTGTAACCCCTTGCTCAGTTTTCCAGTGTTCTTCAATGTCTAATGCATATCTGATTGGCTTTATTACTCTCCATGTAATGAACTTCTCAAATATTACTAGGGTGCAGGTGTGTGGCACTTGTCTACAAATGCCGGCCATCCTTATTTCCTTTCTTATACTGAAGCCTTATGTGTAAGTGATTCATAGAGCACTGAACTCATAGCAAGTATGTAACAGACAAGAGGTTCTGACTACAAGGCATCTGAAAAAGTAAGGATGAGATGGCTAGGTGACTGTCAGAACAGAGTGATTTTTTATAAAATTATAGGAAATATTGTGTGGGACAATTATTTTAATTCAGGCACTATCACATGAAAATGGGCTCTGATTTTTTTAGCCGACAGAGAGTGAGACAATTAAAATTAAACCATAGCATAAAGCAATTTATCTAAATTTGAGTATTCAATTTTAGGCTCATATCTTACAGGAGAGGATATATTATTCTTAATGTCATACAGTGTAAATTGTGGGATCTGGCATTTAACTCCCATTGTGATAGAGCAGCCTGGTGTTGAAAAATGTAGAATAAAGAAAAAGGGAACAGCAAGCAACAAAAATATTTAATACATTACAGGAAGTATTGTTTTTCCACTAGATAAAATTATTGCACATTAGATATGGTTACAGTACCTAGTTACGTGCTAGTTAACCACCACATTGATGACTGTTTGGTCAGTACTGATTCACCTAACTGAGCTTCTGCAACGCACGTATTTAACTGCTCTGGGATTTTGGTGATCTCAAAGTACGTTATGTTGGAGAAAGGGTTACAGGAAGTCTCTCATTGCATGGTTGGTTTCCTGCAAAACAAAATCAGCAAAATTTTGTTCTGTAAATCAGTAAAATCATCAACAAATCAAGTAACCAAAAACCAAAAGTGCACACACAGCCAAAGAAAACTCACAAAACTTCTTCGTTAATTTATTCAAAGTCAAAAGTCAAAAGTCACTCCAATACACCACAACCTAGATATATTTTTTGTCCTCGAACAAGTCAAACCAGATGGTTTCTAGAAAAAAGAGTAGTTGGTGGGTATGTTATTTAGGGGAAAAAACCTGGCTTGAATGATTTTTAGTATATGTACCTTTATTAAAATTAAGAGCAAATAAAGCAGATTTTATCATAATAAAGCATCAATGTGTTTATGTTTTTGTTTATTGTAAGATCGTGATTATGTTGTAAGATCGTGAAGTTTAATTATCTGTACTGAATTGAAATGTTTTTTTATGTTTTTTTATACAGGTTGTGGTGTGGAAGTGACTTTTTGACTTTGACTTTGGAATAAATTACGAAGAAGTTCGTGAGTTTTCTTTCTGGCTGTTGAAGGACAGGAGCTCGAAGAATCGAGTCGAGAGGAAGCTGATTGGCAACTGACTAAACTATAGATTTTGCTCTCTCTTGCCAGAATCTTAACGAGCAAAAACTGGGGCAGCTCACAGGCACTTCCAATGTGTTGTAATGCTCAGGTACTGTTTTTTGTCAATACAAGTGCTACTACAACCACAGAATGGTTAAAGAAAGACTAATTTTTTAATATGGCAAAGTAAGTTGGTGGGGGGCTCATGATGGAGAGTCATATGTTGTTAAAATTGATAAATGCATATTTGAGAGAGTGTTTGAAGAAGAAAAATATCTATAAGGGGTAAGGGTAACAAACACAACCCCAATCATGTTTCATCAGATTTTCATGAAAGTTTGTTAAAAGTTTTTAATATAAATGTGGTAATTGAAATGAAGCTCATTATTGAAGAAAATGGAAGAAACAGGAGAGTTGGGGTAAGAAATTGAGGAGTTAGATGCTTGTATTTAGGATGACTTAATACATGGTATTAAGAATTACAGTAACTCAAAGGCCATTTTTTTTTTACTCAAAGTTTTCTTTAGTAGTTTATAGTAAACAATTGGAGAGATACAGCTGACATAATACACTAAAAGATGTAAAATTATAAATCAATCTAGAAATATAATCTAAAAATCAATTCAAAAATATGGAACAGTAAATAATAATAATATAATGGGATTAAAAAAAAACATCATTTACACAACCAAATTATCACAGATCAAAATTAAAAAGGGAGAAAAAAATTAGAAGTTAGAATGGAAAAGATTAAGAACAGAAGTAGATATTTAACCAATTTGAAGAAGGAAGAGAAAACGATTAAGTTTAAAAGAGTTAAAAAAACAATGATCAAAGAGAGGATATGAAAGAAGAAAATGGATTGGGGGTAAAAAGTAATTGGTGAAAACATGAAATGAATTTAAGGGAAAATGAATATATATATAATAATATATAAAATATGAATGAAGTCAATTTGGCATATCAAATTTATATATCAGTATGATATTAATTAGAAATAATTTAAGGAATTAAATTATAGACAATAATAATTTGTTACAGTTAGTAAACCTAGACAAACAGCAAGAATGTTTGGGATTCCCAAGGTCCATTAAAACTGGTTAGAACCACCCAGGCCAATAGCAACAGCCGAAGGGTCCAAAACGTTCCCATTAGCTAAATATGTGGAGGACCACAAAACATATCTAATCTATAACAAACAAAAATTAAAAATTACTTGCATTTTTTTTAAACCTTTCTCACCTCCATTTTTAAAGGAAGATTTGTTGATTATTTGTTCATTACCATAGATATTTTTTAAGCAAGCATCCCACATCCACATAATATGGGGATTTTTGAGGACAGACAGTGTATTTTTTAGACAATACTATGACAAAAAAAAAAAAATATTATCAGCCCTGGACATGGACAATTGATATACACAATTTTCATATTTTGATGGAGAGTATTTCAGCAGAAAGAAGGAGTATCCATGGGGAATATAGTATTGTTTAATTTGAAAAAGATTTTTTCTAAATTAAAAATTGTTTAAAATTGGTTGAAGGTTCGGACAAGGTGGGCGATTTTTGGGCCGGACCCACGAGAAGTTTTTACAGAGTTTATGTTTATGGACTATATTAGTCAAATTTTTTTTTTTTAATTATAGCATAGCATTTGGATTCAGATAGTTTTAAATGCTAGATGTAGAAATAAAACAAAACAAGCAAAATTTTTGAATCTAGAAAAGAAAGAAAAGAGACTATTTGCAATTCCTTTTTGCATTTTGACAGTGCTCATCCCTTACATTGTAAGAAAAACATAGTAAAGGACAATTGTGGGGGTCTAGAAATGACCAGGTTTGAACTGATTTTGAAAGGGAGATGCGATAAGATAGAAAAATTTTACTGGAAAGAGGGTACCCAAGATTTTTGTGACACTGATATTGGGAAATTACTAATAATATTAAATAAAAAAAATATACAGAAACCACACAAGTAAAAAAATATGTAGAGAGAACGAAATTGAATATTCAGGGATTTTTAAATGTAGCAGGTGTAATAGTGCCCATTGATTACTAACATTGGCAGGTGTAAACAAAAGCCATTGATTACTAACAAAAATGAAATTTTCCTGTCCCCTTCTATGTGTAGAAAAAACTGAAAGGGAGTAAAGAAAAGAATGTATGAACACTATGATGATATTATAAGAGAAAGAAAAGAATAATGCTTTCAAAACATAGTAGGAATTGTGTGTTTTTGCAATTTTTATTTTTGTCCTCGAACAGTTCATTCATATAAATATTCATGAGGGTTTGGTTATTCTGTAAATCAGTGCCAGTCAAACAAGCTTTGATGTAGTGGGTGGTGATTAAGCTAAATGTATTCATGGTTTAGATCACCTGTACTTGCTTGGTGACCCAGTTCATTTTCCATATGTATTTTAGCAACAAAATCAGATGCTTTGTCAGTTTAACTGTAGATTCAGCTACTTGCTACTATTCTCCATGATACTGCTACCTGCATGTTTGCAGTTTACATACATCTCCATTGCAAATGAAAGCAGATTTGGATTAGAAGCAGCATAAAAACTACATCCCTGACAAATAAGGCTGAGCCTTATTTATATGCTATTTGAAGTCATAAAACCCAACTAGGAACTGCACAGCTCATGAAAACTCAAAATACTAAACAGGAATATTAATTAGCATAAAATGTCTCTTGTATACAGATTTCAATATATGTTACTCAGTTCTGTAATTTATACAGAGATGGATTCCGTTTACTTTTAGAGACGGAAAGATAACTATTGCAATGGATGAGTTTTTCTCTTTTTTTTCTGTTTGTGATGTCACTCCTCATGAAAGGTGACAGATTCAGATGTGTGTGTGTGTGTGTGTGTGTGTGTGTGTGTGTGTGTGTGTGTGTGTTTATGTTTACTGGATCAACTATGCAATGCATATTTCTCAGCTGTCCAGATTTTTGCCTTATATTTTTTGTCTGCTTCTCATAAAAAAATTGTGGTTTTCTGGCAAATCAGTGAGAATTGAAGTCCTTAAGTAATGACAGATTTCAATTTCAAACTTCATATCATTCAGAAAATGTATGTCAATGCAAAACATGTTATTCTAGAAACTTTCTAAGTTTATCAAGGAAGTAATTAAAATCTGTCCTTGTTTTATGCCTTTGTCCCTCCATTATTTTGGCTTTGTCCAGATTTCTTGGGCTAAGAGGTCAAGTGGTATGACGCAGTGCAACTTCTGTCTTACTGCAGAAACTACGTCATCTTTCTGACAAAGAAGCCACCACAGAGAAGAACCAACATTCAGATTCCATATTTATGCACTCATTGGGCTTTCATGGAAGTCTGTTAAAAGGGTTCCAGTTGCATTAACATTTACATGATGTGCACTTGCCCTTTAGGAACTACACTTGAAATCTCCATGATAGAGTTTAGTCTGTAGCAACTGGAATTCTTTTTATCTGTAAATCATAATAGCATTTCCTGATACTGATGTCATTAGTTTTTAGAGTAAAATACAATGTGAACATGCCTTGAACTTAGAAAAATAAAAAGTACACTCCAAATTCTCTTTCTACATACTTGTTTAGTTTGAAAGTATGAACAAATTTCTATTATTGCACCCCATACCTAAAACTGCTTCTTGCTGTTACGAATTTCTGCTGCAAAGTTCATAACTCCACAGATGTAAATATAATGGTTTCCGAAGATTATGGGCACTGTCCAAGAGAAAGTAGCATGATATATATTCTTGTACAGGTTGATCTCATAGATAAATCAAGAGCAACTTTTGAAACCAAAATCCTATTAAAATACATTGATCCATGTTTACATCTAGGTATCAATATGCATACAGATGCCTGTCACACTGAGGCAGGTGATATGATATGCATGTAACTCGGAACCCAGGATACTGGCATGACACTGCACTGCACTGTATACATGTGGTTTTGGGGGTGGGGGCAACTGTTTATAATGGAAGCCTTGTGAAGGACATGCCATAGGGGGATTTGGGGTTTGAGAACTACATGTCAAAACATGGCTATAGTATGTAATTAGGGGGATCCTGGGCATAGCACAAATTGCAGCTGATAAACAGGTACATATAGAGGTGTCAGAGGCAGTGGCTAAAGATGCAATTCAGAAATGGGGGAGGCTGTGGACAGCACTAACTGTGCCTGATAGAAATGTGCATAGTACGGTCTGCAGCCATGCGTATGGATGCCCCCATACCATAACACCCACTGACTGACACGTTTTGCCCACAGGTGTACATGCACAGACATTACCAGCTAAGGGAGGCAAACCTGAAAATGTTCACTGTCCAGGAGAATAAAGTGCCACTGCAGACTCTCACACACATAGCATGTGCCTCCTTAGCAAAAGGTGCTGCCGACATACATTTTTGGGACCAAATTTGGCTGGGACTGGTACATGATGTGAATGCTGCAAATAGCTATAGTATGTCTCTGCAAAAGGTTCAATAAAGGGTTACTGAAGTGATACTATGTGCAAAGGAAAATGTACAGAATGTTGTAACAGACATATCCACCACTGGAGTGGATCATCAAGACTAAAACGTTTTCTTGAGGCTGAGGAGGTTCTTTTACCTCTAGGTGATTGGGAGAGCAGCTCCTCATACCTTGATGTGGCTTAAATGTGAGAGCTGAGCAGGCTTTGACCACCTGTGCATCTATTGGGGAAGCACCTGGAATGCCATTTGCAATAAACGTGCTTCACTGCAATTTGAAGGGAAGACTTGGCCAAGTACGTCCTGCACATCTGTGCTTCCATGCACCTCTGCTCTGCAGGTGCAGCTACCTACACAACAAGATATGACCTTCAAAGTATGCTGTAGCTACATTTGAATGTGTGATACTATGTATATCAGAGGGGCGTATAGGGGCATTTGTGTGTGGGATGACAACTTTGTCATGTGTGATCCTGCTTTTACATGTTCCACTGATGGTGTGATGTCAGCAGGCCACTTTTGATTGAGGATGGTGACAACATGCAGGTGGCACAGTCAGATGACACAGCTGCACTCTTTGAAATACTGCACTGGCAAAAGTCAACTACAGCTAGTATTACAGAAGCCCATGTAGAGATACAGGGTGACCATATAGCAACAGCTCACCATGACAGATATTCTCTACCTTAGCGTCTGTCATAGGCACCACTTGTGCTCTCAGCATGCACTGTATCTCAAATAAGCAGCACCTCTGAGGTGTGTATCCCCACCATATGAGACAAACATGTTCCTCACCAGACCCACCACCCTGTACTTCATCTGCTGATGAAACTGGTATGGAAGGTCCTGCCAAGATACTCATCTGTTGCTCCATCAGTCTGTGCTGTGCCATGCAGTGAAGTGTTGCATACATAGAAAAAAATCTTGCAGCAGATTTCTGGTCTTTATTGCAGTGACTTTCTTAATATTTATGGGCAATAGAAGCATCCCGAGAGGGCTGAACATCCACTCCACTACATTATGTTTTAGGTTCATAGGTAAGTACTAGGCTATCTGCCCAAGGGCATCTATAAGCCTAGCCAGAATGTGTTGGCTTTCACCACCCCCTTAGATTAGTTCCCTGTGCCTCGGTCCAGCAGAGCCATTAGTTCTCTGTGCCTCTGTCCAGCAGAGCCACTGCAGTGATCCCTGGGGTAAATTTTCTGTTTCCCATCCACTCGTCAAGGTTTCTCTTGAAGAGTGTTAGTGACAGGCTCTGCCTAATGTAGACTGGAATCCTGTTCCAAACCATGGGGGAGTCTCTGTGACAGGAATCTATCCCTCCAGCATGTCCTATTTATTGTTGTGGTGAGGTTTAGATCCCTAGAGCATGTGGGTCTTGGGGATTTGTTTTTTTTTAGGTGGAACATGTCCATCAATTCTGGGTTGGACATGGCCTTGTATGTCAGGCAGATATCACCTCTGAGTAAGCAGTATGCAACCGAGTACAGCTGGAGTTTCTTCAGTCGGGCTGCATAGGGCATATGTTTGAGGCCAGTTCCTCTTGGTGAGGTACTTCTGTGGTCTTTCCAGCTGTTGCAGGTGTCTTGTAAGGTACATCCCAAATGGGGCAATGTACTCTATGATGGGTCTAATGAGTGATGAGTAGAGGAGCACAATAACCTCTTTTGTTCTAGATGTGAACCCTTTTGTGATTAGGTGGGCCACATAGAAGGATTTTCTAACCACCTTGGCAATATGATTATCAAAGGAGAGATTGCTATCTACTTGGGCCCCCAGATCTCTTATTACATTTTCTGTATTTAGGGGACTACCACGTATGTGGTAGTTCACAGGTACTTTGTTTTTTCCAAAGGGGATGACTATGCACTTTTTGGCATTTAGCTTGAGGCCATGATTTTGACACCAGGTATCTGTCTCAGTGAGACCCTTCTGGAGGATGTCTGTATCAGCTGGAGAGTTAGTTATAGCCCCCAGTTTGCAGTCATCTGCGAACTTGGTCAGCCATAGTCCTCCTGTGCTTGCCTGTACCTCTGAGAAGTATATACCAAACAGGAGGAGTCCCAGGACTGAACCCTGGGGAATGCCACTTGTAACTAGTTTAGAGTCGGACGTAGAGCCTGCAACTCTCACCATGTAAGTTCTGTCCATGAGCCAATTGGCAACTCATCTTGTGACATAGGGGTTTATGTTCAGGCTGGTGAGCTTGTCTATAATACCAGAATGGGGAATGGTGTTGAAAGCCTTTACGAGGTCTAGGTAGGCTGTGTGGACCTCCTTTCCCTTGTCTAAAGCCTTGGTAACTGTCTCAAAGAAGTCCAGCAGGTTTAGGAGGCATGGTCTACCCTTAACAAAGCCAAACTGGGTAGGGTCCAATGTTTGGAGGTTCCCAATGTCTCTGTTAATGAATTCCATGATGATGCGCTCCATAGCCTTGCAGACCAGGCTAGTGAGGCTTATAGGGTGATAGTTCCTGGGTTCTGTTGTGGCTCCACCTTTGTGGAGTGGGATAATGGTTGCTGTGCACCACTCTATGGATACGTAGCCTGTAGAGAGGCTGAGTTTGAACAGTGTGTTTAGGTGAGGGGTTAGTTCATTTTGGAACTCATATAAGACACAGCCTGGGACACTGTCTTGTCCCATTGAAGCTGTATGTTTGGCTTTGGATAGGGCTATTTTAACCAGTGTGTCAGTGATTGCTGGGGCACTACATTCTTCTGGTATGGTTATGGGCCCTTTAGGGGGTGGGAGGGTGAAGTTTCCACTAAACCTGTCTGCCAGAATGTTGGCAATATCAGTCGATTCAGTGTATTTTGTGCCATTCTGCACTAACTCAGAGCAGATCTGAGAGTTTCCACTTAGGTTCTTGACATAGCTAAAGAACACTTTGTGGTTATCTTTGGAGTCCGGCAATTTTTCTTTCAAAGCTAGCCTTGGATGATTTTATGAGGGATTGTAGTTTCTTGCTGATACTAATCAGGGATGTCTTTCCTTCTTGGGATTTTACTCTTTTTTGGAGTAGTTTCCTCCTTCTATTGTATAGCTTGTTTATGGCAGGGGTCCACCAGACTGGTACCTTTTCTTGGAGGAGTGAGTCTTGGTTTTGCTTGGGATAGCACAATCCATGCATTCTTGCAGGTGCTCATAGAGTGCCTTTGTAAGTGATTCAGCAGCTTGGACAGCATTGTCCTTTAGCATGGGGGCTGTGAACCTTTCCACTTCTGTCTTAAGAAATGTGAAGTTTGCCTTTGAAAAGTTTTTCATGGTGGTTTCCTTGATTGGGGCTGGGGGTGGAATGTGGATATCCAGAGTGATTAGTCTATGGTCTGATCTAACCAGTGAGGGTTTGATCTCTGGTGTAGAACACCGGTCGCACATGTTGGTGATGACCAGGTCCAATATGTTGTCACCTCTGGTGGGGGTGTTGACCAGTTGATCCAGGGCATTCGAGTTTATAAATTCTAGGCAGTGTTGGGCAAAGGAGTTAGTACTTTAGTAGTTCTCCCAGTTAATGTTTGGGTAATTGAAATCACCCAATATTAGGGCATTTGGTAGTACCTTCATATTTTCCAGTGTCTCCAGAAATGCGGAATGGGGGTCCTGGGTCATGGTGGGTGATCTGTAGTAAGCTACAATTTGAACTGCAGTTTTGCCCATTGTTAGTTGCACATGGATGATCTCTGAGGCATTGTGCTGTGACACTAACCTGGAGATGTGGGTATCCTTGATGAATATGGATACACCCCCACCTTTTGTGTTTCTGTCCGGGTTCTGTGGCTGAAAAGTATGGTATGAGTTATAGCCTGGTAGTGCTGGGGTACTCTCAGGAGCCTTAAACCAGATTTCTGTTACTGCACAGATATCGATGTTCTCCATACTGAGGAGTGCCTCAAGTGCATGCATTTTGAGGTTTAGACTTCTGGCGTTGAGTAGCATAACCCTCAGTTTTTGCTTACTTGTGCTATTTATGGTGGTGGGTTTGTCTTTTGAGCCTTGCCTAAAAAGGCACTATGGGGGTGGCAAAAGCCTTGGCCAGTATTTGAAAGCCTAAGGGTGACAGGTGCAAGCCATCTCTTGCAAAGCAACGTGGCTTATCGAGCATGTCATCCCAGGTGGACAGATACTGGATCCCTTTTGAATGACACCAGAAACTTAGCCAATTGTTGAAATTGATCATTTTCTCTTTATACTGTGGCATCATTCTTGGTGAGGGCAGGATGCTACTCATGGTCAGGGTCATACTGGCCCGGGCTACATGATCAAAGAGCTCTCCCATGTCTCGTTTCATGTAGTCCAGGGAGGTACGTCTCAGGTCATTCACACCAACATGGACAATGACAGAGTCATATTTGTACTTGTTCTGGAGTGACCAGAGTGCTTGTGTTATGTGGCAGATCCTGGCTCCCGACAGGCAGCTAACTGTAACCTTCTCCTTGTCCAGCCTAGTTAGTGGGACATCAGTGTGTCTGACTATAGAGTCACCTATTACTAGTGTGCTGGGTATGTTATTTTGCCTTAAGGGCTGTGATTGCGTGGCACACTGATTATGTGAAGTATGTGTTTCATGGTTTGTGATGGGCTGTGGAGGTTGCTTGGGTGTCTGCTTTGGAGGTCTCTGATGCTTTTGCAGATTTTTATATAGAGTCTCTGAGTATGTTTTTGTGTATTTATGTGTGTTTTTTGCCGGTGCTGGTTTAATGGGTCTATGTGAGACTGGTGGTGTGATGCAAGTATTTCCCTTCTCCTCTTCACTGTCTGATCCACTCTTGGGTTGAGAGAGCTTTGCCTCCAGTATGGCTGTATAATTGCATCTCTTGCATATATTAGTGTTTGGTGGTAGGAGGAGAGCGTTGTCTGTGTAAATGAGGCAGTTGTAACATTGCCTCAAAATGCCCAGATTCAGCAGTTGGACTGGAGAGTACACCTTAAACTGCCCTTTGGACATGCTTGAATAGGTAAAGTGAGCTGTTTTACTGATTAGCTAGTAGGGATGAATAGAGAGCCTTGTCCTTCTGGACAGTATAGGGGGTCTAGTGCTAGGGTTAATTAGTGCTTGCTATGAGTTTTGAGCAAGTGCTGGGCTGTGAAATGAATGGTTTGAGTGCTTAAGTTGAAAGTTTGTCGGAAATGAAAGAGATAGAAATTATCCCAAAATGGCCAATAAACTACTAACTTCTGGGCTACAGCAAATAAGGCGAACAAATTTCAGAAAGAAACAGATCAAATAAGTTTTACTGTATGTGCCTCTTTTTAGGCTATTGTATTTATTTGTACATTTTGCATTTGTTATTTATGAATGTCTGGCTGGACATGTGCCCCTTTTGAGTGGACCACCACAAATAGTAACAATTCAATTACATGGTTATGTTATAAAAGAGTTACATGTAGAGATTTGCATATGTTTTACAATAAATGCCAACTAGCAGCTGTACCAGGTGTTACATATAGTAAAATGTACTAGTTTTACATTACATGTCAATTAACCTTAGCATAAGTAGATTTTCTTTACATAGATTTTGGAGGAGGGAAAAAGCTAGACAAGGATAGATAAAGTGGTGTTATCCAACTATGGTTGCCAATAGTGTGAAATAATCAGTCAAAGGCAAGTTATTTTTTATAATGGGGTATTACGGGTGTATGCAGGCAGTTTTATCCAGGTTTTGTACGTGTACATAGGCAGGAATTGTTAAAGTACTTTTTAAGTTTGACTTTAAAGTGTTTCCTTTTGACAGTTTTTTTCCTGCCTTCTAGCTGGCCTCCAACTGCCTCCAGCTCTTCTCCTCATTCATTGGGTCTATTAGATCTGCCTTCACCTTCATTGGGCTCCACCAAATCTTAGTCTGGGACTGGTGAGGAAATCATGAACTCCGGTTCAGCATTATGATGCATGCCAGGGAGTGTGCCCTAACTCCCATTTCCTTGTGACTGCCTTCTTAGTTCACGAGGGCTGTCCTTGGGAGGTGCATGATCACTTCCACTTATGCACAACTTCATAGATAAGCATCTCACTGCTGACATAGCACAAAGCTAGCCAGGCCTGTATGCTGCATATTGCATTATGCCTTTAGTCTGCCTTCATCCCCCAAGATGGGTGAGCCAATATTGACTACTCACTCCCATCCTTCCTTGCAGCTCCTTGAGCTCCCATACTCCTAACTGAACATGGTCCATTGGGAGTGCAGTAAGAGCTTCATCCATCAGTGCTGTAGGGCAGCTCAGCTTGTTTATTAGTTTTAGGTGGAAAGTGATGATGTTCCACAGTTTTGAGACATGGCCTAGGGATTGCAGCTGGTGGCCATCAACCAGGGCTCTAATGCATATCCAGAATTGTCTGAAATACAACAAGCAAAATATTGTATTTGGCCTGCTCCATGCTTGCATGGTACCTGTGTGTATGTTCCAGTGGGAAATCCCCTTGCAGGAATCTTTGATATAGGTCAGACATGTGCCAGATATAAGAATCTTGGGAACTGCCCAGACAGATTTTAAGCAGTGCAATGCACATTACACTATTTATACTGTAAATAGTGCAATGCACATTACTGGTCACCTGGCAGTTAAGGGAGTTGAAGTAATTTCTACTGATATAGAGTAGTCTTTCTAGACCATGTGAGTCCTTTATGGCAATGTGTGCTCAAGCAATGGCTTCCAGATCCTCAAGGAAATGGCAGTGTCAAAAAATACCTTCATGGTTCTGATTCTGTCCTGTGCAGTCCTGGGCAACCAGATGTGCTCCTCCACATGCTGCAGCATAATGCTGAGGTGGTTTTAGTTTCCTGTGGTTGACACCCCTGATATCCCTCACATGCTTCTGTAGATATCTGAGTGTTCCCTGCATCTAAAGTGGATTTACCTTAACATTCTCCAGAATGGCTATACCAAATATCCCCCTTCATTGTAGTTGTGACGACCCTCCAATGGACCAGTAATCAAGGAGCCTCAATCCTCACCACTGGCAACAGTAGGGGATGTTCACTGAGAGGATGACAAGTGCAAACACAGTATTTACAGATGCAGCTCTCTGCATCAAGTGCAATTTCCCTAAAGAGCACACCGAGACCACAGTCAGTCCGGGGCTGGTTTCTCCCTCTTCCTCCAGATCCGCATTAAGACTCCCCACTGGTACAGCTATATTGTTGAGATCTCAGCTGAGTGACTGAGTCAAGACCTCAAGCGCCCTCTCTGTCCAACCAGTGCTTCGTGTCACTGCCCAAGTAGCTGACACACACTCTTTGAGGTTTGATTTGTACACAGACACACACCTGGGAAAGGCTGGCACAGGTTTACTAGCTATGCCCCCTTCTGCCCAGTCTATAAGGTAGCTTCCACTGCCACCATCACTCCTTATCATCTACTTTAAGGCCCCTAACAAAGGGTGTCCATTCTTACTGTGTAATATTAATACTAATAGAAATGGTAGTTTGACCAAGAGCAAGGCTATTAGGAGTGGCCCACACAGTGTCACTAAGTAAATATGCAAGTACTCCCAAAATTTCAATATCTCTACACAGATCAGCCACAATGAAAGGTTTAAATATATTTAATAATGAATAATAAAAGAACAAACAATACTAAATATATTATGACAGTGACATCAGAGTTCAAAACCACAGGAAATATTTAAAATAACACTGCAGTACAAGCTCACACAGATAAAGAAAAACATCTAAACTAAGCTTTAGTGCCACTGTTTACAGGCTACAGGAGTTCAATATCCACACCACTAAATCCCAATATGTGATGCAGTGATTCCACTACTGCCAACTAAATGTTATGACCCTCTACTGGGCCAGTAATCAAGGTGTCTCATTTCTCACTAATAGCAACATTGGGGGAAGTTCACTAAGAAGCTGACAAGTGCAAACACAGTATTTCCAGATGCAGCTCTCTGCATCAAGTGTAATTTCACTTAAAAGCACACAGAGACCACAGTCAGTCTGGGGCTGGTTTCTCCCTCTTCCTCCAGATCCCCAGTAAGACTCCTCACTGGCACAGCTATAGATTTGAGATCTCAGCTGAATAACCAAGTCAAGATCTCCAGCACCATCTCTGTCCAACCAGTGTTTCATGTCCCTGCCCAAGTAGCTAACACACACACACACACACACACACACACACACACACACACACACACACACACACACACACACACGCATGCATGCACGCACGCACACACGCACACACACACACACACACACACACACACACACACACACACACACCTGAGAAAGGCTCGCACAGGTTTACTAGCTATTCCCCCTTCTGCTCAGAATATAAGGTAGTTTCCACTGCCACCAGTCATGCCTTATCAGCTACATTAAGGCCCTTAACAAAGAGTGTAAAATCTTACTGTGTAATATTTATGTTAATCAAATGGTAGTTTGACCAAGACAAGGCTATTAGGAGTGGCCCACATGGTGTCACCAAATAAATATGCAAGTACTTTCAAAACTTAAATATCTCTATACAGATCAGCCACAATGAAAGGCTTAAATATATTTAATAATAAATAAAAGAACAAAGCAATACTAAATATATATTCACAGTGACATCAGAGTTCAAAACCACAGTAAATATTTAAAATAGCACTGCAGTACAGACTCACACAAATAAAGAAAATATCTAACCTAAGCTTTACTATATTCCTGACTGTATCTAAGAGAGTTATATTGTTCCCTAGATACTTACTTCATTAGAGCAAGGCAGATGTGTGGTGACTGGGTCTTCTTGTTGTTATGTCCAAGACAGAATACGGAATGCTCTGTCTCACTAATACACTTCTCAAATTAATTACTATATGTTACTGCTGGGATAGCTTGCAGAATGACATAATTTCTGGTCATCTGACTTCTAGTTACCAGGCCAAAACCCCCATTGCTAGAAGCTGGCAGCATTTAGCAGCTACATGTAAAAATATACAGACAAGGGCTTTTCCTTAGATCTTTGGCAGATGCTAGAAGTCATAAAACAATTGCATTCCTTCATGCTTCAAAAGTAGCAATTATTTCACTCGAAAGATAATACAGACTTTATGTCTCTAGCTGCAATGAAAACTTGTGAGAAAGCCTCTTTATTGTGTAGCCTATAAATTAGTTTCCACTGTTAAAACATAGGGCCGGATTCACGATGGCTTGCACAGAGTCTAAGAGTAGAGTAAGACTCCATGCAGCCATCATGTCCGCCAAGCGATCCAGGAACAGCCTGCAGGGGCGTGCAAGAGAGCGCCTAAAATGGCTCTTACACGGACAGGGCTTGGATATGCAAATTACCTCAACTGCAGCCGAAAGGCATGCAAATGAGGTAGATTTGCGATTCAGGAAACCCAAACCTGTCCGAGTAAGAACAGTGTTATTTGCAGAAATGTACTCAGTTGACAACTGAGTACCATTCTGCAAATAGCAAAATGGAGCCGTGACAGCTCCAAATAAAGGTTTCATCCAGAAGAGGAAGCATGCCAATGGCCAAATATACGGCCATTGACAATGTTTCCCGATGCAATATGAAAAGAAATATTTTTTTTTCTCTGATTTCCGATGTTTAAGTGTAGCGCATCACCGCACAAATGGGCTGCACTCTAAAAATCAGAAAAATAAAACTTAAAACCCACAAATGTGGATTTTATGGGAATTTTCAATGTACAATGCAAGGCAATGGCAGGCTGAAGACAACATGGCTACCGAGTAGAGGTTGCTAAGGGGGGAACCCAGTCTAAGAGATGTAACCAAGCATTAGTAGGCAATCCTATGCAAATGAGGGTAAGGATAGTGAATCCCAAGTCTACATAGCAAATGAGCACAGTCAGTGGAGTGTAAGACTAGGATAAGGGGAGTAACAGAGTAGGACATAGGTGACATCACGAGGGAGGTATGTATGAAAGAAGATAAGCTCATTGGAGCAGAGTGGCATGTGTTAGCTGTCAGTTGCTCATCACTGGAAGAGGTGTGTCACCAGGTATCCTAGCTAAAGTCAAGAAATAGAATGTGCACACTGTGGATATCATCAAAGTTTCTTGTAAAAATGCTTACAACGTGTATGCTCGCGTGTGCGTGCCTGTATATTCGAGTAAGACTGTGTGCGCAAGTATAAGCAGGAGTTAGCATGTGTAATGTTGTCTAAGTCTGAGTAAGCATGTTTGCACTTGTGTGCGCGTGTTTAAGCAGGAATTAGCAAGTGTTGGGCCATGTAAGCCTGTGTGCGCGTGTATTAGAGTGTGTGCGCATGTTTGCACTTGTGTGCATAGCGATGCCCCCCTGAGGAAATGGAAAGGGAAAAGGAAGCACAACAAACAGTAGGAAGTTAACGAGGGAGAATCAGCAGAGCTAGCAGGTGGAAATAATCAGAATCAGGCAATTACACAGGCAGCAAACCAGCCCAGCCCAGCCCAGCACAGCACTTAAAACTCTGCAAACAACTTTTCACCATGTATTCCTCAGAGACACTGCAGCACTGCAGTAAGCTAAGAGAAGTGAATACTGAAAAGGCTTAATTGAGACAAAGAAATGTTAGGGGCTGCCATTGCTGTCATAAACCGACATATGCAACATGCTGTGGGTGGTGACAATGGGAATGCTGCCAACCAACCCCCAGTGAGGAGACGGAGAAGAGTGTACAGGCCCAGGGTAACCTACCAGAGGCTACATGAGCTAGAGATAGTGGAGCACTATAGAGTGGACAGAGACCTCATGCAGCAAATTGTTGAGCTGTGCAGGCCAGGCCTCACACACAGAACCAACAGAGGGGAACCCATTCCAGTGGAAACCAAGGTATGTGTTGGCCTACGGATAATAGCAACAGGTACCTTCCACTGACCAACTGGTGATATGATGGGGATATCACAGGCATCAGCATCCAGGGTACTGCACCAGTTCCTGGATGCCATGTCAGCACATGTCGGTGATCATGTATATTTCCCCAATTCCCGTGAGGTACTGGCCAGCAATATACGTCTCTTCCAGCAAATAGCAGAATATCCTGAGGTAGTGGGTGCAATAGACTGCATGCACATACACATCAAAGCACCAGCTGGTGAGCGGGGAAGGGCCTACATTAACTCAAGGGCTTACCCTCCATCAACTGCCAGGTCGTGTGTGATGCCCAGGGCATAATAATGAATGTGTGTGCTGGCTGCCCTGGAAGCTACCACGATTCCCATATCTGGCATCTGACGCAGCTGTACCAGACATTTGCCAATGGGGACATCCCTCATGGTCACCTAGTGGGGGATGCTGGATATGGACTGGAGCCATGGCTGATGACACCCATCAGAAATGCACACACACCGGAACAGGAACGCCATAATGAGGCACATGCACAAACACAAAATGTAATTGTGCATGTGTTTGGGCTGCTCAAGTCACGGTTCCGGTGCCTGGACACCTCTGGTGGAGTCTTGCAGTACTCACCAACTACATGTACCCAAAATTGTCATGGTATGTGCTATGCTACATAATATGATCCTGCGAAAACAGCTGCAGCAGGATCAGCATAGGCCTGGGCCAAACAGCCCCCCACCATTGCCAAGGCCATCAGAGGTGGAGGGTGACTTGGAGGATGAACAACCTCAGCCTGCCCCAGTAGGCAGAAGGAGGCATGCCCAGTATGCTTTGGCCTTGGCAAAGAGGCAACTCATAACACATACACTGGCTCAGTAGGAACCCTGGAAATGATACCTCTCCCTGATCCGCACATACAGTAAAAGGGATGCCTAACTTGACACTACCTGTTATCAAACATGTATAGGGAGTGTACTATGTGCATCCGACATAGGTAGCCCTGCAGTACCACCTGAGGCATGATTGACCTGTGTTAAGCAATATAAAGCAGTGCTAAACAGCTTTGCCACTATGTAGTATATGTAAACATAAGCATCCACACTAACTGGCACAACTTTGGGCAATGTTGAGCAATATTGGCCAATGTTCAGCAATGTTGAAAACTGTTGAGCAATGTTGGTCAAGTCTGGTCAAATTTGCCCATAGTTGAGCAAAAGCAGGTAAACATGCACATATATGCTTTAGTTGAACTTAATCAGTCTGGTCTGGCCAGTATGAAAATTTAAAGCAGTGACAGGCCTCGAACCCAGGATACTGTGCACTAGAGTCACAGTACCAAGCCACCAAAGCAAGACAGTACTTCACTGGTTAGCTTGTATGAAGACATGCTGATAAGTGCATGCAAAGTGTGTCATGGAAACCCTGCAGTCATAGCATAATACATGTCAACTTATGACACAAAGGTAAGCCCTGCAGTATAAATATAACTTGATTTCAAACACACATAGTACACATGTTAATATTGGGCATGTTCGCACATGGTAACAAATGTACTGGCCTCCAGACAGCAACATACTGAAAGGTCACACTGGGCATGCTCACACACTTAAAGAAATGAAACAAATGTCAGGCAACAAAACAGTGAATGTGCAAACTGGGCATGCTCACACACTTAGGCCTTGTCTGAGTACAGCAGTGGGCCAGACATATCTGGCAGTTCACCTGTTAACCCACAAACCTCTCCCTAGCTAAAAATCCTGCCTTGTGCACACAGTTATAAGACAACAGACACATATATAACATCTGGGAATCCTGTCATAATCAAATATGTACAACAGATAAATATGTTTTACACAGAAAGTGGGAAAGTAAAGAGGATAACAAATCTGCAGTCAGTATCATCAATAAACAATGTGCACTCCAAATATTATCATAAGTACATAGGTTCATAGGTTGATACTAGGTATCAGCCCTAGGGCATTCAGAAGCCTAGCCAGAGTGTGTATGGTTGTCACCACCCTGTGCCTTTGAATAATAGGTCACACAAGATAGCCGTAGTATGGTTAGTGTACTGTGCCTCTGTCTAGCAGGAACCTAGAAGAGATCCCAGGGGTAAATGTATGACCACCCATCCACTTGTCAGTATTTCCCTTGAAGAGGGTCAGTGAGGGGCTCTGCCTAACTTGGACTGGGATGTCGTCCCATAGTGAGGGGAGCCTCTGGGACATGAATCTGTCCCTCCAGCATGTCCTATTAATTCTGTGCTGAGGTAGAAGTCCTGGAGTGTGTAACTGTAAGGGATTCTGATATCCTGAGGTGAAGCATGTCCAACAAGTCTGGGCTGGATATGGCTGCATACAGCAGCCATAGATTGCAACTGGGTAAGCGTTAAGCAACCGAGTACAGCTGGTGTTTCTGTAGCTGAACTGTGTAGGGCATCTGTATGAGTCTCCTGTTCCACTTCGTGAGGTATCTTAGGGGTCATGACAGTTGCTGCAGGTGTCAGGTAAGGTACATCCCAAATGGGACAGAGTATTCAAGTATGGGTGTGATGAGTACAGGTGCACAATGACCTCTCTGAATTTAGATGTGTAACCTTTTGGGATAAGGTGGGCTATATAGACGATCTACCTAACCACTTTGCCAATGTGATATTCAAAGGAGAGATGAGTATCTACTGTGGACCCCAAATCCATATGTACACCTTCTCTATGTAATGGATTACCACCTATGTGTTAATCTACGTGCACTTTGTCATTCACAAAGGGGATGTGTATGCATTGTATGGCAGTTAGTTGTAGGTTATGGCTCTGGCACCACTTATCCATCTCTGGGAGACCCTGTAGGAGGATGCATGGGTCAGATGGAGAGTCGATTATGGCACCCAGTCTGCAGTCATCTGTGAACCTAGTCAGCCATACTCCCCCCGTGTTAGCCTGTACCTCGCAAGAATATATACTGAACAAGACAGGTCTCAGAACTGAGCCTTGTGGGATGTCTGAACATGTGGGTGCTATCCCTGATCCAGTCTGCAATCCAACTTGGGACATATGTGTTGATATGTAAGCTGGTGAGTGTATCTAAGATGCCTGAGTGTGGTATTGTGCCAAAGGGGTCTGTGAGGTCCAGGTAGGCTGTGTGGACTACCTTCCCTATGTGTATGGCCCTGGTAACTGATTCAAAGAAGTCGGCAGGTGCAAGAGGCAAGATCTGCCCTTAGCAAAGGTGAACTGGGTAGGATCCAGTGTCTGGAGGTTGTCAACGTCTGTAAATGTGTCCCAGGATGATACTCTCCGTAGCTTTGCAGACCAGGCTAGTCAGGCTTATAGGCTGATAGTGTCCAGGGTCCCTTGTGGAACCACCGTGGTGGAGCAGGACCACTGTTGCTGTATGCCATTCCTTGGGTACATATCCTGTAGTAAGTCTGATATTGAACAGTGATGTTATGTGAGTGTTATGTTCTTCATGAAGCATGTGTAGGATGCAGCCTGGGACACTGTCTGGACCCATTGATGCTGTGTTATTGCTTTGGAGAGGGCAGCTCTCACATGTTCATCTGTGATGTCAGGGAGGCTACACTCTGTTGTCAGGGACATGTGTGTGGGGGATAGGGGTTAGGAATATGCACTCAACCCGTCTGCCAGGATTTTGGCAATGTGTGTGTGGGGGATAGGGGTTAGGAATATGCACTCAACCTGTCTGCCAGGATTTTGGCAATGTGTGTGGGTTAAGTGTCCTTCATTGTCATTATGCAGTAACTCAGAGCATATCTGGGAGTTGCCACCCAGGTTCCTGACATAACTAAAGAAGGGCTTGTGATTGCCTTTAGTGTCATGTGCAATCATAGTGTTGAAGCTGGTCTTACATGATGTTATGACTGATTGTAGCTTCTTGCTAGTACTGATCAGAGATGTCTCCCCTTTGTGGGAGACTGCTCTATCATGTAGTAGCCTCCTCCTTTTGTTGCATAGCTTATTTATGGCCGGGGTACACCAGACAGGTCACCTGCCTTTAGAGGAGTGAGTCTTGGAGTCATGTGGGATAGCATGATCCATGCATTCCTGTAGGTGTCTATACAATGGGTTTCTAAAGGATACTGTGATATGAGTCGTAGTTCCCAGTGGCCTGGGTGCTTTGAAGAAAAACACCTCTGTTCTGAGAAGTATGATGTTTGCTTTTGAGAAGTACCTCACCGAGATTACCTTGGCTGGGTGTGGGGACGGGATATGGATGTCCGGTGACATAAATATATAGTGTGACCTTAACAATGAGGGGTATACCTCTGGTGTGGAACATAGAGTCCCCATGTTGGTGATGACCAGGTCCAATATGTATACCCCTCATGTGGGGGTGTTGACCACTTGTTCCATAGCATTTGATTTGATATATACGAGGAACCATTGTGCGAGGGTCTTGGGGCTTGACTAGTATTCCCAGTAAATGTTTGGCTACTACAGGTCATCCAATATAATGTTGTTTGTACACACCTACATATTCTACAGTGTTCTGTTCTCATGAAAGCCAAGTGTGTTCCCTGGGTTTGGGAGTGTGGTCTGTAGCAGGCTACTACCTGAAAAGTGGTTTAGGCCACTGTTACTTACACATGGATGATCCCCAATGATTTGTGCAGTGCTACTATCCTAGAGGTTTGTGTATCTCTGGCGTATATGGATACTCCCCCCTATGTGGTGTGGCCTGGTTATTGTGTCAGAAAACCATTGTATGATGTGTAACCTGGTAGTGCTGGGGTGCTGTTGGGAGCCTCGAACCAGGTGACTGTTACTGCACAGATATTTATATTCCCCATACTGAAGAAAGCCTTGAGTGTGTGCAGTTTGAGGTGTACACCTCTGGCATTGAGCAGCATTACCCTTCGTTAATTTCACCTGGTATTGTCTATGGAGTGGGATTTGTCATGTGAGCCCTGACTAAAAAAGGCACTATGGGTGTGCCATGTGACTTGGCCAGTATTCGAAAGGCCAGGGGTGTCAGGTGCAAGGCGTCCCTAGTGAAGCAACGTGGCATGATGAGCATGTCATCCCAGGCTGACAGACACTGGATTCCCTGTGAATGACACACATACATTAGCCGACTGTTAAAATAGATCATGTTGTCTTTATACCGTGGCATCATTCTTGGTGAGGGTAAGATGCTACACAAGGGCAGGGTCATATCAGCCTGGACTACATGATCATAGAGCTCCTGTATGTCTCATTTCGTGTAGTCCAGGGAGGAACGTCTCAGGATAGTCACACCAGCATGGACAATAACAGAGTCATATCTGTACTTGCTTTGAAGTGACCCGAGTGCTTGTGTTATGTGGTGCATCCTGGCACCCGATAGACAGCTTACAGTGACCTTCACCTTGGTCAGCCTGGTGTGTGGGACATCAATGTGTCTGACAATACAGTCACCTATCACAGGTGTGAACAAGAACCAGAAGACAAAATTACCCTGTACTTCTGAACGCCAAGGGAATTCTTGTATAGTTCACACTTGTAAATTCTCCACACTCAAATGGCTGCTGTAGACAGAATCCAGGATAAAATCAATTATGTTAGATGCTAAATAAATGTCCACAAAGAGGTCCTATGCGACAAAATACACATATGAATCAAGTAGTAAAAAAGATTTCTCCAAAAGCTTTATTGAACCAATACTGTGAAGCGCTTTTCATCCCACTAATAGTGGGACTTCTTCAGACAAACAGATTCTGACAAAAAACAAGGTTTAAATACTGGTTTTGGTGCCAAAAAGGTGCCGTTGCTAGGTTACAGTTCTGTGCTTCAATTAGTTGAAGGTATAGTGTCCTAACAACTAATAAGGTGAATCTATGAATGAATTTAAAACAAAATCAACAAAACTTCAGAACCATTAAAAAGATTAACAGCATCGCTAAGTTGTCATTATTACAGTATCTAAATAAATACTAAATATAAAAAAAATTTTAAAAATATATAAGATATATATGGTAATACAAATCACATCTATATATTACTACATGTTTCAGACTAAGGAATGAGCAGTAACAAACAAAAACCAGTATGTACAAAAGTTACTCAACTTGAGCACTGAATACATATATAAATAAATCATATCAAAGAATCGAGTGGTTACAAAAAAGAAAGAACGTTGTGGGAAATTGCTATTGAAAGATGGTACAAAGTCACATTAGAACTACAATAGTCTGGTCAGAATCCCACCTAAAACACATGCCTAACTACAAAGTCTAACAAAAGTAATAAATATATGTTCAGGATATACAGTGACACCTGAACAAAGAACTATTAAATAGTGCAATTAATGTAGCCAGGTCATGTAGAAAGCATGTGTATTGTAATTGTAAAAGAAATATGGTAAAAATATATATGTTAACATGTAAACAATGAATTTAAAATCAAACAGCAACTAGTAAACCTATATAAAGGTAAAATGCAAGGTTACTAAGGACAAATAACTCCATAAGTGCACGGTAGTGTACAGAAATTCACTTCAAAAACAAAGCAAGCAAAGCCCCCACACCACACGAGTATATAACATAAAAATGGTATATATCAACATCGTAGACTTCTCAATTTCAGTAATGGATATAATGTGATAGTCTCATTGAGGCCTGGGGGGGCATTGGCATGGCACCTAATCTGCCAAAAAAGTTCTAGTACTTCCAACAGGACTTCAAAAGGTCCTTCACGGCTGTCAGGTGATATGGTATGAATTGCTTTAAAGTTGAAATTATGGCTAGGGTTGTCAATAATATGTTTAGCAAGTGCATTCTCTGTTTTCTTTTTCTTAATTGCGTATAGATGTTCGTAGACCCGTTCTCGTAGTTTCCTGTCAGTTTTTCCTAAATAAAATGAAGGACAAGCCTGGCACTGTGCCAAGTAAATTACTTGGGTTGACAAGCAGTTAAATTTATATTTGAGGTCATATGTAATGTTCCTTACTGTAAATGTCTGCCCTGTAATCATATGTGCACAAGAATTACACATATTGCACTGATACATACCCACTCTCTGTGTTCCTAGTGACACATTGTTTTGTAATATCTGTTTCAAGTTTCTCCCTTTTTTCCAGACAATCTTTGGCTTCGGACTTTTTCTGATATGTAAGGATTCGTGGTCTTTCTTATATAATATCAACAACGTCGAGTATAATGATTTATTTAATTTTTTAACAGTCGACGTTAAAGATTTATATACATGTATACCACACACAGAAGGTATTGAATATGTTAGCTATATGTTGAGAAAGCAACAAGCACCTACACTTGAGGTAGAATTAGTTGAACAAATGCTTAATTTAGTGTTGTCCTACAATTTTTTTACCTTCAATAATAATATTTATTTACAAAAAAATAGGCATGGCCATGGGTTCACCTTGCGGCGCTAGTTTCGCCAGTCTAGTCATGGCCTATTGGGAACAGGATATAACAAGTAGAAATCATGATCTTACGAATAAGATCAGGTACTATACATGTTTTTTAGATGATATTTTTATTCTAATCGAAGGGAATGAAGATACAGCACATGAATTAGTATCATTTTTTAATTCTAGTTCTAACTTTCTAACCTTTACATCTAACTTCAATAGACACAGGATTAGTTATTTAGATGTAGATTTAAGGAAGGACCTTAAAAACAAAGTTTACTATGCTAACATACACAGGAAAGATACCTATTCTAATACTTTATTACACTATTCAAGCTGCCATCCCCCTTATCAGAAAAAGTCCGTTGTAAAAGGTCAATTCGTACGGGCGGCCCGAATGGTATCAAGGAACGATGACTTTCATGATGAATGTAGACTTCTGTGTTCTATGTTTACCATGAGAGGTTATCCTAAACACCTTATTGATGAAGTTATGTCTGAGGTTGGATCAAAAAGAGAAGCAGGTACCTATATGCCGATTCTTAATGCCTTGAATCAAGTACCCGTTCCTGTAAGTACTAGTAAACCCATGTATATTAATGTTTCTTTTATTACTCCTTATAGCTTAGACAGTAACTTTATTTCTCTCATCATTAATAAAAATTGGAACATCATATCTAACGATGGTGTTCTGAGTAAAAAATTACCTCCTAAGCCAAAGATTGTCTGGAAAAAAGGGAGAAACTTGAAACAGATATTACAAAACAATGTGTCACTAGGAACACAGAGAGTGGGTATGTATCAGTGCAATATGTGTAATTATTGTGCACATATGATTACAGGGCAGACATTTACAGTAAGGAACATTACATATGACCTCAAATATAAATTTAACTGCTTGTCAACCAAAGTAATTTACTTGGCACAGTGCCAGGCTTGTCTTTCATTTTATTTAGGAAAAACTGACAGGAAACTACGAGAACGGGTCTACGAACATCTATACGCAATTAAGAAAAAGAAAACAGAGAATGCACTTGCTAAACATATTATTGACAACCCTAGCCATAATTTCAACTTTAAAGCAATTGATACCATATCACCTGACAGCTGTGAAGGACCTTTTGAAGTCCTGTTGGAAGTACTAGAACTTTTTTGGCAGATTAGGTGCCATGCCAATGCCCCCCCAGGCCTCAATGAGACTATCACATTATATCTGTTACTGAAATTGAGAAGTCTATGACGTTGATATATACCATTTTTATGTTATATACTCGTGTGGGGAGGGGCTTTGCTTGCTTTGTTTTCGAAGTGAATTTCTGTACACTACCGAGCACTTATGGAGTTATTTGTCCTTAGTAACCTTGCATTTTACCTTTATATAGGTTTACTAGTTGCTGTTTGATTTTAAATTCATCGTTTACATGTTAACATATATATTTTTACCATATTTCTTTTACAATTACAATACACATGCTTTCTACATGACCTGGCTACATTAATTGCACTATTTAATAGTTCTTTGTTCAGGTGTCACTGTATATCCTGAACATATATTTATGACTTTTGTTAGACTTTGTAGTTAGGTATGTGTTTTAGGTGGGATTCTGACCAGACTATTGTAGTTCTAATGTGACTTTGTACCATCTTTCAATAGCAATTTCCCACAACAACGTTCTTTCTTTCTTTTTTGTAACCACTCGATTCTTTGATGTGATTTATTTATATATGTATGCAGTGCTCAAGTTGAGTAACTTTTGTACATACTGTTTTTTGTTTGTTACTGCTCATTCCTTAGTCTGAAACATGTAGTAATATATAGATGTGATTTGTATTACCATATATATCTTATATATTTTTATATTTGTTTTATATTTAGTATTTATTTAGATACTGTAATAATGACATCTTAGCGATGCTGTTAATCTTTTTAATGGTTCTGAAGTTTTGTTGATTTTGTTTTAAATTCATTCATAGATTCACCTCATTAGTTGTTAGGACACTATACCTTTAACTAATTGAAGAACAGAACTGTAACCTAGCGACGGCACCTTTTTGGCGCCAAAACCAGTATTTAAACCTTGTTTTTTGTCAGAATCTGTTTGTCTGAAGAAGTCCCACTATTAGTGGGATGAAAAGTGCTTCACAGTATTGGTTCAATAAAGCTTTTGGAGAAATCTTTTTTACTACTTGATTCATATGGATATTTTGTCACATAGGACCTCTTTGTGGACATTTATTTAGCATCTAACATAACTGATTTTATCCTGGATTCTGTCTACATCAGCCATTTGAGTGTGGAGAATTTACAAGTGTGGACTATACAAGAATTCCCTTGGCGTTCACAAGTACAGGGTAATTTTGTCTTCTGGTTCTTGTTTTCACTTGGTTGTTACTTTTTGCATTTGTTGACCTATCACAGGTGTATTAGGTGTGTTGTTTAGCCTTAAGGGCACTGACTGAGTGGCACAGTGACATTGTATATTTTGTGATGTGTGGGTATACTGGTGGGGAAGCAGGTGTCTGCTGTGGGGGTCTTTGCTGCTTAGGCAGAGGTTTATCTAGAGCCTCTGAGTATGTGATTGTGTGTTTATGTGTTTGGTCTGCTTGCTATAGGTCTATGTGACACTGGAGTCAGAGTGTGTGTGGTTACCTTCTCCTCCTGATAGACTGTGCTAGTCATGGGTCTAGAGAGCTCAGCCTCCAGTTTGTCCATAGAGTTGATCTCTCACAAATATCTGGGTATGTTTGGAGGAGGGGAGGGTTGTCTGTGTACATAAGGCAGTTGTAACATTTACTGACAATCCTCATATTCACCAGCTGGACTGGAGACTACACACAATGCCGACCCTCGGACATGTCATGATACTATGATGAAATACTCATTTGACTGAACAAAAAGGATCAGTAGGGTGTTAAGTGTGTAAGTGTATAACATGGGTTTAGTGCCTATGTTCCTTGGTGTTTGGTAAGATTATTTGTGAAGGAGTCCAGACAGAACTATGGCACTTCCTTCAGCTATGTCATACATGGCTATGTACACTCATATATACCCTGAGTCAGGGCCATCTGTAAATGACTGACAATGCCACCATCCCCTGTCACACAAGGCCATACATACATAGCCACCTCCCACTGTCAAAAGGCCCTATCATACCAGGGGATATCACATGTAGATTGGATATACAGGTGCTCCCAAAGCTGAACACATGGCATAGAGTGGATTGCAGTGTATCCCATATGTGTCATAGTGAACTGCAGAACAAACAGACCCTGCACCTGAACAGTCTGACTTACCCTCTCTGCAGGATATGACTGTTGAACTGGTTACAGCAACATATGGCACACCCCATAAGTGTTGGTGCACAACAGACCATGGGAACTATAGTGTTATATGCCTATGACATCTGATCTGCAAGGCCATGGGGTTCTACATGATTGAAGTCATAAACAATATCCAATATCCCAGACACATGTCGTATCTACATAATCAACACTGTGCATAGATATGTATTGTCATATCATGGATTGGCAACTGGTCCAGAGATAGATCACACAAGCCAAGTATTGTGATGTCCTGTTCAAGCTGTTAACACCTGCTGTCCCCCATGATGCAGTCCTGGGATTGCATACAACAAAGTGCACACAGTACCAGGTAGAGTCTGATGATGTCAGCATCTGACAAATGTAGCAGTGGAAATGAAAAATCCCTGTAAAGCATATAGTGCGTTGTGGTAACGCGTACTTTACTAGTATCATAACATAGTTAGGTAGGGGTTTGAATTCTGCAATTGCTGTGTGTGTGTTTCTGTGTGATTTCCTTGTAGAGAAGTGCCCTTTTTTGGTGAGTAGGAAAATGCCTGACAATTGTTATATTCCCCTTTGGCAAGTCAGATGATGTCAGCATCCTACAAATATAGCAGTGGAAATGAAAAATCTCAATAAAGCATATAGCACATCGTCTTAATGCGTACTTCACTAGTATCATAACATAGCTAGGTAGGGGTTTGAATTCTGCAATTGCTGTGTGTGTGTGGGGGGGAATGTGTGTTTTTGTGTGGTTTCCTTAGAGAGAAGTGCCCTTTTTTTGGTGAGTAGGAAAACGCCTGACAATTGTTATATTCCCCTTTGGCAAGTCAGATGATGTCAGCATCCTACAAATATAGCAGTGGAAATGAAAAATCTCAGTAAAGCATATAGCGCGTTGTGTAAATGCCTACTTCACTAGTATCATAACATAATTAGGTAGGGATTTGAATCCTGCAATTGCTGAGTGTGGGGGAATGTGTGTTTCTGTGTGATTTCCTTGGAGAGAAGTGCCCTTTTTTTGGTGAGTAGGAAAACGCCTGACAATTGTTATATTCCCCTTTGGCAAGTCAGATGATGTCAGCATCCTACAAATATAGCAGTGGAAATGAAAAATCTCAATAAAGCATATAGCACATCGTCTTAATGCGTACTTCACTAGTATCATAACATAGCTAGGTAGGGGTTTGAATTCTGCAATTGCTGAGTGTGTGTGGAGAATGTGTGATTTCCTTAGAGAGAAGTGCCCTTTTTGGTGAGTAGGAAAACGCCTGACAAGTGTTATATTCCCCTTTGGCAAGTCAGATGATGTCAGCATCCTACAAATATAGCAGTGGAAATGAAAAATCTCAATAAAGCATATAGCACGTCGTGTGAATGCGTACTTCACTAGTATCGTAACATAGCTAGGTAGGGGTTTAAATTCTGCAATTCATTTCCACTGCTATATTTGTAGGATGTTGGCATCCTACAAATATAGCAGTGGAAATGAAAAATCTCAGTAAAGCATATAGCGTGTTGTTAATGTGTACTTTACTAGTATCATAACATAGTTAGGTAGGGGTTTGAATCCTGCAAGTGCTGAGTGTGTCGGGGAATGTGTGATTTCCTTAGAGAGAAGTGCCCTTTTTGGTGAGTAGGAAAACACCTGACAAGTGTTATATTCCCCTTTGGCAAGCCAGATGATGTCAGCATCCTACAAATATAGCAGTGGAAATGAAAAATCTCAGTAAAGCATATAGCGCGTTGTGTTAATGCGTACTTCACTAATATCATAACATAGTTAGGTAGGGGCTTGAATCCTGTAACTGCTGAGTGTGTGTGTGGGGGAATGTGTGTTGCTGTGTGATTTCCTTAGAAAGAAGTGCCCTTTTTGGTGAGTAGGAAAACGCCTGCCAAATGTTATATTCCCCTTTGGCAAGTCAGATGATGTCAGCATCCTACAAATATAGCAGTGGAAATAAATCTCAGTAACGCATATAGTGCGTCGTGTTAATGCGTACTTCACTAGCATCATAGCATAATTAGGTAGGGGTTTGAATCCTGCAATTGTTGAGTGATGTGGGGGAATGTGTGCTCTCCTGGAGAAGTGCCCATTTTGGTGAGCAGGGAAACGCCTGACAAGTGTTATATTCCCCTTTGGCAAAGTGTTATATTCCCCTTTGGCAAGTCTGAACATGTCAGCAGCCTACAAATATAGCAGTGGGAATGAAAAACCCCAGTAAAGCATATAGCATGTCGTGTTAATGCATACTTCACTCGTATCACAACATAGTTAGGTAGGGGTTTGAATCCTGCAATTGTGTGTGGGGGTGTGTCTGTGTGACTTCCTTTGAGGAGAATGTCCTTTCTGGAGACTAGGGAAATACCTACAATGAGGATACTGCTCTTTGCCAAGTGTGATGATGTCAGCATCCTACAAATATAGTGGTGGAACTGAAATCTCAAGTAAAGCATATAGCGCCTTGTGTTAATGCAGATGTCACTAGTATAATAACATAGCTGGGTAGGGGTTTGAATCCTGCAGTTGCTGAGTGTGTGTGACACTGTTGGTCAATGTGATCTGTGTTTCTCTTTTACTACAGTATGACATATCAGGGAGCAAACAGTATGTGCATTGCACACATCAGGTATCTGTGAGGCAAATACATATATGTACATGTGACCTCAAGTAGTACATAGGTGTGTAGCCTGCATACTACATGAATACATTTCTTACCTGTGACAATGTGCAGCTGCTTCTCAGATCATAGGTCACAGAGGTATGTATGTGACAAGGCCGGCCACTGTAGTGATCTGTGGCCATAGTCAACTATGTCACACACACCCATGACGGTTTGTATAGACTACTGTGAGCGAGGGTACATGCCTGGGGTATGTCAGACATGTTCATACACAAGGTCTGGCAATAATGGACAGTCATAGGTGTACAATAAACTTGTGGATATGCATACAGGCCCCTTATTGCTTATGTGATACACGAAGGGATTTCAGAATACCTTTGGATATGTGGATACCAAAGGACAGAAGACATAACACTTGGCTGTACATACACATTGCTACCCAACATACATGTCGGGGGCTACCACCTATGTGGTACTGTCATAGGTTCATAGGTAGGTACTAGGCTATCTGCCCTAGGGCCCATACAAGCCTAGCCAAAAATGTACCCTGGCTTTCACCACCCAAGAAATTTATTTTCCTGTGCCCGTCGAGCAGAGCCACAGAAGTGATTCTGGGGTGAATTGACCATTTCCCATCCAATCATCAAGATATGTCTTGAAGAGTGCTAATGAGGTGCTCGTTTGACATAGGTAATCTGTTCCAGAGTATGGGAAGTCTCTGGGACAGGAATCTATCCCTCCAGCATGTTCTGTTTATTGTGGTGACAAGGTTCATGTCCCTAGAGTGTGTAGCTCTGAGGGATTGGGATTTCTTTAACTGGAGCATGTCCAACAGATCTGGGTTTGACATAGCTTTGTATGTTAGGCAGAGATCGGCCCTGAGTAGGCGATATGCGATGGAGTAAAGCTGTAGTTATTTGAGACTGAGTAGGGAATCTGTTAGAGGCTAGTAATCCTCTGTGAGGTACTTCTGTGGTCTTTCCAGTTGTTGTAGATGTCTTGTGAGGTACATAACAAAAGGGTCATTGTACTCTGTGATGTGTTTAATGAGCAAGTATTGTGGAGCAATGACCTCTTTATTTCAGGGTGAGAATCCTTTTGTGATGAGATGACCCATGTAGATGGATTTCCTGACTGCTGTGGCAATGTGATTATCACAGGGGAGACTACTGTCCATCTGTGTCCTAGGGTCTGTTAACACATTTTTGGCATTAAGTAGACTACCAGCTATGTGGTAGGTTTTTGGTACAGAGTTTTTACCAAAGGGGATGACAATACACTGTTTGGCATTGAGCTTCAGGACATGGCTTTGACACCAGGTATTTGTCTCAGGGAGGCCCTTTTGTAGTTTGTCCACATCGTTAGGAGTTGTGATTATGGCTCCTAGTTCGCAGCCATCTGCAAACATTGTTAGCCAAAGACCTTCTGTGTTAGCCTGCACTTCAGAGAAGTAGATACCAAACAGATGAGGACCCAGGACTGAACCCTGTGGTACTCCACTCGTCAGTGGTCTGATGTCGGATTTGGAATCCGCTACATCCACAGTGTGGGTGCTGTCTGTGAGCCAGTTGGCAACCCATCTTGTGACATAGGGGTTTATACCTAGTTTAGTGACCTTACCTAGAATTCCAGAGTGGGGGATGGTGTCGAAAGCCTTGGCGAGATCTAGATAAACTGTGTGAACCATGTTACCCTCATGTATGGCTTTGGTGACTGGTTCAAATACGTCAGTCAGGTGTAGGAGGCATGATCTGCCTTTTACAAATCCATACTGGTTAGGGTCCAGAGTTTGGAGATTACCAATGTCTTTGTTTCTGAGTTCCACGATGTTATGTTCTATGGCCTTGCAGACCAGGCTCATCAGGCTAATGGGCTGGTAGTTCCCGGGGTCCTCTGTGGCACCACCTTTGCGGAGTGGGATAACCGTCGCACTGCGCCATTCAGTGGGTACAAAGCCTGAGGTGAGGCTATGATTGAACATGGTACTTAGGGTGCCGGTTCATTCTGTAGGCCATGTAGAACGCAGCCTGGGATATTGACAGGTCCCATGGATGTTGTGTTCTCGGCTTTGGAGAGTGTGTTTCACATGTGCAGCCATGATTCTAGTAACCTTGCATACATCCGGTATACAGATGTGCCCTCTAGGGGGTGATGGGGATAAAGTTAGCACTGAACCTGTCTGCTCGGATGTTGGGAATATCAGTTGGTTCTGTATATTTAGTGCCATTGTGCTGTAACTCAGAGCAGATCTGAGTGTTCCCATTTAGATTCATGACAGCTATAAAATGCTTTGTGGTTGTCGTCAGAGTCTTTGACAATTTAGTTTCCATGACTAGCTTTGGAGGATTTTGAGGGATCTCAGCTTCATACTGAGGTTGACCAAGGAGTTCCACCAGTCATGGGTTCTACTCTTTTTTGCAACAGTTTCTTTCATCCATTGTAGAGTTTGTTTATGGCAGAGGACCACCAGATTGTCTACCCTTTTCTTGGAGGATAACATCTTGGTTCTACTAGGGATAGCATGCTCCATGCACTCATGTAAGTGCTTATAAAGTGCATATGTGTAGGAATCAGCAGTCACTAGCCTGGAGGTGTGGATATCCTTAATGAATATGGACATGCCGCCACCTCTAGTGCATTCAGGGTTATGTGGCCAAAAGGTGTGGTATGAATTGTGGCCTGGTAATGCAGGGGTGCTCTCAGGAGCTTTGAATCAGGTCCCTGTCACTGCACAGATGACAATGTTGTTGTAATCCTAAGGGTGACAGGTGCAGGCCATCTCTGGCAAAGTATTGTGGTCTGTCGATCATGTCGTCCCAGGCAGACAAATACTGGATCCCCTTAGAATTACACCAGAAGCATAGCCAATTGTTGAAGGCAATCATTTTGTCCTTGTACTGTGGTATCATTCTGAGTGATGACAGGATGCTACTCAAGGTTAGGGTCATACCTGGCTGGGATACAATATTGGAGAGCTCCTCCATGTCTCTTTTCATGTAGTCCATGAAGGTACATCTCAGGTAATTCAAACCAACATGGACAATGACAGTGTCATATTTGTACTTATTGTGGAGTGACCTGAGTGCATGCATTATGTGGTGGATCCTGGCACCTGACAGGAAGCTGACAGTAACTTTCTCCTTGTTTAGTCTAGTGAGTGGAACATCAGTGTGCCTGACTATAGTCACCTATGACTAGACTGTTGGGTACGTTGTTATGCCTTATCGGCTGTGTTTGGGTGGCACACTGAGTTAGTGGTCTGTGTTATTTTGGTTGTGTTGGGGGGTGGAGTTTGCTTGCTTTTATGCTTTGGATGTGTCTGATGCTTGGGCAGGTTTCTATTGAGAGGCTCCGTGAATGTAGGTGTGTTTTGTGTTTCTATGTGTGTTTTGGTGGTGTAGGTTTTGAGGGACTATGTGATGAGTGTGGTGTGGTGCAAGTGTTTACCATCACCTCTTGACTGTCTAGTCCAGTCATGGGTGAAGAGACCATTGCTTCCAGTCTGGCTATATCAGTGCATCTCTCACAGGTTGTAGTGTTGGGTGGTAGGAGGAGAGGGTTGTCTGTGTACATGAGGCAATTGCTGCATTGCCCCAAGATGCCCAGATTCTGTCAGGATACTATGTATAGTAAATGTGGATGACAATGCTATAGTAGGCTTACAGCTCTGCAGCATGTGTTGGACAACAGGCATCTGTCTGTATGATACCCTTGTGTAGGATGTGTCCCATCTGGAGAATGCATTGTAGGCCACTGCATGCATTTCCAGATGTGGATGAACATATCCCTAGTGTGTTTGCATGCACCTAAGGGACTATATGCCAAACATGTGTGGGCCCAGGAATGGGTGGCGGTCAATACCACTGGTTACTGTTATAGTATAGTACCAGAAGGATACAACTCACTGAGTTCACTACATCTGTGTCACTTGTCTGTACATAATCTGATAATTGTTTATAGTCAGGCTGATGAGGTTGTGTATGCTACCAGAATGCTAAACAGTGACAGTAACAGTATCACCCACAGCAGTGCCAAACCATGTCACACACATGTGTACCCATGTTAGAACATATCTGTAGTATGCATACTGGCCACCAAGAGATACTCGGAGATGTTAGTACTGTGTAATACAGGGTATGTCACACATCCCATGTGTTCAGTATGCACGTACATGCAGACAGTGCACCCCCACCATGTTCACAGATGTATACCTGCAAATCTGTACTGCACACATCACACATACTGTCCACTCACTAACACATGCTGCCAACACTACACACTGCATCCATGTGGCACATGGGCAAACAAGACATACTCAGACATAACACAGGTGTACACAATGACATTGAAAATCATAGCTTCGATGCACCATGCCTGCTCAGATATACCTACAAGGATATCATTACACTTTCCTGTCGACAATCTGGTAACATTGCTACACTGCTACAAAGTCACCCTGTGCATCAGCACCATGTTAGCCTGTTCCTGCATCAGTGTTACAGATGACAGGAGGTGGCACAGGTCTCATCATATGCACAGGGTGTGTTGCCGGTTTGCCAGAGCCTGACATTGACCCATCCAATCAACATGTCTGTGTGTGGGACAACAGTACAGCATGGGCCAATGTTGATGTGATGTGTGCATGTCTGTGTGAGCCCCAGGTGTTTGGTTTATGTTTGTGTGTCTGCATGCACACAGCTCCACCATGTGGCTGCCATATACGGGAGGTTGTGGGACAGCCACAGACTGTACCTGCCAGGCTGTACAGATCATTGTCTCTGGACATGGAACCTGTGCCTGGCAGGGGTGCTATGGACAGTATCGGGTACCAAGCCTGACTGGGTGCTATCATCAGAGGCAGAGGTATGTCGACTGGAGCTATGTCCCTGCTGGGACTGCCCAGAGCCACGTGCACATGGTCTACTAGGATGGTCGATGGCAGGCCAGCCCCAGCATTGCTGGGGCTGGTACTGGAACTACGGGAGTGGCTGTGATCTGTGTGTCATCCGCGACGACTGCCAGCTGCTGATGTTGCTGGCATACATCTGCATCAATGTCTCAGCCATCCCGCACAGTCCTGGCTCATGGAAAACACATTTTGGAGGGCATCTAATGTCTCCCCCCAACGTCTATCAATGACCTCGGTGTAATTACATATGGCACCGGCAAGGTCACGGATACTGTCATTGATAGTGGTGTTATTGGCCCTCTGTGTCCTTAGTCCCTGTCTGGTGTACTGTTCCATACGTGCCTGTGCCTGCATTACAGACCGGAACATAGCGGTTGTATGACCTGTGGGGGCACGTCTGCCAGGGGCAGTATGACCAGCGGTGCTCCCACGAGAACCTCTGGACATCTGCCTATGTGGTACCATTCCACGGATCTGGGTATGGCTGCTGTGAGGGGATGCATGTGCCATGGATACCACACTCTCCTGGTCAATGCCAACTGTATGCTGTCCCTTGGCTACGGCCATTGGTGATGAGGGATATATTGGCAGTATGAGTGCGCATAGATGGGATTGAAAGCTGTGTACTGTCGATTGGTGGACCAACGACAGACCCTGTCAAACTTGCCTGTGCCACAATACATGTCTCATCATCTCCACAAATTGTGGCAGTGACTTCAGGTTCCCTGCTGCATTCAGCCAGCCCAGCCTCTGCACCGGTGAGTAAGACAGGAAACACACTTTACAATCTGTACATGATGTTATCACACAGGAACACATGCACACTCCTCACTACAGCAGATACACACACACAACAGCAATCCAAAACATACTCAATAGTGGTTGAAGGTGGGTGACAGTATCACAAGGCAAACAGTCACGTCACACGTGTCAGCATGCAGAATAAGTGTTCAAGTCCATGCAGTGTGAGTGTAGACAGCCATAGTTAATGACAGTGTACATGGCTGTGGTGCATGTGTGTACATGTTCAGTGATTGCCTACGCCTTGGAACACAATGTGTACAAGGACACGACATTTCTGTGCAAGTATTATAAGCTCTGCAATGTCCTGTGCACCATCACTCACAGGTATACATACCATGGCTGCATGTGTTATCTGCAAGTCACATGGATTTCCATGTCTGATTGCAGTGTTTGTGTCTGTAGCAGATAATTGTGGACACAGGTGTAGCACATGCATGCTATGTACACACATGGGATGAGTGGTGCATGTATATGTGATGGAATACCAATCCTGGACATGGCCATTCAGTGGTTATGGTGAGTGTGGGTCATATTCCAGATATGCCAGTGCCAGCCATGACATTGCATGGTACATGACTGCAATATTAAACATCACACATACCCAATGTGTGTCATGTGACCTATATACCCAATAGCATTCCAGGACAAATGTGTCACTTTGTACGGAATGCGACTGCTATGCCTGTTGTGTATAGTTGCATATGTTTGCACACACACAACATGCTATGCATAATATGTATAGGTGCATATGTGTGCACACAACATGGAGGTGCAAAGCAATGACAGCTATGTGTAGTACTGTGGTCATTGTAACTGTATGGGATGTAGCACCATTAGCCATCATCATCATGCATCATGTGGTCACTCAATGCCACTAAAGTGTGCTAGACCACCGCCTAGCATGCTGTACCTGAACCACAGTGTCGTGGCTAAGTTCACAATTACACAGCCACGTTGCACAAGGATGTGAAGTGCCCAATAGGGAGCATTGCCACACATGACTGTGTTATGTGTTGAAGAGTGTTGCACAGCCCCATGCTAGGTCCCTACCCCTCAGGTATATTGTGTGGTGTGTGGATGACATGTGGGATACTGAAGTGTGACCTGGCAGCGGGTGTCCGGTTACACTCTGTAGCATGTTGAGGTGTACTGAGTATGACAAACATGTTATGTTGTGTACATGTGTGTCAACTATGCCTATCCAATGTGCAGTACAGTGTTGCCACATTTGTGTCTGATGCTCTGTGCATTGCATGTGATTGAGGCAGCTACTGACTTTACTGAGATGTTTAACGTCTCACAGCAAACATGCACAGCATGCATTATGCGTAGGTGTATGTGTACATGGCCTACACCTCACCTATGACATGCACATTTCAATACCAATTTTAAAGTGTTAACACACTCACCAGCATGTATCGTCTGCCCTACTGTCACACCAGAGGGACCTACAAGAATATGACAGTTTCAGTGGCCACAACTGTGGCATTGCTACTGTGAGTGTGCTAAACTACAGTAGAACAGGCATAGGTGTACAGATACTATTCAAAATATCAGTATTGCACACAATAGGCAGCACAACTGCTAAACACAGTACACATCTCACATATGCATAATCTAACAATACAGGTAACAGTCTACGGCTAGGACATGTTACCTGCACGCTCCATGTCAACATGCTGGGTGGCTCTGGCCTCCATGATGACACATGTGTGATGTTGTTGCTGCTGTAGGCCAGGAGCCACCACACTTAGGAGCAGTTCCTCCACTCTGGTGAGGGGGGGATGTATGGCCACCCCACCACCTGTGGCAAGCTGTTGTCTATGGATATCAGACGCACGCCATCGGACATGTCTAATTAAATCACTGCAGTGATGGTGTACCTGCTCATATGTCCAGTCATGCATGCCTATGTCATTTACCCAACAAACAAGATCTTGCCACAGTGCAGTACGCTCATGCTGGTGCTGGCTGGCCCTGGAAAACAGCAGGGTATAGTGCTGAACCAGGCTGTGGTGTATTTCCTGTTCCTCTGCGGCTGTGTAGGAGGGATTCCTTTGAGCCATAAGCCTGGAAGACAAGTAAACGATGTGTCAGCAAGTCATGTGGCACACTTAACATTATACAGTACAGATATCAGTTAACTGCCATATATAGCATCTGTTCATCTGTCAGAGGATACACACATTCAATACCACATATCAGTGCTCAGCCCACAACTGGCTGACAGTGCCTGCCACACTCCATATAACAAACCAGTATACACCAGTACTTGGCACACTGTTTGGGATCCAATGCACAGCCTCGCCACGGGGGTACATATCAAGCTAATGCATGAAGAAATATGTCATCCATTGCAATGAATGTGAAGTACAGTTACAGTATTACCAGTAACCCACCCTAGTCGTTGATGCCATACCCCTACCTAACATATGTGCACAGTTGTTAATATAGCTGGCATACTGCTGTAACAGAGTATACATGTTGCTAGGTACACACGCAAACCCTGCAACACATTTGGTTGCGGACATGGTACAGGCATCATTACATACACATCAGACATTCATACAACACACAAAGGTATGCTGACACAGATGAACATTTCCTGTGTACCTTACAGTACTGTGTGCCCCTACTTAAAGATACCTATGCCTGAGGTATGTAATCTGTGCAGACTACAGGAAACACACAAGACAGTGTTACCAGGGAATGTGAACATGCACCATACTGTGCTGTTAAGGCCTACAGCTTCAGGTAGTACAACAGTTCAAATGTCAGCTGGATTCACAAGCAGTACCACTTACTGAGCATACATGTATTGCTTCAGCCTATGATGGGAAACCACAGTCGTACACAAGGAGCTACATCACAACATATGCCATCCTACTATGTCTGCATCCCAATAACTGACACCTTTCTCTGGCCTCACACCTAGGACACAAATGACGATGACAGAAACAACCTCACACTAAGCTATCACACCGTTACAGACCTTGCACACATTCATTGTCACACTCATTCCACCTCACATAGCAGGTATTGCACTGAGTACATGTATGTTTGCAATGTGTCATAGGTAGGTAATATGCTATTGGCCCTAGGGTCTACAGCAGCCTAGCCATATGCTACCCTGGCCTTTGACACACATGTAATTTGATTTCACTTGCTCCTGTCAACCGGATACACAGAGGTGATTCCCAGGGCATGTTACCTATCCCCCAGACAATCATCAGGGGTATGTATGACATCTGCTACTGAGGAGCCTTGTTTGTTAATGCTGGTTGGTTTACTCCAGCATGTGCTGTTTAGTGAGGTGGGGATTGGGGACCTAGGCCGTGTAGCCCGGTGGGATTGTGAGGTGTTGACATGGTGGTTGTCTGACTGCTATGGGTGTGACATACCTCTGTATGTTTGTCAGAGGTAACCTCTGAGTGGCCGGTATGCAACGCACTGTAGCTGTGGTTATGTGAGTCAGTCTGCATAGGGTATGTGTTTGAGGGCAGTATTACTCTTTGTGAGGTATGTCTGTGGCCTTTCCACTTGCTGTAGTTGTCATGTGAGGTACATACCACATGGGGCATTGTGAGTACAGGGGAACACTGACCTATATTTCCGTACATGACACAATGTTTGTGATGACACGTACCACGTAGACAGATTACAAGACTAGTGTGGCACTGTGAATATCAAAGGGGAGGCTACTGTCCACCTGTGTCCCATGTTCCCTTCTGACACCTTCAGTATTAGGCAGGCAACCACCTATCTGGTAGTTAGTGGGTAAAGTGTTTTGGAATGGGGTATGGCACTGCAGTATCAACACTGGTGTTCAGTTCATGCCTTGGTCAACAGGCACCTGTTGCAATACGTCTGACCCAGTCTCCCTCTCTCACTATATATAGATATATATATATATCTATCTACATATCTATATATGCGTATATATACATATATATATATATATATATATATATATATATATATATATATATATATATATATATATATATATATATATACACATACTTGTAAACATCCATTGCTGTACATATACATGCACATATAGGCACATATACTGCCCACCTTTCATGGTGGGAATATCAATTATGAAACAGTTGAGACATACAATTATGTAATAATATTGCACAGTGTTGTGCAGAATGCATTTTGCTGTCCTCAGGCCGTATAGCTGTAGCAGGCCTCACTGGCTGTAACTCAGTCCCACAGCATTTAACCACCACATGACATATACCTGCACTGCTTGCTGTTTTCAATGCCACACACTACAACCTACATAGATATGTGCACATAGCAACCGTCAACTACATATAAATGTCCAGCCTTCACTAACAGTTGCAATATGTCCCTTGCCCTATGCACATCTGCATATACATATAGATACAGACTGCTACCACATATGGAGGGTTCACAGTATGTAGAGTACCCTTCAGACACATCATTCGGATGCCAGCAAATACATATCTGTTACATACCTTACCTTTGTATTTCTCACCTCTGTCTGTTGTATCTGTTGACGTGTTTTTTTTTCTTTTTTTTTTTGGTTTGGTGTCTCCAACTGCCTCTGTTTGTTTGTCTGTTTGTCTCTGTCTGTCTCTCTCACTCTCTCTCTCTCTCTCTCTCCAGTTGTTGCAATGATATTATTGCATGTGTGGACAGCAAGTACAGGCTGCTTTTGTAGGTATCTGCACATGTGCATGTGATGGCCTCTGCACCAATTGGTGCCCACCATTTAGTAATTGCATGCAGCCTGCTGTGTGGTAATTGCAGTTCTCACTGTGATTTCAGGACACTGCTATAAAATGATAGGTTAGGTAGGTGTAGGCCTTTCAGTTTTGCAAGGTGGGGACCATGCTTGTTTGCTGTGGACACTGTTGTGTCAGTCAGAAGGTTGGTATATGTCTCATATCTGAAGCTGGGTTGTAGCCAGTGAAATGCATGTTGTACTGAAACCTGACTGTTGCTTCTTCCAGTACACTCTTCTCAGAGTGTAAGTTTGCTCTCACCTCCTAATTCTAACATTGGATACATGGGAGTATGTACTTTTAGAATTAGGGAATTAACTGGCATACAACAGTAGTTATTGAAAAGTATTCCTATGACTTTCCTATTTTCCCTTTACATTCACTCCTTGTAATGCATGTTATATTTCTTTATTGCAATGTATTCCTATGGCTTTCCTATTTTCCCTTTACATTCACTCCTTGTAATGCATCTTATATTTCTTTCAGCACCAAGTTATTGTATATCTGCTGTGGTTTAGTGGTATATCATGCAGACTGGTGACTCCAAGGTGTGGGGTTTATTTTGTTTTGCTGCTGAGCAGTACAAGGGTCTTGTCATACAGAGTGACTAAGGCACTTTTAAGCAGTTGTAAGTGGGTTTGCGCAGGTTTGCGTGACGCTTAGCGATGCTAAGCAAAGCTTAGCTTATTTTATGTTAGCAATACTAAGCTAAGCTTGGCGTGGCTTATCATATCTTAGCAATGCTAAGCGCACACATGCACACCCCCACTTACTACTGCTTAAAAGTGCTTACTCCCGCTAACCCCCTGCGCTAATTTCTTTGAAAGAAAAGAAAATGGGGAGATAGTAAAGTGGTGAAAAAGGGGGCACAAAGAGGGAAAGACAGTAGGGAAACCAGCTGGGATGTGCAGGAAGGGTGTAGGGAAGGCCCATAGCTGCCCATTTCTTTACCAGCAACAGCTGTGCATATGTTCGTAATTTGGTGTGAAATTTGCAACCTTCCACCCCTGAGAGGGGTGAGGACAACAGAGTATGTTGTAGTGCCAATTATAATTATCAGTTTACATGTCCGGCGGACATGTGTGCGAAATGGGCAGCTATGTATGGGGCATAATTTTTTTGTGGGAACAGATTGCCCTTTTTTTAAATTTTTTTTCAGGTGAGAGTGGAATGTGAGGTAGGGGATGTAGGTATATTTGGGGAGGTAGGTTGGGGAGGTAAACAGACAAGACAAACAAGACGCATACAGGGACGGTATTTGACACATGGGGTGGGTGAACACAATTGACGGGGAAGGTTGTTTGGAAATCGCAAGCCCAAGAGCCCACAGATGGTAACAGTGGAACTGAAATCCCCACCCATGGGCAGTCACCACTGCACCTTCACAGCCCCGAGGGTGGCTGTGCTGGGGGCTGAGTAGGACGGGCAGGCTCACCCAAGACGCGCCACTCTCGCCTCGAGCTGGTGTAGAGGATCAATGACTGAACGCTGGATCTCCCTACGCACCACAGCCTGGACCCTTCGAAGGGTGATAGGTGGCCCTTCTCCACCCATGCTTGCATGGGGGGATGAGCCCCAGAAGGTGGCACAGGACCAACGGAGGAGGGGAGCCTGGGCTGGGCACCGGAGCTGCTGGTGCCAGGTGCACTCGCCAACTGAGGAGGGACAGGTGGGTCCGTTGGGACCGGCCTTTCCATATGTTCTGTGATTAGTTGTGTAATTACAACATAAACAACAGCATTCCAGATTAGTTGTAACAGCATGCAGTAATATTCCCATTAGCCCAATGCACCAATGTTCCAACAGTTGAACAGCAAGCATAACACATGCATATATTGAACGACAGTGGATATTCCAACAGCATGCAGGGATGTTTGGTAGCAACAGGCCACCATGAACGTGGTGTTTGAACAGGGCACATGCATCAACATGAATGCAAATATTTATAAAATAGGACATATGTCCCAAAATTATTTAAGATTACACATACCCATTGAGGTGTGGAATTGCATGGTTTATGCACAAACAGTAGGGTGTAGAAAAGAACCTCAGTTAACATGTTATAATTACTTTTACTCTACACTACATTCCTGGTGACTGCAACTGTATATTCCCTACATATATTATTACACTTGCCACCATGCATTAGATTGTGTAATGGGTTTGGCTAGTTCAATATATACTTGACCTATATCTGACATACTAACTGTCCAAGATGCTGATGTTACTGCTACATATTTCATGATTGCTTTTATATTTCTTTATCTACATATCTGGATGTTTTCACATGACATTTTCACTTCAATTTGTACAGAACCCTGCATTTATTGAAGCACACTCACATTTCTGGGGAACATATTAGCATGCTACTCGTGTGCCAGATTTACTTATGCATGCCAGCCAGTAACTGACTGTTGAGGACTGTATATATGCTTCACAGCTACTAGCACTTCCATCACCCACTTTAGATGGGACTGCAGAACTCTGGGTTGCCAGCACTTTCTAACACTACTATTTGTATAATGCAAGGTTACAACATTTCAAACTAAGTGACACGCACACATACCGGGTTTTAAACCTTTATTACTGACATTACACACTTTTCCACAGGCTCACTCCTTTATTTGTTATAACAGTGCATATGGAAGACATATTCAAGACATATTAGACCTTTATTAATGGATTAGAACACACTTTTTCAGGCTCAGTCACTTATGTTATATGACAGTACCTGCAGAGATTTTATTCCAGACATATGTTACCTTTCTTAATGGGTTGCTATGCTCTTTTTCTAGCTCTATGAATTGTCATATAACAGTACATGCAGAGGACTTATTCAGGCCATTTTATTGTTGTATTATTGTACTACAACACTTTATTTCATGCTCTCCCCTATTTTATATAACGAAACATGCAGAAGAATCACTAACCTGCCTGGTGGTGCAGCCTTTGCAGCCTATCAGCATAAGCTTGCTGATTCGCAGCACGGTCACCTGCAGCTCTAAAGTAAATGAAGGGATATTGAGACATACCTAGCCATTATACCAACTCAATTATCAATTCTTACATACTGCATTCCATGGCTACATACTCAGTCGTGGGGCATACTGCATCCCACGGACCTCCTGGATCCATTGGTTCAAGCGGTCCTCCTGTCTCTTCAGGTCTGCATGGTGGCGACGGACCTGCTCACCGGTGCGAGGAATGCCTGTGGCACTAGTGAGGTCATGAGCTAACCGGTTCCAAGCCTCAGCCTTGTATTCAGTCCCTTGGAACTGGCCCTGCAGGAGTCTGGACTCATGATGGACAAGGAGCCAAACCATGTATTTCGACTCCTTTATGCCCCAACGCTGCACTCGGAAGGGTGAACCCTCTCCTGCACCTGCCATTCTGACTGCAAATGTGAGCTACAATCAGTTATGGCGAGTATTCCCGCCTATGGGGCTTAAATATGCCGCATTTCCCTCACTTTTTTGTGATTGGCCATTTTTGAGAATTCTAAGCTGACTGCAGACCTGCTTAGTAATGGTTACTCTACCATTTCTAAGTATATGTATGTTAATAGTAGCTGCTTCTCCTAAGCAGTCATGGCTTAGTGGTTCTGTGCTTTGATTATGATGCACAGGGTCCTGGGTTTGAACCTTCTCATTCTTTTATTTTATTACTGTCTAGACAGGCTAGGGGGTGTGGCTGCATTTAAGCAACTTAGCTCTACGTTGCTCCCCGGTGCCCTACAATACCGTGGTTGGTGCGGCGCGCACATCCGCACAAACACATTGCGCTGGGTAAAGCGCTTTTAAACTTTGGGCAACTCTATTGCGTTGGGTAAAGCGCTTTTAAGCTATGGGCAACTCTGTTTAGCTGGGTAAAGCGCTATTAAACTATGGGAACCTCTGTTTAGCTGGGTAAAGCGCTGCTTAACAGCAGGCTATTGTATATCTGGATACTTTATTTTGTTCACTGATACATTGGCCATTTCACTGTTTTTAATAATATTTTAATCATATATGTCTGGTATTATTTCAAATACTGATTTAAAACATAAATAAGAAGGGGAGTGGTGGGACTCGAACCGTGAATGCCTCCTCTTTGTGCATATGCTCTACCATTACACTATTGATATTTGGCTTAATTTGCATAAGTAGTTATATGCTCTTCAATGTCACAATTGCTAACTGTGGTTAAGCAATGGGCACACCCGCGCAAACAAGCGCAAATACGGGCAGCTATATCGTGGATTTAAAAAAAATAAAATTAATACTTTGTTTTATAACTGTGGGGGTTTACAGTGTCAGGGAGTGTGGTGTTGGGTGCAAGTACATTTGAACGAACTCGCTCTTGTCTGTTGACATTATGCTTTTTAAAACCTTGCAGGGGCGTGGACTTTCCGACTGCTCTGCAATCGGACACGCCCCCTGCTTTCCTACTCAGTCCGTGTAAGAGTTACGGATGAGTCAGGGTGCCCCCATGAATATTCATGGCATGCTGACATCATACCGTTCAACTGCAGCCTCTGAGTAAGACATATTAAGTCTTACACGGAGGTTTCATGAATCTGGGGGTTATACAATTAAATAGTTACAAAAGTGCATGTACATTTCTGTTCTCTTCCAGTAAGGCACACTGTGGTTACATTTCAAACGCATCACTTTGCAAATCCCTTTTCAACACACATGTCTGTACAAGCAATTTGATATGCACATGACATGCATTTCTAGTACAGTTGTAATACAAGCATCTTGTATAAATCATTTCTATATTCACCAATGACATATAATTTACAAAATTCCATCTAGCCATGCTGGCAGTATCTCCTTTCGACACAGTACTTGTGGACAACATGGCTTGAGATAGTTACCTGTCCACACACAAACAATCCACAATCCACTGGTCATTGAACTACAGACATGTTAAGTATTGTCTCTACCTCCTTCGTTAGTGCAGATATCTGTGACATGCAGAATTGCAGGACTGGATCTAGTGGAGGATGTTAACACAGGCTGCTGAGCTATTAGTGCTACTAATCCAGTCATCACTTTCCTCATTCGCACTATGATTCTCTGTGTAAAAAATGAGTTTACACAATGGTGCTCTGCATCCATTTTATACATTTCTGAATCAGTTGACGATTTGGGGTGCCATTATTTGCATATGCCATGTGGCTCATTTACATGGACTTCCTCATTTCCATGTCATTATGCATCATCAACATGTGCTGCATGCTGTGCACTATTTTGCATCTTGTGCAGCTGCTCTGTGTCTTAAAATTTTTCACACCTGGCATATTGCCACTATCCACATTAAATTGTACTGCACAACGTGCTCAAACTCTTTGAATCCTGGCAGTATTTGTGTGGTTCGCAGTTTAATATTGCCTTTTGAAATAATGTATGAATTCAAACTGTAGTGTCAACTGTTGACACATCATTTGATTGCATTGTATACCTAATATCCTGAATATCCGATGACTGACAGAAGAACTTGACTTAGTAAGCAAAATGAGCATGTGCCATGTGAAACCACAAGAAGAGCAAAGAGGATCTAACAAGATATGCTTTGTAAAAGCAGACTAGTGCAGTGATATTTACTGGACTACGTATATGCATTAGTCGTTCTGTTTTTTTGATCCTTTTGTAACATATTTCATGATTTAGAAAATGTAAGATATCTAAGCAATAACCCACGCCTGGGTGTGAGTAATGCTGGATTTACCCACGGTTGGTGTGGTTTGGTCACAAGGGTGAAGCCCGAGTGGCCAAACAGACAACCGTGGGTAAATCCAGCATTACCCACACCCAGAAGTGGGTTATTGCTATTATACAATGACATTATTTAAGAAACAAAATACTTTTCTTAAATAATGGCATTATATAATGCCTCCATGCTGCCCTTCCAGAGCTGTTCAGTATCCTGGAGCAGTTCTGATGTACTGCGCATATGTATGCTTACGCAGTACATCAGAGCTGTGTGTAGAGGAAGCAACAGATAAAGGAAGATCTCCATTGCTTTTTGAAAGTTGTCTGTCTATGTTAAACGAGTTTAACATAGCGAGATATCTTTAAAAAAAGCAATGGAGAAAGCAAGATCTCCATTCCTTTTTAAAAGCTGTCTCGCTATGTTAAATGAGTTTAACATAGTGAGACAGCGAGACAGCTTTAAGAAAAGGAATGGAGAAAGGAAGATCTAAGTCCGGGCGACCGGACCTTTTTCCATTAGTATAAGTTGGATTTACAACGGGCACGCTGACCAATCAGCATGCACGTTTTGGAATATTAATGGGGGGTCATTGTATAATAAGTTTCTATACAGAACTGGGCCTCCAACTCAATAACAATCTGAGGTTAGACTTGATTATTTATCTGCTGAGGTATAACTTGCCCAGGGAGTACTGTAGAGGTCATTATTGATGTCATTGTTTAATTTCAGTAATTCAGATTAAGTTATGAATTATCCAGTCTGGTTTACTAAGAATGCAGGTCACGTAAAGTTGCTTACAGTTAACTAATGGTAAACAGCCTAAAACTTAATTTTCTTCTGGATAACCTTCATAATGCTGAACAATGCAAAATGAAAATTACCTATACCGGAGCACTTTAAAATGCAAGCTTTTTAAAATGTAAGGTTGTATATGCTCATTATTACAAATATAAATAAAACAAAAAATGCACATGTAAAAATAAAATATATGCTCTTACCATATCAGCTGCTCTTCAGAATCCCTCCATGATAGATCCCATGACTGGCTTTATACTCCATCAATCAGCATTTGACATGTGTTTTTCTAGAAGTTCATATACACAGCGATAGACATGTGCATGTGGTGACAATGTAGTGATGATGCACATTTACTGTGTAAGCATGCTCATTGCATGTACTTGCCAGTTCATCCTCTTACTACAAGTGAACATTCACTTACAAATCAAGAACAACATTTAACATTTTTGACTCCCTTCCATTGATAGCAAGTAATGTGCAAGTATATACTTTCCCGGCTTACAGTGAAATCTAGGACCCATGGCAACTTGATGGGCCATCTGCCAGCAAAAACACAGAGAAACAATAATGCTCATTATATTGATCACTGCTGCAGTACCCTTAGCTCTATGGGTTATATCCTGCCAAGGGTATAACAGCCAGACAACTTCCAAAGCTTCAGGGCACCTTCCTCATGCCCAAACTATCAAGCAGCTTGAGCTGAGCTGACTAAAAGACAAGTTTGGGTGCAAAGCCTTTCAGAGCTTTACTGCCACTGAAGAGTACACTCCTCTGAAGCTTTGAAGGATTGATGGTCAGCTTGTGCTTTCCTTTGTTGGGCAGATAAGTTCCCTTTGGGGGGACTTCCATATTAATTTTGTTGTTTAATTATTTTCCTCTTTAGAAAAGTTATTTTAAAGCTAAAAGTGTTTTGTGTTAACATATTATCTTGAGACTGTAATATACGTTTAAATGGGGCACTGTTTTTTTTCCCTGTCAGTTTAAAAGCAGTGTAATGCAATAAAAAATATTTTCTCTGTGGAGAAATTGTGTTTGTTTCTTTTGTGGGGCTGGCATAGTGTTTTAAAGTACTTTTTACTGTGCTTTTTTTCCTGTCAAAAAAGTAACTTTTGTGGACTGGTAGTGATTACCCGCAACTGCTGCTTGTCTTCCCTGGCAGAGGCACCATTTTTGACTTGAACAGACTACTGGCCCCATGGACAGTCCTTCCAGCCACAAATTTAAATTAAGCAAAGAGCTTTTGCCACTACAGCAGGCTAGCAATTTGCCTCAGATACAGATGACAGACTCCGCTATGGCCATTTGTTGTACCTCAGGCCACTCATATTTTTCCCTAGAGCCTTCCAATGCAGCATCTACAGCCACTATGGAGCATCTACAGCCACTATGGAACAGGATTAGCCATGTCCTCTGTGGCAGTTGGGGTCCCCTTATTTGGTAAGAGAGAGCTACTCTTGTTGGTTTTTGAGAGGGAAAAGGGAAGGTTTCCCTTTTGTGACTGAATGCTGTGCCCAACCCTGGGGAAGCAACTACTGCCATTAGTAATGTGGTTGGCCCCATTTTTCCTATCAAAAAGAAAGGGAAAACCAAGCATGTATCTACTCCTCCTCAAATTTCTTTGGATAGGCATAGTTTACTAGGACTAGCAAAAGGTTTAATTCAGGCTCTTGATCCTTCTTGTAAAGAAGTTTCTTGGAAAAGAAAAAATGATTCATCTTTTCCTGAAAAGATTCAAGATTCTGAATCCAAAAAGGAAGATGCATGGACAGAATAAGTTTTTTTTTGTCAGATTTCTAATTCAGACCCAGATGAGAGCTCAGTTTCTAATTATCCCTGTAGGGGTTTCTTTTTCTCTGATAGTATTGCTAGAATGTCTCAGTGTTTTCAGTGGGAGAACACTGAGGTTTCTCAATCCCTCAGAAAATGCTTTGAGTTGTTACAGAAGTATTTTCCGGAATCTATACCCATTCCTTGTGTTCTGTAAACTTTAGAAGATGTGTGTGTTACTGCCTACAGTTTTCCAGATAGTCATCCACCTGCCCATATAAAGGTACATATGATGTACAAAGTTTCTCAATCTTTTAAATTTTATACACTATTCCCAAACCTGATCCAGCAGCTATAGCTGATCCCACTACTGCTATGCACTTAGTTAATTCCCATACAACCCTTTCTGATAGGGATGGGAAAAATTACTAATAGGTATGGGGGAAAAGTGTATAGTTCTGCAACAATGATTTTCAGAATTTTGAATTGTCAGGCTCATATGTTAAAGCTTTTTCTGACAAACTGTGAAAGTATGGGGAATGTTTTATTTGCAATTTATTGTCAGGAAAAATCTGCTTTAAATAAATGTAGTTGCTTCTGTTGGACAGGTCACTACTCATTGTTTGCAGAGAGTGTGTGTATGACTCTGACACTTCTTCCAGGGCTATGGCCACTGGTACTGCTTTGAGGAGGTTTTAATGGCTGCATCCTCAGAACCTCCCAGATGCTGTTAAAATGAGATTTTAACTTCTCCCTTGAATATAGATTTAGTATTTGGCCCCTCTGCTGCAAAGGTGATCAAAAAGTATTGCAAAAGGGGCAAGCTGATCCAGAGAATCTCTAAGATTTTTCAGCCCTCCTTTTCTGAATTGTCCAAGGAATTTATCTCCTCCAATTTTGGTAAAAAAACAGATTAAACAAGTCTCAACAAAATTTGTGTAAACAGATGTTTAAGAAGAAATGGCAAGGAGGTTCCAAAATGAAGTATCGAACCTCCCCAAACCAAGGATTTTCCAGCAAATTCAAATGACTGTTCATGACACCTTGTGACTTCCTCCCACCCTGGCCCCTTTTTTTCTTCCAGAAAGTCTGAATCGCCATTTTTTTCTCATAAGCAACAGATTGTTTCAGACAAATTAGTTCAGAAAATCATTCAAGGTTACAGATGGCAGTAGGTAGAAATTCCTCTTTTTAGGGTACATTTCTTTATTCTTGATCAGTCTCTTTTCTTTCCACCTTATCTTCATCACATGCTACCCCAAGGATTGTTAGAACCATTTCCTCCTTCCCAGGTGGGGAAGTGTTTTTTATTCAAAGATGTTTCTAGTGCCAAAGAAAGAAAGTCATTGGACACCAGTTTTGGATCTTTTTTTCCTAAAACTGTTTGATACAGCCCAAATTGAAAATGATGTTACAACTTGTTACCTCTTCTTCCAATTTCAGTTTTCCTGGTAACACTAGACTTAAAAGATGCTTATTATTTCATTCCTATTCATCTAGACTTTGGATGTTTCTTAAGGTTTTGTGTGTCTGGGTTACACTGTCAGCTCTCTGCCTACCCTTTGGACTATCCACTGCACCAAAAGTGCTCACAAAGTGTCTAGCATCAGTTATAGCTCATTGCAGGCTACAGAATATTCACATTTTTTCAATATTTAGATGACTTGCTTATCTTTGAAGAATCTTTTTCAATGCATCAGAAATCTCTGTCTTGAGTGAGAGGTCTCTTACACAAGGTGGTATTCCAAGAGAACATTCAAAAGTCTTTCTTGACTCCCTCACACAGGACTGTGTTCCTGGGATGACCACTAGACACATCAGTTCAAAGAGCTTTTCTTCCAAAGGAAAGCACTGACCTTTTTTCTTTAGATCTATTTCTAAAGTTTTCCACTCAGACTTCCGTCACTGTGAGGAAATACCCCAAGAGTTTGGGTCTCATATAATTCTCATGATACTCCAGGCAAGACTTAACATGAGAAAGATAGGCCGATACCTGAAATCTCTTTGGTCCTACCATCAATAGCCTTTATCTTAAAATCCCAATGTTGGGGTTTGTCAGAAGAAATTTTTTTTGGTGGAGGTAACAAATATCCTTTAATCCAGGTCTCCCCTTCTGTCTCCCTGCTCCAGTGCAGTCAGTCACCACAGACACTTCAGATTTTGCTTGGGGAGCAGTTTCAGGAAGGATAAGTGCATGGCATGTGGGATACCAAGGACAGATGCAAGCATATAAATATCAAGGAGATGCTTGTCTTGATTAAGGCACTGAACTTTCTGAACAATCTTTGGCCCCTGTGACCTCCAAGTGGTTACAGACTGTACCGCAGTCATGTGGTATATCAACAATCAAGGGGGAACCAGGTCATATCCCCTTTGCAGACTAGCCATGTTTGCTTGAGATATAGCTTCACAGCACAATCTTACTCTACAGACATCCTACATTTTGTCAGAGCAAAACTGTGTGTCATATAAGTTGAGCAGGACCAGGGCAGTCCCTCATGAATGGAAACTAGATTGGTGGGGGGGGGGGGGTCTTCTAAGATTTGAACCACACCTCTTTGCTTCCTCTCTGAAGAATCAACTGGCAAGATTATGTTCCAGTAGTCTATGCAAGAAGGCCTGGAATACATATGCCTTTTATTTTCCTTGGACAAGAATGTTCCTGTATGCTTTTTCACCTTTTCCACTAATATCCAAGGTATTACTGAAAATTCAGGAGAAGTTCCCCAAGATTATTGCAGTGACTCCCTTCTGGCCCAGGCAACCATGGTTCACCCTTCTTTTGGAAGTGGAAAAGGGCAATTGCCACAAGTTTCATCCCAGAATGGATCTACTCACACAAGAACAAGTCTGTTGGATACACCCTGACATCAGTCATCTTCATCTGACTGCCTGGATAATGGGGTCTTAATTCCTTTTAGAAACCTGTTTTCCAAGGACATGTAGCAGCTACTAATGCAGGCAAGAAAGCCTGCTATTAGAAAATTGCATATTAACAAGTGGAAAAGGTTTTCTAGTTGGTACTAACAAGATAATCAACACCCATTCATAGCTAGTTGTTCTCTGGTTTTACAATATTTGTGTGAGTTGTTATCTTACGGCCTTTCTTATTCCTCTATCAAGGTTCATTTATTGACCATTTCAGCATGTCTGCCCATGGATCCTCCTCTTTCAATGTAGTCATGTCAAAATGTTTTTGAAAGGGGTTTTGCAATAAGAGGCCTCCAAGAAAACTGATGGGCCTTCCTTGGGATCTTAATTTTGTGATGAAGAAGCTAACACTTGCTCCATTTGAACAAGCTAATCTGCTGACTCAAGGTTCTTAACATGGAAAACAGTCTTACTGATTGCTCTGACCCCTGCAGAAAGAGTATCTGATTTGGACGCTTTTATGGTGAGTCAGCTCTATCTCATTTTCCATAGGGATGGGGTTTCTTTGAGAACTAATCCTTCTTTTATGCCTAAAGTAGTATCTGAATTCACTTTTTGCCAAGCTATCCATTTCCCCATTTTCTTTCCTGAACCTAAACACGAGGAAGAAATGATACTCCATACCCTGGATGTCCACAGAAAACTCTGGTATTATCTTGAAAGAACCAAATCATTCAGATCTTCGTATCAGTTCACATCTTGTGAAGGTAAGAAGGGATTACCTATGTCAAAACAGACTATTTGCAAATGGTTGTCTAAGGTTATTACCTTTTGTTATACTCACCACAACAAAAGCTTTCCAGGCTGGGTAAAAAACCACTTTATGAAGGCCTTGGGTTTATCTATGGCTTTTGGAAAGGGATGGATTCTAGAAGCTGCCACTTGGTTCTCTGTACATAATTTTAGAAAGCACTATAAACTTGATTCCTTCTCTAGGTCCAGATCAAGCTTTGCTTGGGCCATTTTCCAGGGGCTCCTGGACTATTCTCCTTTCTCCTCCCAAATGTAGTTAGTAAAGGTAATCTTCCCATATAGCTAAGGCTACTGCAGCAATGATCAATATGAACACTACAGTTGTGTATGTCAAACTTACCATAACAGTAAAAGTTTGAATAATCACTGCTGCAGTAGCCATTCCCTCCCTCCATCCCTTTTGTTTTTCAGTGTGCTTTTTATGCCATGGGGTAAACATTTATTTTTTGTTCCTAGCATTTCCTTTTGGAGCTCAGCCTCCCTCTCTCTGCTGTAAGGAAAGCTCTGAAGAGCTTTGCACCCAGACTTGTCTTTTAGTCAGCCCAGCTTGAGCTGCTTGACAGTTTGGGTGCATGGAAGGTACCCTGAAGCGTTGGAAGCTGGCCAGATGTTGTATCCTTGGCAGGCTATAACCCACATATCAGACTACTGTAGCAGTGATGATTTGATCATCTACTGTAATGGTAAGTTCAACTTACACAACTGTATGTCCCTGGTCCGTAAAGGAGGGTGCTTTTGTAGAACAGCTTTTATGGTGAGAAATGTTTTGCTATGTATGACATTGAGGATCCAACTTAGTGGGTATTACGATTGGACTAAAACTCTTCCTTGGCAGAAGAAGCCAGAAAAATCACACCAGGAACAACAAGAAAACTGAGTGCTAATGAACATCTAACCAAAAAAAAAACCCAGATGCAAAACCATGGACCAGGAAAACTACCTGGGAAGGGAGTGTTGTGGGACCCAGGGGACCACAGTAGTAATGTTATGAAGAGAAGACCTAGGGTGCACAAGAACTAGCTACATGAAAGTAGGAGCAGACATGACCTTGTCCTTGGCCATTAGGAAGTCATCCACTGCCTCAGTGAACTAATTTCTCCACTCCAATGGGGGCTGGGGCTACTGAATCCCCCTTTCTTGAGTGCCAAGAGATGAACAGTGGTAATTCTCAGTCCAGATTGCTAGCCTCCAGAAGGACCCAGTTTCCTGATAATGACAATGCACTGTACAGTGAGGATTGCCCTAGCCACTTGCATCAAACAAAGGGAAGAAGGATTTAAGAAGGGACAAAGCCCCCCCCTTCAAACAAAAAGGAGGGATGGAAATTTGAGTGCCCCCTACATGCAGTGGGGAGGGCACACAACCCCCCTAGCAAGATCTGTGTGGCTAGGGCATCTAGAAGAGGCATAGCCACTAGAAAAAAGCTAAGTTTGAATAACTTCCCATACCATAAGCCAAAGGTGTGTATAGCAGGCAGGGGGGCTGTTTGAGAGATGGTGGACAGCAACCCTTCCCCCAGTTTCTTGCGCTCAGTCTGTGGACTTTGTCATGGGTGCAGCTTTTAACCTCTCTTGCTGGGACAACCATAACTAAATTGAGAGAAGGTCTTAGTAGTCATGAGTAACCTTGACCCATGGTCAGATGACTCAGGAAGCGAATTCCTGTGAGCAGGTTAGGGACAGGATCAAGGTGACCAGAGAGACAGGCAGCATTAACCTGTGATGCACTGTTTAGGGTGAGAGCCAAAGGCATAGCTTTCGTAGGCTTTGCGTCCTCCATAGGGATAGAGAATCAGAATGAGATTAAATGCCTTTATCAGTCTTTTATTTTATTGAATAATGTTGCAGAATTGAATGAGATACATTTAACAGAATTGCTTCAACTCAGTAAATGTGAGATTGGATTACTAACTGCAAAACTTACATTTCCAGAGAAAAGGTGTTAGAACATCAGAGAACAAGACACAGGAGAAACAACTTCAGTACAGAGGAGAACCATATCCTCATGAGTGGCCTTAGGACATATTGAAAATATCTCTTTAAAAAGGGGACCCAAAACAGGTCTAGCAAGCTAGTGTGACATCCGATACTAGCTGACATATATGCTACAGGTGAAAGGAAAGGAACCATACCTTGGCACTGTGTAGAAAAAGAGCTAATGATATGGTGTTCCTTGCAAGGCACCCCACCGTCCAAAGTTTAAATCCTAATGAAGGGTGTCTGTTCTCCTTATGAAGGAATGACTATGATAATGAAGAAGTGGATACTGGGTTCATTCGAAGTGGTGTGGATGCCAATACTTTGATAAACCTTCAGCATCCACACACTTTCACAGTTAGCTCCAGAGACATACCAGACCTTGTCTGCCCAGCAGCAAATGTGCTGTGACATAGTTCAGGCCCAGGTTACTGGCATTGGGGGCCAAGTAGAGATGGTTAGAGTGCTAATGTATATGTAAGGAAACTCAGCACATGGAAATGGTAGAGACCAGGGACAATACCATGATGAATCTCATATACAGTATGGTTCTACATATGGGATTCATATCAGCTTTTACCTGCACAGTAGTAAGAACTTACCTGATACATGTTGGAGCTACTTCTGGAAATGGACTGAGGGAGGGTCCACATGAATGGTAGATGAGCAGGATGGACACCACATGATACAAAAAAGTGCTGTAGACATTCATGTGGCTAGCGCCAAGAATAAGGCAGTTAGGCCTTGTCAGACTTCCACATCAAGGGGTAGAACCTCTAAGATGAGGTCTAGGTCTCACAGTACTGTTCAGCACATATCAGGAGGTTTCTCTGCATTCAGCAGATCTCTTCATCATAAAAACTCAGCCTTAAACTCAGATGCTAGTACCTGTTCATGATCTATGGGACCATCACCGACATTATCACTGGGGGGCATTGTGTAATATATCTTTTTAAATTTAAAACTATTTCAGTTACTGTAGTGCATGTCTTAGTGAAAAGGAAAACAATCTGCAAAGTGAAACAGAGGTCACAACAAATCACATCTGTTGAAAATGGCAAGTGCTGCACTTAACCCTTAGGCTACTGAAAAACAAAAAAATAAGGTAATGAAAGTACAATAACTGAGACCTGCTGTAATAATAAAACATTTCTTGATGCACTACCATTTAACTAACAACTAAATGCAGCTTCACTATATCAGTGCACTATTTCACATCACCTGCTACTTTATCAGCTTGGTATGGTAAATGTATACATATAACTGTGAAACAGAGCTGGCATTCTGAAATCCATTTCTTTCATACCCTTTCTTTGAGGCTGTCTAAATATAACTAGCACTTGTTCCACTGACCACTGTACAGATGATGATATGCATAAATTGAACAATGAATTTGTGCATGATATCTGGAGAAATGTCTGATGGATAGTGTAAGCTGACCATGCACTACTTAGCATAGCCCACAGGTAACACTACATGCACATATTATCAGTGTACATTTGTGCTATGTAATGAATGACCTGTAGTTGTGGACTAGATGCCATTGCTTTGCTATGCTGCCATGTACCGGGATCACTACATAATCGTGAAAGTTTGAAATACCGAATTTCAAACTTTTGAGACTATATAGCCGAAACTCCTAATTACCGAAAGACCAGAAGCGCAAATTTCAAAATCCAGATCATTGGGAGTTTGACATTCATGCTTGTGGTGTTACGGTATGGTGGAAGGTCAGGCAGGTATCTGTTTAAATGAGTTGGTTAGGGGTTTGTAAGTGTGTGCTGTGACTGATGTGTGTGTGCGATGGGAATGTAGGAGTGTGGTGGTGTTTCATGTGTTTATGTAGTGTCACCTTGGAGTTAGAATATTTAAGTAGGGGGGTTGTGGGGGCTTGCCTCCCTGCTTGTCTGTAGTTTATATTTGTGTGTTTGTGTTTTGGGGGAAGGTATGTGTGTGTGGTGTATGTTGAGTGTAGTTTTCGGTAGTTTGAATTTCGTGATTTTGATGTTTCGGTATTTTAGTGTTTTCGGTATTTGGTCTCGGGATTTTGGGTGTCGGTAGTTTGGGTTTTCAGGATTTAGTAGTGGTTCCCATGACCATGTATGAGTCTGCCTGAAGGGGTGCCATGCTGCTACTGCCATCAGCTGGCCATTGTCGTCATCACTAGTGGAACAAATGGTAGAGGGAGGCGTATTGCCACCACTGGTCACTGGTTGTGGCTGTGGAGCACCAGACCAGTGCAGTATCTTTTTATGCAGAATGCAGCAGGTAGTAAACATTCTGTACATAGTAGCAAGGTCATACTGAAGGCTCCCCAGCTCAACTCATCCATACTATCTGTGTCTGGGACATAGTAGTGCTAAAATGCTCCTCAGCAGCTCCCTGCAGGTTGAGCTGGTGTCATTAGCCAAGGTTTGAATGGGTGTCCTGCATCACCTGGAAAACATAACAGGGAAGGGGCACATAAGGAAGGGGTTCATTAGTCACTACTATCTATCTCACTATACAGATAGAAAAAAATAACTATGATTAGCAACATTATAATAGTCTGCACTTATCAAATAGATGGCCATGAAGAATCGTAATAATCAGGAAGTGGTGGTACTGGTAGAGTGAACTTGTATAAACAAAACAGCAAGGATGAGCACTACAGTTTACCATGTCTGCAGAGAGGCAAAACACAAAGCAAAAAAAACAGCCACAGACTAAAGATACAGTTTTAAAATGTTTTATAAGAGAGACTTTCCATTTTTTGTATTGAAGCACTGAGGAAGGGTTTATTTGGACCTGAAAGCTTTGCATTTTTTAAGTGTTTTCTGCCGTATCCTTAGTCTGCGTTTTTTCACAGTGAACCTGTGTGCCATATGTGGGACTCATGGGTACTGTCAGGATGATGGGCCTATACATGTGTGCCATATGTGGGAATCATGGGTACTGTCAGGATGATGAGCTTATACATGTGTTCCATATATTGGAGTTATGGGTACTGTCAGGATGATGGGCCTATACATTGGTGGTACAGCCATATGCATCAAACACTACCTGACAGTTGATGGAATGGTAACCCTTCCTTTTGTAGTATCTTTTACCCCATGGTCCAGATGGGACCCTTATAGAAACATGGGCACAATCTCTCCCACCAAGCACCTAAAAAAGCATGCCATTCCATAGAAGGAACAAATAGTACAGAAACAGTTCTGTGGTTATACTGACAAACAGATATGCTCATCTACATGGGCCAAGAGTATATTGATGAACTAGTACAGTATCCTTGAGGTAGAAGCCTGTGAGATATCCAATATGTCCCCAGTTTGTCTTGAAGGTCCCTGTAGCAAGTGTGGGCTATACATAGCTGGTTATCTGCAGAAATAAGAAGGTCGCACCTCAGTTTCTTTTCTGCACAGTTCAAGTGTACTATTCTCTGCCTTTACCTTCTCCTAATTGAATGAGCACTGCTCAGCAGAATGGGTTGAGGTATGGCAGATATAAGCAGTTTAAAGTAGGAAACATTAAGATTTGCAGAAAAGCCAAGCATCTTTGTTGGATGCAGAAAACTGGAAAATGTGTTTTGCTTGTTACAATAGAAGTGTGCACACTCGCTTACCAAAAAAGCAATTCTGAATAGCAAAAGGTGAGAAGAAAGCCTTGTTTGCATATTTTACACACAGTTATCATTTGCATCTCATTAGATGTTCATTTAAAAGTGAATGTCTTAATGTGCAGCTTTTGTCTCTGATTCACACCTCGCCTGTGATTGTGTGTAACTAGTGCATGTGCTTGTTGAGCACAGGCACAATGATTATGAACACCACCAATTGTCTCCAGAGGCAGGCAAAGAAAGCACTAAATCAGGGCATTGCATTTTCAGTGGATAGAGGATATTAACAAAAATGGAAAGAAAGTATTATGTCATATAGGAACACAGTAAGAGGAAGCCTTTGTTGAAAAACAATTCCATACCAGTATGGTGGCCCCACCTTGTCACATTCGGATAGAATAAAAATAAAATAATGTTAACTAAAGTGATGCAAAGGCATTACTACTTCCCTGATAATCAAGAGATGATCAAAAAATGCTTTCCAGTTACTGACTGTAATTGCCATTTAAAGACAAGCCATAGTTTACCCCTCAAAAGTCTACAGTGACTTGATTCTAATAAATGGCATTCAGTTACTCATAACAGTTTAAACTGCTGGTCACTGTTTTCCTTGCAAAGTGCCTATGAAGTCTTGCCAGTCTATGTTTTTTTTAATTTTAATAACAGAGCTGGCTTGTAAATTCCCATGTGGGAAGTATATTTACTCTTCATAAGCTCTGTTATTTTAAAAGTATGAAGACATTGCATTTTAGCCAAATGTCTGAACAGATTTTTAGAGAATTAAAGGGTAAGTGGTTAGGACAACTTTCACACAGGTTCACAGATTCACCTGCCTATACCTGTACACATCAGAGGAGAGGAGGGGAGGGGAGGAGAGTACTGTATCAACAATATACAGTGCTTAGTCAAATACTTTAGTTGGTAAATAATTGACTGATCCAGTTACATAAGTATTTTTCCTCTGTTTATTTGCTAGGTTTTCTGCATAGCCGCCTATTTTGAGCATTTTCTGGCTTGTTAAATTTGATTTCTGCATTAGTAACTGTATTTAGAGCACAACCTAGAGCTGTTTACTGAATTTCCTGTTTGCACTTATTTTTAAAATTGTTTTTTTCTCAAAACTTGCATTTTATCTGTCTTTGGCCTAGCACTCTTCTGTGGGGTCATTTACTGCACTGTTATAACTTGTTGATACTTGTTAACCTCTGCTATCTCTGAAAAAACAAGAAAACAAAAAAATCTTGCTTTTTTCCCACTTTTCTGAGATTTAAAAAAGTTCAGTTACAGGCTTGCTGTTCTTGAACTGTTTGTAAGTTTCTGTGAGGCCATTTTTGCTTGGGCTAAAGGAAAGTCTCTGTTGATCAGTGGCAGTGAAAAACATTGAGCAGCCTGCCTGCCCCTGTGGGAGTGGTTACTGACTTGAAACTGTAGTTTTATTGGCCATTTTGGGTCAATTCCAAAACTCCTTCATCTTCCTCTCTTAAAACCCTCTTTTGCGCGTTTTTGAGCATAGCGCAACAGGCAGTGCCACCTAATTGGGTTTAAACTATTCCTGGCTCCGCAAAGTCTGCTCTTCACTTTTTCCCTTAGAACTGCTCTATCTCTCAATTTAAATACCATATTCTCATTCTAAGGCCCTTCACTGGTCCAATTAAGTAATCCTACAAGTTAGCACTATTAAACCATAAGCACTACTTACTCTTATACTCTCTACGATTACCCTGTCCTCTACTGGTCCGTCTTAAATTCAGTTTCCCTATTACTCTAGCATGTCCAAAGGTCAGTCAATGGTTTCCTCTCCAGTCCAGCTGGTGAATCTGGGAATTTTGAGGCAATGTTACAACTATCTCATGTACACGGACAACCCTCTCCTCCTCCAAACAGGTTCAAATATATGTGAGAGATGCAACTATTTAGCCAAACTGGAGGCTGAGCTCTCATCTCAAAACTGGTGTAACCAGTCAGGAGGAGAAGGTAACCTCACACAACACAATTCCAGTATCACATAGTCCCACCACATCAGCGAACCAAACACATAAGTACACAAAAACATACTCGGAGGCTCTAAATAAAAATCTACCTAAGCAACAGAGACCTCCAAAGCAGACATCCAAGCAAACGCTACCTCAAAACAAAACACATACAACACATAACCCACAGTCAGTGTGCCGAGCAGCCACAGCCCTTAAGGCTGAATAATACACCTGATACTCTTGTTATAGGTGACTCTATTGTCAGACACACTGACGTCCAGCTCACCAGGCTGAATAAAGAGAAGGTCACAGTGAGCTGCCTGTCGGGTGCTAGGATCCGACACATAACGCAAGCACTCAGGTCACTCCAAAGCAAATACAAATAGGACTCATGTCATTGTACATGCTGGTGTGAATGACCTGAGACGTACCTCCCTGGACTACATGAAGAGACATAGAGGAGCTCTCTGATCATGTAGCCCAGGCTGGTATAACCCTGACCTTGAGCAGCATCTTACCCTCACCTAGAATGATGCCACAGTACAAAGACAAAATGATCGATTTTAACAATTGGCTAAAATTTTGGTGTCATTCAAAGGGGATCCAGTGTCTGTCAGCCTGGGATGACATGCTCGATAAGCCACGTTGCTTTGCTAGGGACGGCTTGCACCTGTCACCACTGGGCTTTCGGATATTGGCAAAGGCTCTTGCCACCCCCATAGTGCCTTTTTTAGGCAAGGCTCAAAAGTCAAACCCACCCCCATAGACAGCACAAGGAACAAGAAACTAAGGGTAATGCTGCTAAACGCCAGAAGTCTTAACCTCAAGATGCATGCACTCGAAGCTCTCCTCAGTATGGAGAACATCGATATCTGTGCAGTGACAGAAACCTGGTTCAAGGCTCCAGAGAGCACCCCAGCACTACCAGGCTATACCTTATATCATGCTTTTCGGCCCCAAAACCTGGACCGAACCACAAAAGGAGGGGGAGTTTCCATATTTATCAAGGATATCCACACCTCCAGGTTAGTGGCATTGCACGAAGTATCGGAGACCATCCATGTGCAACTAACAGTGGGCAAGACTGCTTTTCTGTTTATAGCATCCTACAGACCACCATCTCAGTCAGGAATCCCATTCGGCTTTCCAGAAAACATTGGAGAACATGAAGATCTCTCCGAACACCATTATATTGGGTGACTTCAACTACCCAAACATTGACTGGAAGCACTACTCAAGCCCCAGCACCTTAGCCCAAAGATTCTTGGAAATTATAAACTCAAATGCTATGGAACAACTAGTCACCACTCCCACAAGAGGGGACAACATACTAGACTTGATCATTACCAACATGGGGACTCTATGCTCCACACCAGAAGTATATCCCTCATTGGTAAGATCAGACCATAAATTAATTTCACTGGATGTCCACATCCCGACCCCACCCCCAGCCCAGAAAACCACAGTGAAAAACTTCTCAAAAGCAAACTTCTCACTTCTCAAAACCGAAGTGGAATCCAAGGCCCCAGGGCCAGTAGAAACTACAGCCCAAACTGCAGAATCCTATATAAATGCATTCTACAGACATCTCCAGGAATGCATGGATCATACTATCCCAAACAAAACCAAGACCCAATCATCCAAAGGCAGGCATCCAGTCTGGTGGACCCCTGCCATAAATAAACTGTACAACAGAAGGAGGAAGCTACTACATGATAGAGCAAAATCCCTAATAGGGAAGGCATCTCTGATCAGTACTAGCAAAAATTACGATCCCATAAAATCCTCCAAGGCCAGCTTCGAGAGAAAAATTGCACAGGACATCAAAGACAATCAAGGCTTTTTTCAGTTATGTTAGAAACCTGGGATGCAACTCCCAGACTTGTTCTGAGTTGATTCTAAATGACAAAATACACTGAACCCACAGACATCGCCAATATCCTGGCAGGTTCAGTGCAAACTTCTCCCCCCCTCCCCCCCAAAAGAGTAAGTATCTATCCCGGCAGAGGGCTGCCTCCCAAACATCTCAGATGCTCAGGTGAAGGCTGCCCTCTCCAAAGCAAAAAAACACTGCTTCCATGGGACCAGATGGTGTCCCAGGTTGCATCCTACATGAAATACAAGAGGAACTAATCCCTCAAATAAAACAGCTATGCAATCTCAGCCTCACTACAGGATATGTGCCCACAGAATGGCGTACAGCAACAGTGGTCCCACTCCACAAAGGTGGAGCCTCTACGGACCCTGGAAACTATCGCCCCATAAGCCTGACTAGCTTAGTCTGCAAGGCTATGGAGAGGATCATCATGGAGCTCATAAACAAAGACATTGGGGACCTACAGACACTAGATCCTACCCAGTTCGGCTTTGTCAAGGGCAGATCCTGCCTTTTGAACCTGGTTGACTTCTTTGAAACAGTCACCAAAGCCATAGATGAAGAGAAGGTAGTCCACACAGCTTATCTGGACCTTGCAAAGGCATTTGACACAATACCCCACTCGGGCATCATAGATAAGCTATCCAGCTTAAATATAAACCCCTATGTCACAAGATGGGTCGCAAACTGGCTCAAAGACAGAACCCACAGAGTGAGAGTTGCTGGAGCCATGTCAGACTCAAAACTGGTCACAAGTGGCATCCCACAGGGTTCTGTCCTGGGACCACTCTTGTTTGGTATATACTTTTCCGAGGTACAGGCAAACGTGGGAGGACTATGGCTCACTAAGTTCGCAGATGACTGTAAACTGGGCACCCTAATCAACTCTCCAGCTGACACAAACATCCTTCAAAAAGGTCTCAGACAGATAACTGGTGCCAGCACCATGGTTTAAAGCTAAATGCCAAAAAATGTATAGTCATACCCTTTGGCAAAAACAATGTGCCTACAAATTACCACATAGGCGGAAACCCATTAAGTACAGAGAAAGTTATTAGGGACCTGGGGACCCAAGTTGATAGCAATCTCTCCTTTGAAAACCACATTGCAAAAGTTGTTAGAAAGACCTTCTACATAGCCCACCTCATCACGAAGGGTTTCACATCTAGATCAAGAGAGGTAATCGTGCCCCTTTATTCATCCCTCATCAGGCCCATCATAGAATACAATGCCCCTTTTGGGATGTACCTTACCCGACACCTGCAGCAATTAGAAAGACCCCAAAAGTATCTCACCAAGAGGATCAAGGGTCTCAAACAGATGCCATATGCTGCTCGGTTAAAAAAACTCCAGCTCTACTCAGTTGCATACCGCCTACTTCGAGGCGATCTATGCCTGACATATAAAGCTATGTCAAATCCAGAATTAATGGACATGCTCCACCTCAGTAAATCTAAATCCCTTAGAGCCACACACTCGAGGGACTTGAACCTCAGCACAGAAATAAATAGAACTTGCTGGAGGGACAGGTTCATAACCCAGAGGCTCCCTTCACTCTGGAATAGAATTCCAGTTCATGTGAGGCAGAGCACCTCACTGAATCTCAAGAAGAATCTCTAAGTGGATGGGGATCGTAGGTTTGTCCCAGGGATTACTCCCGTGTCACTATTAGACAGAGGCACAGTAAACTAAACCTTAAAAAGGGCACAGTATACTCAAATCAAGGGGTGGCATAAGCCATACAGAATCGGGCTAGGCTTATAATTGCCCCAGGGCAGATAGCCTAGTATGAACCTATGAACCTATGAACCTATATGCATCAGTCAGCTGTTGCATCATTTTGTTGATAGTGACATGACTGAAACATTACTGGTTTTCCCACTTTTTGCCTACATTAAGATAACATCTTCTGAATCCACACCACAATACGTTGAGCAAAACTTACATTTAAGTCAGGCATTTTGCTTTTAGTGACAGTGTTTGCCTTTTAACAGTTGCTTATTATATCCTGCTGTTTGCATACTGACTTTGTTGCCTTGCAAAATATGAAACTGTACTTGGAGAGTTTGATGAGCAAAGGGTTATTTCATGTACAAAAGCTGACATTCTGAAATCCACCTCTTTCATATCCCTTCTGTGAGGTTTTTAGAGTTCTGACCCAGGTAAAGTCCTTTTTCTACTAGGCAAGATGTTATGAGGAGACAGAAATTGTTTAGCTAGTAAAACATTGTGAAAACTTTTTCTCGCCAAACTTTTTGGTTTATCTTTTAATTTCCCATTATGGGGTACCTTTCAATTCTCTTGTCTCTGTGGGTATTACCTGTTTATAAATACATGTAATTATTTCAAAATGTTTGTTAAAGATGTCCTGCAAAGTGCTTGGGTTTGTTTACCTATTAAAAGTTCAAATTCTGTACCTATTTGCAACCGATTTAATATAGCATAATATTTTTTGTGCAAGAACACAGGGGCAAACAAAAAATGGAAATAGAAAGTTTGCCTTAGCTGTAGTGTACTAAATTATATTAGAAAAAAAACACAAAACACATTGGCAGTCAAGAAGCTGCCAGTGTTGAGACTAAAGGTGTAGTTTAGCAATTATGTGTGCACTATATGCCTCCTAGTGGTCAGACTGTATAGTGAGCCTACCAATGTTCTTTAGAATAGTATTCAGCATTGATGTTATTTCATTACTTACATTAGCCCCAGAGCTTTGTACGGTTCTATAATATATAATCAGAAAATAACAATGTCGAATGCTCTAATGAGCGAAAATACAGAAACTCGAAATCCTTATTGTGTGGGGCTGTGCCTACTACACCCCCCACTAAATATATATTCCAACTCCGAGATCGCACTACAGTGAGGAAAGGGGAAATATCCCACTTTCATTGTACTGCAATCTCAATAACGGAATTTCGAGTTCCAGCATTTTTGTTCATTAGACTGTTCGACATTGTTATTATTCGATTATATAATATTGACCCTTTTGTACAGTGAGGAGAACATGATGTATATTATGCATAAAAATGTATACACTGGAATAGGGCACAGTTAAGACACTATCTAATTAGAGCTTACCACGTGAATTCTATACTTGTGATATAATGCACATGCAGAACTGAAAAAATAAGCAGTAATTAATGTTTAATGGCCATATTTTGGAAGCAAGATAGAGAATAAAAACAACAAGTGGTTAATATGTATGCAATTTATTCGGAAGGCAGTATACTTAGCTTTGTCATAGTGACATGGATGTTTGTTGCAGGAATGCATTAAGCATTGTAGCAGTAGGTGAGCTTACTGTAACACATTTTGTGAAAAGGGTAAATAAAGAGCTAATTAATTTTATAACCAATGTAAGGTTCTGTCATGGGTCAGTAACAGAGTTAAGTAGTTTATTTGTTTATCTATGCATTTAAAATTGTAGGCTGCTAACTGGGATAGAGCACTAATTCATGTGGTCATTTTTCACACTCAGCCCAGGAGCACTGTTTACAGTAGGCAAATGGAAGCTGATGGACTCAAACCCTTGACTATATAGGAATCAGATACTTAATAGTGTATAGCCTTACTACTCTGGCCTAACTGCCAGAGAAGTAGTTATAAATGTAGAAACCTTTTTCATGTTCAGCCTAAGGGCCTTCAGCCTATAGCCTATATATATTCCCCTATTATTTACACACACATATCTACTACCCAATTCCCTGAATATTTCTTCCCACATTATTTACTTTACTGGACTCTCGAATCCCTGGGGTGAATCCCCTTTCTCCCTGGTCCTTGTTTCCTTTCTCTGCTTGAGGAGCATGACACCTCTTGGCCAGGTCCATCGAGTCACTCTCTGTCTCGTGGATGGCAACCTATCCTGTCCTTTGGGATGTTTTGTTTATTGGAAGGTGTCCTCCAAGGGGGATTGAGGTTTCTAGAAGTGAGGATTGTAGATCCTGTTGGGGCTTTGGGTTTTCTGGTATGTACATGCAAGCAGATGCCCAACAGTGATAAAGGATTGGACATGAGTATAGTACAGTTTTTTAGATCAAGCTGCATGGTGATTTTGCATGGGCATCTGCCTGGGCATCTGCTTTTATTTGGTGAGGTCTTAGGCCTGTCCTTTTGAATTGAGGATTTTGGAGAAATTTGGGTACATGTGGATATGGTATTCTGTATATAGGGGATGTCTATAATGGGATAATGGAGGATGAGTACAGTGGGGACCTGGATGAACTTTTTTGATGATGCGTGCCAAGGTTGAGGGACTGTTGTGGCACTGTTGATGATTTGTGGTGCGGACTGGGTGGGCGATGTGTGGTGTCGTAAGGTATCACACTTTCTTTCCTGTTTCCCTAAGTCTGTTATCACACTTTTATGTGGATGAAATGCCACCTATATATATTTTACAATTCTTCTTGGCATTGAGCTTGAGCCCATGGGGCTTTCGCCATTGCTCTTTGCTCAGCATCTGTTTTGTAGAGTATGTAACACATTTTGGCCCTTCATAATGGGATTCAAGTTGCAGTCATCCTGCAGCAAACTTTGTCATCTGCAAACTTTGTTAACCAAGTCACCTTAGTGTGACAGAGAAGATCAGAAAAGTAGATGCCAACCCTGGACTGAACCTAGGTACTCCACTTGTCTGTCTCTGGAGCTGGATTTGCGGCTTTTTTTACAGTGTGGGTTCTATCAGTAAGCCATTAACCCATTGGGTAGCCATTTTAGCAATTAATTAGCATAGAAGTTTCTTAGTTTATCTATGATTCCAGGATGGTGTCAAAGGCAAGGGGTAGATAGGCTGCCTTGTGTGACCTTGTACCCACCCTTGTCCATGGCTCATCTGATTCAAAATCTGTTTCAGGAAGTCAAAGAGGCAAATCAGACAAACCCAAACTGAAAACCCAAACTGGGTGGGGTCCAGGAAGGTTGTCAATGTCTTGTCTTTGTTTTATAATTCATCCTTATGGTCTTGCAGATAAGCTTGCAGTCAGACTGATGGGAAGGGATGTCGGGATCAAGGTGGATCCCCCAAGTGGAGATTGGGATAACTATAGCTCTGTGCCACTCAGTGGAACAAAACAAAGCTGGAGGGCTATGATTAAACATGACACTGACAGGAGGGGAGGTGCTTAGTTTCATATTGTAGTTCATGTAGTACGGCAGCCGGGATGTCATCTGGTCCCATGGATGCTGTATTCTTAGAGAGAGAGTGCGTTTTGTGGGTGTGTGGCCGTTATTACTGGAATTTGGCAATCTTCTGGTATTGATGGGCCATTTAGGGGTGAGGTGGGGAGTGAAGTTGGCACTGATCGATCTGCCAGGATATTAGCATCTTATCCTTCGGATAGTATATTTAATGCCATTGTTTTTTAGCTCAGAGCAGATCTGAGCATTGCCATTTAGAACACTTTGGAAATAGTGTGTGCTCATAATAATTACTTTTTTATTTTTGGTTTCATGCTTTTACAGAAATAAAAGGTTCCCTGACAGAGAAGACAGATAATTACATTTACCCTTTACAGAGAATGACATTGAGCCGGACACCCATATAATTTTTGAGTAGGTGATTGCTTGGACCTTGGGTGTTGGTGATGCTATGTCATCAGATAGTAATTCCAATAGTAAGGAACTTCTCTCCTAGTTTGACAACTTCACAGAAATCTGGAGATCTGAGTGTAAGTGTGCACATATGTATGCAGACAATATGGTTAGGAGGGATGTCAGGATATTGGACATATATTTTACATCTCTGTCTGGGTTGATTGACTGCTCCCTCATACCCGGTGAAGGGCTAGTCATTGTTACTGCATCTTCACCTACCACCATGGGTATCTGAGAGCAATGCCACAAGTGGTTATGTCCTTATACATGAACATGTACTTCAACATGCCACAGACATTACTTTTCACGTGTTTAATTGAATACAGTCATATCATCATTATAGGCAGTTCAGGGATTCAGCTACCACTGGATTATGCACAAGTTATGGAGGATTAAATGAAATACTTTAATAATTATTGCATGATGTACTCTGTTGCAGCAGTAGAAAATGGTATTGGCACTAAATAGCACTAATACACCAGGGTGTTTCTGTTTGCTTTCGTAGGTGATTCCATTTTTCGGTCTTCTACCATGGATATTGGTATGTCTGATATCAGAGAAACATCTGAACCTGACAATGATTGCAGACAAACCATGGCACAGTAAATGGACAAAGTGCCCTGTCAGGCATAGGTTCTAAGACATGCACGTTATCAACTCCTTCCACTGGCACAACTCAATTGCTTGTGCAACTAACCCCTCAGTCTCGGGTAACCACTGTAGGATAGAAATTGGTTGATATAGCAATATAGGACATACTATCATGCTCTACTACTAGTAACAGTGGGTACTGCCATTTCTAATGACCATGGGTACACAAAATATGGGTAAATTTGCCATTGGCTGACAACACCTTGTTTCCCATCCCATTTCCAAGCTAAGTGTCTCCATGGTCATTACACAATATATGTGGAAGGCAGTCAAACAGGTTAATGCTACTGCAGCTGGTCACTGCAATGTCCATCTAGCAAGGACTGTCAATGGTAAACATATCTTAGCACCACAAGAATCAGTCTACCACACATGTCATAAGGCTGCATGTACGGGCAGCACATAAGTACCAGTTTTGGTATGGTGTCTTTGCCCACATTGTAGCAGCCCACTGTTTCCATGTCATGGAGGAGATAGAATGTTAGTGGTGGTTAGATAATGTTAGCTGTGGTCAGATCCTTTGGTAGAGTGAAGGGCAATGACATACGCCTTCAATGCTACTGGCAAAGAGGACTGCCTCCAGTATGGGCATTTTGGCTAATCATGCTGCTGTCTTAACATCATAGTGGGATTTCTGCCTATATCCGTCAGGATTTTACTGCCCACAAATATACTGAATGTCATGGCTCATTGTACAGTTTCTATAGATTTTGGAATCATTTTGCCATATTGTTTATCCTAATTTGCATACTTCAGTAACTTCATTATCATAATGCTGCATATTTCGATTTCATTGTATGAACATTTGCATAACACATAATCCATGGTATTTTGCATCCTTATATGAACCTACTATCATTGTCTCTGAATCATTCCCACCCTGCACACCTCCACTTATCATGCAGTTTTGCTTATGCATATTTGTTTCTCAATCCCACCCAATGTGTTTTTATACTGTTTGTCATCAATTAAGTTCCATTACTACCTTATTTTGCAGCATTCCATGTCTCTGTCATTCCCACCCTGCACACCTCCACTTATCATGCAGTTTTGCTTATGCATATTTGTTTCTCAATCCCACCCAATGTGTTTTTATACTGTTTGTCATCAATTAAGTTCCATTACTACCTTATTTTGCAGCATTCCATGTCTCTGTATAGACAAGAATACATAGATATAGAAAACTATATGTTGGGGAGGTTGTTAGAATGGGAGGTGGGGAAATAGTCTAGAAGTTGATGTACTATCAAACATCCTGGCTATACCCCCCCAAATCTGTATATAATCAGATTCACTGTGCTGAGGACTGCTGCTAAATGTCCTTAGCATAGTCATTGCTGATGGCTTTTTGAAAGAGTGTTTGCCCCATACAGAGTTGAGTTGAGCACAATACCAAGAAAGTTATTGAGCAGACTAAAATGCCATTCTATATGTCAGGTGATGTATAGTCTAGAGTTAAGGTCATATGGAAGCAGTCCCTGCCCTAGGCTTGCACTTTCATATAGATCTGACAAGAATGATACATAAAGTGGAATTTCATGCCTGAGAAAATAGATGGCAAATAGAGTCACAGGTTTGACATCAAGTTTTTGACCTACTGACCTTTAAGAAGCATGATAGTCATTGTGACAATGTGAGGTATTGTCAGCTATGCCAGGAGAAGTAGGGCACTGGATGCATAACATATGCCAACATAGCTAGCAGGAATTTTGTAAAGAATTATATGTCATTTGTATATCAAATTGATTTGTACAGATACTTGTTTTGAAAAAAATGCATTTGTAAGGCTGCTTTTGTTAAAAAAATGCAGTAACAGTGTGTCCTGTTGAACAGAAAAGAAATATACATTTATATCAGACTGTACTGTTGTAAATAGGATACTGGAAAAGAAGAGGTTAATCTCAGTCCAGCCAACTTTAAAAATAGTAAAAAATTAAATTTCTTTATTTAGGCCATAAAGATTGTATCTTACAGTTCTGACTGCCAGAGATGAAGTGTCTGTGCCATATAATGGTTTGTTAGCTCCTGTATGAAGAGTGGAAGTGTTTTGTTGTTTTATAGCTTCCAGATGCTATAGCACATCTCAGCAAAGCTCTAATGGTAACATATATGTGCTAAATTCTGGTTCAGTTTCTAGCAATGGGGGTTGCATGGGAACCAGAAGTCAGATGACCAGATGTATGTGATGTCATTTTGTAACCAAGGACAAAAATTATGTTTTAATTAATACCAGATGAAACTGATATATCAAGGGAGTCTGTTTTTGGAATCTGACAAAGAAGAACCCCTCACCTACTTCTAGTAAGTACCCAGGGAATAGTAATTCTTTAGACTAGTCAGGAAAATATAGTGAAGTTAGTTAAGTACTGTTTTTCTGTATCTGTATGAATCTAGTCATCTGTGTTATTTTAACATTTCCTGTGGTTGAAACTCTAATGTTTATTGTAAATAGATATTTAGTATTTTCATGTTCTTTCATTATTTATTATTAAATATATTTAAACTGTTCATTGTGGCTGGTCCTTTAGAGAATAGTTTAACTTTTGAGAATACCTATATTTATTCAGTGACACTGTGGCCACTACTGAAAGCCTTACTGCATTGGCCAAAACACTACCATTTGTACTAATGTTAATTTCACTCAGCATAATTGGGTACCCTTGGAAGAACCTTAGAGTAGCTGGCTTTGGAGTGTCTGGTGGCAGTAACTACCTTATAGTCTGGGCAGAAGGGGGCTAGCTAGTAACTCTTTGCCAGCTTTTCCCAGGTGTGTGTGTGTGTGTGTGTGTGTGTGTGTGTGTGTGTGTGTGTGTGTGTGTGTAAATCAAATCACCAAGGGTGTGCATGTGTCAGCTGCTTGGAGCAGGGACACACAGCACTGGTTACACAGAGAGAGTGGTGGAGGACTTTTCTTGGACAGTTGACTGAGGACTGAACTCTATAGGTGTGCCAGTGGGGAGTCTTACTGGGGACCTGGAGAGAGAGAGAAAGAAAGAAACCCAGACCCTGGACTGAGTGCATTCCCTGTGTGCTCTTAAGGGAAAAGTGTGCTTGATGCAGAGAGCTCCATCTGGAAATACTGGGTGTATCCATTTTTGTTTCAAGTGAACATCCCTCTCCAGTGTCAGTAGTGAGGATTCAGGCTCCTTGATTACGAGCCCAGAGTGGGGACATCACATATTGGTGAGCAGTGTTGTGGATATTAATTGAACTTCTGTAGCTTGTAGGTAGTTGTCAATGAAGGTGTGTGTATTCTCAGCAGCCATAAGGTAAACATACACAATTTTTATTTTATTTTTTTTGTTAGCTTAGTTTAGTCAGGAAAAGCAGGCAAATATGTCAGCAGAGGATTATGCCAAGCTGACAAAGAAGCAGTTGACCATGTTGTGTGAAGCCAAATGACTGGTGCATGCCAGCCTAACTAGAGGAAATGATTTCAGCCTTAATTGCAGTTCAGACCAACAACCAGTGGGATAACCAGTCTGGTGACGGGAATTTGCAGCCCTCAGAAACTAGACAAGTCACTTTTTCTACTAATTACTTAAAAACCTGTCTGACTTAAAGAGACTTGAATTGGAGGCCAAAGATTTGGAATTAGAATCAGCAGAGGGACTGTGGCTTTTGGAGGCCAAAGAAAATGAGAAGTAGCATCAACACGAGAGGGCGATGCTGACTCTTCACCAGGGTCATGGAGGTAATGGGAAAGGGAATAACCAAACCCCAGAAGCAGAAAAGTCAGTAAATTTCTTCCACAATTTACAGAGGGTGATAATTTTGATAGTTTTATTCATACATTTGAAAGAGTATGTAAACAGTATAATATTAACCAAGGGCTCTGGGTACAGTTCCTGACCCCCTTACTCCATGGTAAAGCTGTAATTGCTCTTTCTAAATTGTCTGATATTGATTGTTTAAATTATGATTGAAAGAATTGATATGACTGTAGTATACTGGAATTAACTGGAAACAACTGAAATGGACTGGAATGAAAGTCCTTATCTGTTAATTACCCAAACTTGTGCTGAGCAGGTGCCAGTCTCCTTTATGGGCCAAGTGTTCTGCACTTTTCAGAATGAATTCTGAAAACACTGTAGTTCAGTTAATAATGCTTTATTAAAGGTTCACAGTATCCGAATACTGTCTTCATTAACAGTGCTGATAAATATAACAATCTGTAGAAATTCTGGAATGCTGGTTTGTAATAACAGTAAACTGAAACAGTCTTTATTTGATCTGTCTTCTGTACTCAGGCTCGAGTGTCTGTATTGTCACTTCTTTTCTGGAATGCTGGGTATTTAATCTTTTCTGTATGTCAGTCCAAACTAATTAACTGACTTCACTAACTGTGTCTGAAGTATATTCTAATAATACCAAAACCCTGTAATGCTTTACACATCTCTTTAGCCTTGGTTGCTTGGTTTCCAAGTGTGGTCTTGCATGTGCCTTATCTAGCATAGCTTTTCCTTGAGAAAGGAACATTCTGTATTTCTGTATTTTCTGCACATCTCTTGCTTAGCCAGCAAGATTATATATTTCCTTTCTAATAAACAGTAGTTCTCTGAAAGTGAATGCATACATGTCTGACTATATTTTCAGGCCTTATTCTACCTTAATGTACTATAGTGAATTCACCAAGAATACTCTAACTCTGACAATGATAAAGTCAAACATTGTTTACTAGAATATTTTAAGTTAGTACCTGAAGCTTACAGGAAAGTTTTGTGAGCATAGAAACAAGGCAGATGAAAGTGTGTGTGTGATTATATTGCTGAGTTAAGCACTTATTTTCATAGGTGGGTGAGTGTGTGTCAGGTTACCATTTTTGAAAGGTTGGCAGACATTTTGGTGAGGGAACAAGCCTTTAACACTGCCTGAGGACATGATAATCTGGTTGGCAGACCGAGAGTGTAAATCTGCAGATGAGCTGGGGAAAAAGGTGATCTCTACTTAGTAAGCAGGACATCACTGCACATGAAGGGGATACCCAGTGCTGCAGATGGATATAGTAGAACCCATGATGGGCAGCATAAACCACCCCAACAGAGTCCACCAATAACAGGGGAAGCCACTAGATCACATACATGGCCAGGATCAAGGGTTAAATGTTTTAAATGAAACCAGTGGGGCCATGTGTCATATAGGTGTCTACTGAAGCAAAGTGGGGAATAAAAGGTAGGGAAGCAAGCAATTGAGAATAACAGTATGCCAGTGGTAAGTTGTCTGGAGACAACAGGGGTACCAAACTATCACCAGAGTTGATGTCCTATCTTAGTGGATGGAAAACAGGCCCCTGCTAAGAGAGACACAGCCTCTGACATAACCATTGTGAAGCCTGCAGTGGTTAAAGGGGAGCAGTACTTGATTTGGCAGGCCACTCTAGTCAGAGAGAGGGTCCTCACTCCAAATGCCTTTGGCAAGGGTTCACCTTAAATGGGAGGGTGGAAAAGGAAGCAAGTAGCTGAGTTTGCTGATATCATTGCAGATGTCTTGATAGGGAATGATTTTGATAATGCAGTACTTTATGTGCAGGCAGTTACACATAGTCAGGCTTGGAGACAGGCCTGTGGGTCTGGTAGCCTGGGGGAGACCCAGACAGACCCCACATCTGAAGCCAGGGCTGGTGAGGTGGCTATTTCAGGGAGGGAGCTACCCTGTAGCAGTGAGCCTAAGGTGAGCCACAGCTGCTGGTAGGTACTGATGTTCCCTTGGACAGAGTGACTGCAATAGCAGAGGTGAATGGTAGTACCCAGGCTGACAGTGTGGCACCACTGTCAGAGGATACCAGACTTCCCATGGAAGTGGAACTGGGAAGGGTCACAAAGATAGAGTTGAGACAGGCTCAGCTTTCGGACCCTACACTAAGAGGCTTGAGAGAGGTAGCTAGGGAGGTACCTAATTCTTAAGGAAAAGAGGAGGCTGTATACTGGAGCAAAGGGTTACTGTTTAGAGAGTGGACTTTAACTTGCAGATTCTGACTGCATCCATATATTTTCAAATAAAAAATTAATAAAGGCAAAGGGCAATTACCATCAGATTGCCACAGCTAACATTGGCTAACAATGGGTGTGGGACATGCATGGGGAACACAGGTAATGCACACACCCAAGGAACGTGGGAGATACAAAAGTAGATGTGGGGTATGGGTGAAGAAGAGGGACACACAGGAGTGATGATGGAATAGAAAAATCAGAGGGAAAGTTAGAGGGGTATGGGCAATTTTTTTTTTTGGTGGGAATAGACCCATTTTTATTTTTTTTTAAGAATAGAAGGAAAGGTACATATAGGGAAAGAGGAAGGGAAGGATATCACAGCAGGTACACCCAGAGAACAAATATCAAAACACATGACAGACAAAGGTTGGAAAAAACAGTAAGGACAGGTAAGTTACACAGAAAGCACACTACACAACACGGGCAATGGAAAGTTGGCAAACAAGGTGGGGATGCATACTAGTCATGGTGAAATGCAGAAAAATGTATCTACCTATGCATTATCAAGTTATGGTATGTTGCAAACTGTGTGGCAATCGTATCTGGATGTGTATGAGCAATGGTAGGTGTGTGTTGTATGGTAATAAATAAATATCACATCACACATTGGATAAACACATATTTAAGTAATCTGTCAACACTACAAATGTAAGCCAAGCAACATCACAGATGAGCACATGCAGATCTAAGAATGTTAGATAACTCCAGCAGAGGACAGAAGTAGACCTCTAACCATGCATGTGAAAGGGAAGCAACCAAGCAATGTCAAACAGCAGTATTGCAGCAAAGCAGCAAAATGGCTGCTAAACAAACAAGTAGGTGTACACAACCCAAACAAACATGTAATGGCATGCATATATGTAGCACACGTATGCCATGTCAAAGATAACACACAAATGTAGGGGTATATGTATGAGTTTCAGTGGCCTAAATAGAATGTACTTGAAAGCAGTCTCAGTACACATACATACAACAATGATATGTAGGAATATTTCCAAAAATGTAACACTACAGCTAATAAAATATACCAGGCCATGCACAGGGATTTCAACAACATACACTGGTTAACACACAAGTATAATGAGAACAAGCCAGTGACTTGTATGCAAATGTCCTGCAACCATAAAATGGACATACATTTGGCACATATTTAACACTTCAACAATGTAATACATGACAGTGGTCAGTAACTGCAACAAAGGCAAGCATATCTACAAAATATGGACATATGAAGGTGGAAGTGAGGTGGACAACCTGGGCCCGCATCAGGGCAAAGCAGGACAACAAGTTAGGTTTACACATTGCAAATACCTGTGTACAGCATGCAGGATGCCAAGTAAACCCAAAATATCATTTAAGCAAATGGCAAATGTATGTCACATAGGCAGACTGATTGTTGATATCCACAGAAATGGACATATATAAATCACACGTACACAATAACGTGCAATCATGTAACATTGAAATTTTTAGCTTGCTTACCTATGCCTATCAATCACATATGCATATCCTGTCATGCCAATGTTGAATAAACAACTGCAGGTGTATGTCATGCACCCTGCTCATTGCTAAGGTAGAGGAAACTCCTGTGAGCATCATTACAGCACATCAATGACAACTCAGTGAATGCTAGCATGTAAAAGGTACAATTCCATGTCAGTATGAATCCAAATATGTGCAGAGACATGTACAATCATAAGTTACTGTGTACAACTATTGGTGTAATGTGTGAACTTTTGTGAATAAGTAATGAACGTGGAAATGTAACATACAGCAAACATGGCATGATTTACTGTTACATGATAGATTATCCTTACCTCGTTGTATATAGTAATGCTACACTGGTGTTTGATGCAGTCAGAAAAGGAGGACTGCCCATAGGTATGACATACTGGTATATGACCCCACATGTCATCAGCATCAGCATGCCAGTGGGACAGCATGACAACTGTCATTCAAAACAAATGGGAAATGACATGTCCTTCTGTTGCACATACATGATATGGCAATGCACAAATCCGAACCATACCACAGTGGCAGTGCTAGACTATGGACATCTGTTGTGTGTCAGTTTCCCTCAGTAAAACACATGTCCACAGGCTAATTGTTGCAGTAGAAACTGCAGGTTAACTGCCACAATGCATGGACAGCTGAATGTGGAAGGAAAGTGTCTTAATGTATGTCACACACACACACACACACACACACACACACACACACACACACACTGAAGCATAATTAAATGTCACATGACAATAGCACATAAGTATGGCAGCTAGATGGTATATATACACAACAGTGCATATACAGTCCAAGCAATTATATGGCAATCAACATGTTGGCAGCATAACACAGTTGGGACACACCGACAATACTTATGGACCAGAGGTACCAGGCTGATGGGGATGAGCCTCACATATGGCCTCACAGGCTGTCTCCCTAAATGAGTTGCACATAACCCATGTCATATACTGGACCCCATCATGTCCTTCATCTGTGTTTGAAACACATTGGTCACAATCTCCTGGATATCATCTCGATAATTGTCTCTGCTCCGGTCCTGTCATCATCTCATCTGGGATGCACAGGCATGATAGCACGAGCAGGTACAGGTCCAGCTTCTTCGTCATTGCTGTCATTACCACCACCATCATCATTATCATGAGAGGACTTCGGCAGTGTTCTGGCATGTGCTCATCATCTCCATCTGATAGGCAATTGTCCATGGGTCCCATGCTCTGTCAAGATGGACCATAAAGCACAACAGAAATGAAAAAAAATGTCTATCATGCTGAAAATTCCCATGAAGATCATAGCTGACCTTAAAATGAAACTGTGCACATCCACAGTCTAACATACTTAACATCCCCACTTGTAAGTTGAGCAAATACAAATATCAGTCTGGAGGTGTAATAGCAAATGTCAATGTTCTTATTTAAAATACATGTCAGTTTGTAATAGCACAATTACAATCAAAAGAATTGCTGCTAGTGAATAGCTCATAATGCCCACAACACCATCCCTATGTCACTTTATTTATACTTATGAACATGTCCAATAACAGAACATGTCAGGGAGACTGTATCCCTCACCAATGTGAGCAGTTCAATCAAGGCAATGCAGTGGCATGCATAACACAGCTTACCAGTAGGAATCATAACATCATCAGAACATCTAAATATTGGTCGGCATGAAGCGTGGCAAGCCTATGCAAATCAAGCAAATGTAACATATCCTGGCATTTGAATGGAATCATGCCCAAAACTGCCTCATACCACATTAACATAAAAATAAGTCATGTACTCACCATAACGTTCCACCTGAGTAGTTTGCCTTCATCTATCATCAACCTGTGGGTTGTCAGATCTGGACCAGATCCAAGACGGCAGCTTCACCAACATCTGATCCGAGCTCCAAGCTCCTCCCCTTACCCATAATACCTCTCCATCTCCTTCCTTCTTTCAGATTGAGTTTGCTATAGCCCTCACATGAACCCAATCCAATAACCTTTACTAACAAAGAAAAACAGGAGAGCCGCAAAGGCGCTTTCTCCTGCCTACCAATGCAGAAAACATAATGAGAAGGTCAGGGGGAAGGAGGAATGGATGGTTGATGACAAATTAAGTCAAACTACTCAGATGGAATGTTATGGTGAGTACATAACTTCTTTATCTGAAGTAGTTGACTTCATTTGATCCTCAACCTGTGAGACAGAGTCCCCAGCTACCAAAACATTGAGTGGCCCTCATGGAAGGATATTTCAGAGCACTGCAGAGCCAAAGGATGCTCTCGCCCTGGAAACCATGTCCAATTTAGAATGAGAAATGGAGTGAGATGAGGACCAAGTAGCTTCCAATCAAATATCATCCAAAGACACTATAGACCAAAAGGCAGCTGACGTAGCCATGGACCTGGTAGAATGGGCATTTATCCTACCTGGAAGGGACATATCTTTGTCTTTGTAAACCTGAAGAATGCAAAGGGAAATCCATCTGGCAAAGGTTACCTTAGAAACCATTTTGCCCAGAAAGGGTGTAGCAAATGACACAAACAACTGATCAGACTTGTGATAGGCGTTAGTCCTGTGTAAATAGAAGCGTAGCTGTCTATGCACATCTAATAAATGCAATTTATATTCACCCCTGTTCTGAAAATTTGGAAAGAAACCAGGTAAGTTGATTGATATATATTTGTTTCTGAGGCCACTTTAGGCAGAAAAGAAGGATTAGTACAAAGTGAAACCCTGTCTTTATGAAAAATCATATATGGAGGTTTGACAGATAATGCCTGAAGTTCTGACACTCTCCTGGCCGAGGTAATAGCCACTAGAAAATCTGTCTTTCAGGATAAAAATTTCAAATCCACAGAAGCAGCAGGCTCAAAAGGCAGAGCAACCAAAGCTTGCAAAACTAGGGTAAGGTCCCAAGGAGGGGTAGGATCTTTAACCGATGGTCTTAAAAGAAAGGTACCTTTAATAAAGGTTTTGCAAAGTCTGGAAGAAACTAAAGTAGCCATGTTCTCACCTACATGAAAATTGGAAATGCCAGCCAATTGAACTTTTACTGCAGATGAGCTGGCACCCTGCTGAAAATGTATGCCAAGAACTCAAGGACCACTGGAACAGGAGCTGTAAAAGGATCTAAAATCCTCTGAGAACTCCAGATAGAAAAATGCTTCCATTTGCTACAGTATATTTTTCTGGTAGACAATGCATGAGCTGCCACCAGAATAGTCTTGACTGGGGAAGACAGACTGGGAGCCTAGCAATCAAGGGAATTGGAGCAGCAAAGCAGTGAGCTCCAGACTGCCCAGGTCTGGATGAGGGACCCTCAAGGGGTGCAAAAAGAGATGCAGTATCAGATCCAAGATCCAAGGAGGAACTATCAGATGAGACCAAAGAAAGGGAAAACAGACTTGGCGAGGTCAGAATGGGGCAATGAGGATGACTCTGCTCCCCAACCGGTGAGCCTTCTGGAGAAATTTTGTCATGAGAGGTAAAGGGGGATGAGCATAAAGAAGACCGGGAGGCCAAGCATGGACCAGAGTGTCCCTGGGAGATTCCCCCTGTGGGGGATCAAAGTGAAGAACTTGCTGCACTTTGCATTGGAAGGAGATGTGAAGAGGTTGCAGCAAGGTTGAACCCACTTGAGGAAGATCTGCTCTGCTACAGAAGGATTCAGAGACCACTCATAAGGCATTAGAATAGTCCTGCTCAGTTTCTCCACCAGTATGTTGGATCAACCTGGAATGTGCATTGCTACCAGAAAATGGCTGGTGGAGATCGCCCATTCCCACACACATGGCCTCGCGACAAAGGGGTAATATCTGGTTCCTCCCTGCTTGTTGATGTACCAGACCACTGACATGTTGTCTGTCTGAATGGCAATAGTTCCCAGAGGAAGAAAGGCATGAAGGGCCTGCAATGCTAATAAGACCACCCTCATCTCTAGAACATTGATATGCAATTTGGTCTCATTCAGGGACCACGTGCCTTGGACTGTCCTGCCTGAACAATGCCCCCCACCCTAGATGGGAGGCATCTGTGGTCACCGTGGCTTGGGGAGGGGGCTGCAATAAATGTTCATCCCACGACTAGCTCCAGGGAGCATATCCACCAGAGGAGGGAATTCTTGCACGTGTTGCTTATAGGTTCATAGGTTCATACTAGGCTATCTGCCTTAGGGCATTTATAAGCCTAGCCAGAATGTGTTTGGCTTTCACCACCCATTTTAAATTTATTTTGCTATGCCCTTTTTCGAGGTTAGTATACTGTGCCTCTGTCTAACAGTGACACAGAAGTGATTATATGAATTGGATGTGTCAATGGCAGATCCAATAAGGACCATTGTACTGCTAGTGTTCACTGTGGAACCCTCATATGAAGACGAGCACAGGGGAGAAGAGTAATGGTGGCTGCCATGGAACCTAGGGCTCTTAAAACTGCCTGGCTGGAGGATGGGACTGAAGGGTCATGAACACATGAAGCTGTAAGTTTTGGACTCTCTCTGGAGTTAGAAAGACCTTCGACTGTAACATATCTATCCTCAATCCAGTGTAGTCTAAGACCTGAACTGGGTCCAGAGAAGAATTGGATATGTTGATTGAAATTCCCAGCAAGTCGGACAGCTTCAGGAAATTGTCTCTGGCCTGACAAAGTAGACACCTGGTGATAGCAGCAAGGAGCCAATCTTCCAGGTACGGGTAGACCTGTATCCCCTGAAGTCTCAGGTGAGCCACTACTACTGCTATGACCTTGGTGAATACCCTGGGGGCTGTGGTGAGACTGAAGGGTAGGGCTCAGAACTGACAGTGATTGGCCCCTAGCCAAAAGAGGAGGAACCTCCTGGAGCGTCTGTACATTTTGATGTGGTAGTATGCTTCCTGGAGCTCTATTGAGCACATCCAGTCATTCTCCTGCAGAACCTCTCTTTGGCAACTGACAGATTTAGAGTGGAAAGGTCCAGGATGGGCCTTGGGTCCCCCATCTTTGTTGGCACTAAAACGAACCTGGAATAGATTCCTGATCCAGACTGATCTTGTGAGACAGGCTGGATGACTCGTTTCCTTAGCAGCTTTTTTATTTAGAGTGCTGCTGCCTCCCTTTGCATGGGTGGAACATCTGGGAGGTGTTTTGGGGGAATGGGAGGATGGTATAACCTCTGGATATTATTTGAAGCACCCAATGATCTGATGATATGGACTCCCATGCCATCAGGTGCATAGAAAGGTGACCCCTGACTGCCTCCAGAGCACAGAAGTTGGGCAACTTCTCAGGGCTGCTGTGCAGGCCTGTCTAAGAATGGTTCTTGTCAAAGGAAAAATATACTTTAAAAATGATCAAAACATGGTAGGTTCAGGTTAAGGCACTTTAATCTTGCAGCAAGGAGACAAAAACGTGCTAATACAGAGTTTGTCTAACCAGAAACAGGAAATGCATTCATTTTTATAGGTTATCAAATTAATCCTGTCCTACCATGCTGAAGTAACAAATTACCACCTTTTGGTCATCTGCTGACCATCTTTCCCATGATTTTCTGCTGATTTAAACAATTTTTATGTGAAACATCCTGAGGAAAACAACATGGCCTTGGTTACTTTCAGTTAGATACTTGTTATGTTACATTCAAGATACTATAGCTAAATCGAACACAATGCTAGCAGTTAATTTCTCTAAAAAGCCTTTGTATAACTTATCTCTAAACTACTGCAGCTGCAGAGGTTCCCATCCTCTGAACAAGGCTGTCTGTCTGGAATCATTACATTTATTAAATGGTATATTGTCTATTCATATGCTTCTGACCTAGCAGATTAACACCTGCTTCTCAAGTACATTTCCACAAGGCATAAACAAGAATATTGCTGTGCTAGCAGTTACTAGGTCAGAGGGCAACTTGCAAGTTTCATTAAGCATGCTGCAGTTTCAATAAGGCATATTTTTGGTCTCATATGAAACTCAATTTATATAAATCACAGTGCATAAGAAATAGAATGAAAAGCATATTAAAAACACTTGATTATTAATTTGTCATTAAGCATACACATATTAATACATATTTTCTAACATCTCCCTCCTGTTAATACTTTTTATTCTATTTTCAAAAAAGGATAAACAGTTTGCTTCTTTTCCTAACCTCTTCCATTTAGGATTTGCAGTTAAGAAAGTCATTTAGTTTAAACTTTTATGAAAGCGTCTCACATTCTAGCAGCTCTTCAAATTCAGTACTTTGATACATAGTTTCAGATATGGATATATCTATGAATTCCTTAATTAATTTCTTCATGCAGGGGATTCCGCAACAAATACAAGCTCCTATTAGGAGTAAACCTACCCCAATAGCAATCAGTATGTTCATAAAGATGGAGCCCCACCCCCCCAAAGGCATTCTGAAAAAACTCTGTCAGAGGGTTTGGGCCTGGTTTGGTCATGGCCGACACTTGCTGAATCACCTCGAGATGATCGTTTATCTCATGCTGGTGGTCAGGAATGAATGCACAGCATTCTTCTTTGATTAAAGCACAAGTTCCGCCTCTCGCTGCTAGGGTGAAGTCAAGAGCCATTCGGTTTTGAAGCACTACAGTTCTCATGGCATTCAGTTCATCAGTTATCAGTTCAAGGGCAGAAAAAGTTGCATTAGTCATTATTTCGAGAAGTTTAGACAGTTTTCGCAGTTCCCATATTGATTTGACTCCGCCATACATGGGTGATATACCTGCCCAGGATATAACAGCATTGCTCAAGTCCATGTGCACAAGTTTGGTTCCCACGTTATGGTAGTCTTTCCACCCTGCTTCGATTCATCCCACTGAATTCTCTGGTTTCTTAACAGTCTTTTTGGTTACGTCTCGAGTATTTCGAATACTGCCTTGAGGCAAAGCTGCAGTGTGTCGGATGGCTGGAACCAGGTATCCCAAAAAACAACTGCCAGACCAATTCTCAGGTAACCATTTATATGCCTTTTTCCCATATACAAAATAACAGTCCTCTACCTTTGTCATTACTTTTACGAAATGACTGCCCTGCATGAAACATTTTCTTATCTATCACTGATAACTGTTTGAAAAGTACAGGATTGTGCTGTACCTGATCAAGAGTTTTATGCATAGATTTCAAAAATGAGTCATAATCTGTACTACAAGATCCTCTCAAATCATTTGGTTTTCTATAACATTTGTACTGTACAGTAACATTACATTTACTCCACCCAACTTGGATGGAGTCATTTTTATAAAAACATACAATTCCTTTTTGTGTCACAGGCAAATACAGTGCTACCTTATCTTGTGCTTTAATAGCAACTGTGTCAAAAAACAGATTTTTCCAGGTCTCATTGACCCCTAGGGGAATAGCAGTCATTAACAAACCCCCGTATGCTGTTGGCATGGCCGTACAGACCCAGCAGTTCAAAACATTGAAAGTCTCTGCGTATACATGTGTAATTGCCTGATAATTGTTAAAGTTCGGATGCCAGTCTATGTTTGGTTCATTACATCTAATCAGTTCAACCTTTGTGGCAGGAAAAAAGTATGGCCACAGTAAAAAGAACAGTGTGATCAATATTGCAACAAAAACAATTGTACAAGTTTTTTGAAATTGCTCAGTGTCTCTACTCACTCTGTATCCGGCCATTTTGTTCTTGTCGTGCAACAGTAACAACGTTTTTGTCCAGTTCAAAGTTTTTAACCAGTTTACAGTGTGTCAAATGGATCCAAGAAGCTCGTTCTGCGATTTTGACTGCGGTGGGTATTGACAGTAGTACCTGGTACGGACCTTCCCACTTTGGAGAGCTCCAATTCTTCCGTTTCGTAATCTTTACCCCAAGTGCCTGGGGCTACTGGTGCTTCCGATTTCGGTTGCTCTTTATCTGAAACAGAATTTAACTGCAAAAGTTTATTCAAAAATCTCCTCATATATCCTGCAAGTGAACTGTCAGCCTCCTGCTCTGTAGACATGAGAGGTTTCCACTGAGATGTATAATATGCCCTCCCAAACAAAGTTTCAAAAGGAGTTAATCCCTTTACATTTGGAACAGTTCTCATACTCAACAGTGCTAAAGGCAAACAGTGCACCCAATTTTTATGTGTTTCTTCTATCAATTTCCTAAGTCTATTCTTCAGTACCCCATTATGTCACTCTATTAGCCCTGCAGATTGGAGGTGATATGCACAGTGATTCTTTAATGATATTCTGAAGTAACGACTACGTTGTTGGATTGTTTGGTTCATGAAATGTGTCCCGTTATCACTATAAATCTTTTCCGGTATCCCAAATCTGGTTATAATTTCTTTAACAAGGACCTTTGCAACCGTAGCTGCATCTGGGTTTTTAGTTGGAAACGCTTCTACCCATTTGGAAAACATGTCTATAAAAACTAGGCAGTATTTCTTCTCACATTTATTCAATTCTATGAAGTCCATACAAATAGTATGGAACGGATATGGTGGTGTTGGAAAATTCCCTCGCTTAGGCTTCAATACCCCTTGTGTATGATGCTTGTTACAAACATGGCATGCTGCACAAAATTTTTTTGTATAGTTTGTAAACCCATAGGTTGTAAACACTCGATTCACTAACTGTACCATCCCCCCTGTTGAGACATGGCTCTGCCCATGGCTCAACAACGCTGCATATCTAAATAAATTAGATGGCAAAATCGGTTTCTTTTCCTTGGAGATGTACAGTCCCTTTTCGAGGATTGCTCCTCGTTTTATCCACTTTTGTTTCTCAAGATTTGTAGTAAGTGTCTGCATTGTTTTTAACATTTCTAAATCTAAAGTTTCTGAGGGTTGTAATTCCTCGCTCAAAAGAAAAGTTTCTGTGGCTGAAGCTGCCTGCTTTGCAGCTGTATCAGCCCATGCATTACCTTTTGAAATTCTATCCTGTTTTGTATGAGCTATGCATTTGCAAATAGCTACTTTCTTAGGTAACTGAATTGAATCTAACAAGTCTAAAATAAGTTGCGCATGATTAATTGGTTTACCAGTACATGTCATCATTCCTCTTTTTCCACTGTTGCGCAAAAACATGTACAGTAGAAAAAGCATACTGGCTGTCAGTATAAATGTTCACTTTCTTACCTTTTGCTAAGGTACATGCCCTCGTTAAGGCAAACAATTCTGCTGCTTGTGCAGATAAGTTGTGTGGCAATGATTTTGCTTCTAAAGTTTCAGTATCTGAAACGACTGCATACCCCACTAGGTTCTGTCCTGCAGGACCCCTCCTGCATGAGCCATCCACATAGCATGTCACCTCGGCATCATCCAAGGGAACATCCATAAGGTCTTGTCTAGGTAATGTCTTTTGCTCAATCTCCTGCAGGCAGCAATATGGTTTGCCATCTACAGGGGTTGGAAGCAAAGTTGACGGATTCAAAGTTGTGCATCGTTCAATTGTCATATGAGGTTGGCCCAACAGAATGGTCATACAGGAAAGATGCCTAGCTGGAGAAAGATATGCTACTTTTTCTTGCAGTAAAATAATTGTGACTGCATGAGGCACTCTCAATGTGAGAGGGTGGAATAATACTACTGAGGCTGAAGCCTGCACTGCCATTGCAGCTGCAACTACTGCTTGTACACAGTGGGGCAAAGACAGCACCACTGGATCTAACTGTGATGAATAATAAGCTATGGGGCATTGTTTGTCCCCATGTTGCTGTGTCAACACTGTCATATAACCTTGCTTTCAATCTACAGTTTGAATAAACTGCTTGTTATAGTTTGGTAATCCTAAAACTAAGGATGATGCTGTCAATTGTTTCAGCTTACAGAAAGCTGCTTCTGCTTCAGGTGCCCATTGTAATAAATCCTGTGCAGCCATCGGCTTTTTAAATATTAAATCAGCCAGTGGAGCAAATTCTAAAGCATAGTTTGGTATCCAACTCCGACAAAAATTAGTAGTTCCCAGGAAGGACATAATTTCCTGCTTGGTAGTTGGTCTAGGTGCTTGTAAAATCACTGTTTTTCTGTCTTCATCTAATATTCTACCTTCTTTGGATATTACATATCCTAAGTTTTTAACTTGTTTTCTCCAAAGCTGTAACTTGTCTTTGTTTACTTTGTGACCTTTAGCTAAAAATTGTAACAAAGCTATCGTGTCTTCTTTGCATTCTTGCTGGGTGGGGGCTGCCAGCAGAATGTCGTCTACATAAAGTAGAATCTGACTACCTTTCGGTGGGATAAATCCCGCCAGGTTGCTTGCCATTTCTTGTGCAAATATCGTTGGACTTTCACAATACCCCTCGGTAATCTGGTATATGTGTACCGCTTTCCCTGAAATGTAAATGCAAACCAATATTGGCTGTCAGGGTGTATCGGTATCGAGAAAAAGGCATTACTTATGTCTACCACTGAAAAATATTTCTGTTCTGGCTTTAAATTATTCAGTAAGGTGTGTGGATCTGGCACCGTTGGTGCTCTAGGCATAACTGCATTGTTCACTGCTTGTAGATCTTGGACCATACGCCATTCCCCGTTTGCTTTCTTGACAGGAAATAAAGGTGTGTTACATGGTGAATTAGGGGTTTCTATTAAGACTTCTTCCTTGAGTAAGGCTGCTATGATATGTTTGATTCCTACCTCTGCATCCTTTCTCAAGGGATACTGTCTTTTCTGGGGTCTAAAAGCTGACTTTGGTGTTATGGTAACTGGTCCTGCTGTTCGTATTAGTCCTACATCTGATTTCCCTGCTGACCAGAGAATGTCTGGTATGTCTTGCAAGGCTTTTTCCTCTTCTTCCAATAATAGTAATACTCAGCTATCCTCACTAGCCTGTGACTGTACAGCTGGGTGTGTCTGTGTGATCCAGTTCAATTTCTGTTTCTGTACTTCTTGTTCTGATAGTTCTAGTTCTGTCTGTTTTTTCCACCTCCTGACTTTCTCACCTAAATCTGCCCATTTTAAAGTTTTATTCGTAGTCAAACTAACATGGTGCAGTCGATTTAGATTTGTAGAGTGTTAAAAATTCCTGGGGCAATGAACAGCTTGCTACACTGTTCCCTTCTGTATCCCAGTACAAATTTCGCAGTACCAGCCTGTTTGCATGGTTCTGAAACAATTCTTGTTCATAATCTTTATCAGGACCTGGTCTATTACAGTAATAGAGTACAATGCAACAAATGCTGTTTGTCAATGTCGAGGGAGGGGAATTTGCTGATAGCTACATTCATTAGTTCTTCGGTTACTGCCCCTGGACCAGTCGTAACCAAGTCCTGGCTGTACCAATAATGCATCTCACCCTCTGGTCGCACCACAAAAGTGTCCATTTGTCGCTGTGCCTCCATACCCTGCATGGTTGGAACTACTGCTATGCCAAATATCTGCATTAAATCTCTCCCCAAAAGGTTCACTGGGCATTTTGCAGAAACTACAATTTTACTTTTCTGAGTCATCCCTGAAACAGGGTCTATTATTGTAATGTCACGGGAGAGTGGCTCCCGATATAGCTGTCCATTAGCTGCTTTCACTAGTATATAGTCTGGTGATTCTGTATCTTCTGGTAGTTTGGAAGGGAGTATCAGGGTGCGTGAAGCCCCTGAGTCGCACAAAAATTTAACTTCCCTCCCCTCCTCCAGAAGTGTCACTTCCGGTTTTGTCTGCTAAGTAAAGGTCTAAGCTCAAAAGAGCTAGGTCCAAAATTGTATTTTCTTCTACGTCTGTGTATTCATATACATCCTCTACCCCTTGTGTCACATCCTCTTCTCCTGCTATCATAGGTTCATAGGTTCATAGGTTCATAGGTTTATACTAGGCTATCTGCCCTAAGGCATTTATAAGCCTAGCCCAAAGTTTTGTGGCTTACGCCACCCCTTATATGAAAAAATACTGTGCCCATTAGTTTGTTGTGCCTCTGTCCAGCAGTGACACAGAGATGATTCCCGGGATAAACCTATGATCTCCCATCCACAGGTCAAGATTTCTCTTGAACAGAGCCAGCGAGGTGCTCTGCCTCACATGGACCGGGATTTTATTCCACAGCATAGGAGTCTCTGGTGATAAATCTATCCCTCCAGCACGTCCTGTTTATATCCGTGCTAAGGTTTAAGTCGCTTGCTCTAGTGGTTTTGGTGGATTTGGATTTTTGAGGTGGAGCATGTCCATTAATTCGGGTTGGACATGGCCTTGTATGCCAGGCATGTCACCTCTGAGCAGACGGTATGCAACTGAATAGAGCTGGAGTTTCTTCAATCTGGCAGCATATGACAGATTTTGAGTCCTTATCCTTTTGGTGAGGAACTTTTGGGGTCTCTCCAATTGCTGCAGATGTCGGGTGAGATACATCCCGAATGGGGCATTGTACTCGATCATTGGTCTGATAAGTGAAGAGTACAGGGAACAATGACCTCACTAGATCTGGATGTGAATCCCTTCATGATCAGGTGGGCAATGTAGAAGGTCTTTCTAACCACTTTAGCAACGCGTGAGTGTCAAAAGAAAGGCCACTGTCAACCTGGGTCCCCAGGTCCCTGATAACCTCTTCTGTGCTTAGTGGATTGCTACCTATATGGTAGCTTGGGATTACCTTGTTTTTCCCGAAGGGTATGACTATACATTTTTTGGCATTTAACTTCAGGCCATGGCTCTGGCACCAGCTATCTGTTTCCGTGAGTCCCTTCTGAAGGATATCCGTGTCAGATGCACTTTCCACTATGGCGCCCAGTTTGCAGTTGTCTGCAAACTTTGTCAGCCAAAGTCCTCCCATGTTGGCCTGTACTTCTGAGAAGTAGATGCCGAACAATAGGGGGCCAAGGACCGAGCCCTGTGGGACACCACTTGTGACCAGCTTGGAGTCTGACATAGCGCCAGCAACCCTAACCCTGTGGGTTCTGTCCTTAAGCCAGTTTGCAACCCATCTTGTGACATATGGGTTTACATTTAAGCTGGTAAGTTTTTCTACAATACCGAGTGGGGTATTGTGTGAAAGCCTTGCAAGGTCAAGGTAGGCTGTATGGACTGCCTTTCCTCATCAATGGCCTTGGTGACTGTTTGAAGAAGTCGACCAAGTTCAAAAGGCATAATCTGCCCTGCGAAGCCAAACTGGGTCGGGTCCAATGTCTGCAAGTCCCCATATCTTTGTTTATGAGCTCCATTATGATCCTCTCCATAGCTTTGCAGACTAGACTTGTTAAGCTTATGGGGCGGTAATTAATAGGGGCTGTAGAGGCACCGCCTTTGTGGAGTGGGACCACAGTTGCCGTACGCCACTCCTTGGGCACGTATCCTGTGGTAAGGCTGAGATTAAACAGCTGCCTTATGTGCGGGTTTAATTCCTCATTTAGCTCGTGTAGCACACAGCCGGGGACACCATCCGGTCCCATTGATGCTGTGTTTTTAGCTTTAGAGAGAGCAGCTTTCACCTGCGCATTTGAGATGTCTGGGAGGCTACACTCCGCTGGGATAGTTCTCTCCTTTAGGGGGGGAGAGGGGGGTTTCACATTTACACTTACCTTTTCCTGCTCACTTTCACCCAATGATTCCTGACTATCATATAGTCATTCCTCATCTTCCTTATTTTCTGTAGTCGCCTTCTTATTTAGCCTGCAATCCCTTGCTAAATGTCCTTTTTTCCCGCACTTAAAACACTCACCCTTTTTCTTTCTTTCTTCGAAATCTTCTGATCGTTTGTCAGACTGTTTATTTCCCTGGGGATTTTTCTTACCCTTTTTCCCAGTTTGTACTACAAAAACTTCTGACCCATCTTCTGCTGAAAATACTTGGGTTTTCTTTTTACTATTAAAATGTCTTTCTGCATGTCTAGCATATTCAAGTAAGGCTTGTAACCTACTTGTTCGATGATCTATCATATGCTTTGTAATGAAGCTACTAATAGGTGCAATGCACCCTTTCAAAAATGCGTTTTTCAATTGTTGTTCATATGGGGAATCATTCGCTTGATTTTCAGGAACTGTCATGCCACTATGATTGTTAAGCATTCTAATAATCTGGCATAGTACCCATCTACTGTTTCTTTTTCCTGCTGTATGCATTGATTAATACAAGTCCAATCAGCCCTAGGCTTCCACTTTTCAGAGATTCGGTCTGTCAGACCTTTCACTCTGCCATCCAGTTCTGCATCAGTATGTGGGAGTGGTCTAAGTTGTGCGTCACGAGGATTCCAGCTGTAACAAATCATGTGCCAATCTGGACCTACAATTTGTCTAACTACTTTTTCTACTTCCTCTCCATTCAAATGGTAACTTAATCTCATACCCTGTAAATCTTCTAAAAACTTCCTAAATTCACTTTTGGATGGGGAATACCTTCTGTGGCTTTCCGGATATCTTCTGGTGTCCACAGTCTATAAACTAAAAGAGTCTGATCCTGTCCTGCCTGAGGATTTGGTACTTCTATGAGTGGACATATCTCTTCTTCACTCATAGCTTGTGATGCTCTATTTAACTCATTTAATTCAATTTCCCTCCAAGTCGTGTGTTCGAGACCTGGTCTCGATGGGATCCCTGACAAACAGTTGTGCTTTTGCAGGGACAGCTGGGTATAGCGGAGGTGGATCAGCTCATCCACTCGCTTCATATTCTGGTAACGGAAGTGGAGGGGGCAAAGGAGGGGCCATTACTATTACTAAATTATTATCATCTTTGTCTAAAAACATAGTTTTTGAATTTTTAATTCTTTGCTCCCTATGATTTGCTTCCTCAAGCCACCTGTGCGCCTGAGGGACTCCTAATTGTCTCTGCTTTTTTAATTTGCCTTTCGCGTCTATTTTTAACTGTTTTACAAGTTTCATAAGTGTGAGTTTATCTAAATTACCCTCGAATTTGTACTCATAGACCCATTTGGTATAATATTTAACATTATCGGAACGCTGTAATTGCATATACTTCACGTCTTCAGTTAGGGGCGTGTCCCGGGAACTTTTTGGGTACTGATTTCCCATTGGTGTCTTAGCTAAGCTGTAAATTGTTATGTAACCCTTTCTATCACGTGGTACCACAAATCTACACCTTTTTCACAGTTTATCTAGAATAACTGTCTACCTATTCTGTTTCCCTGACCTATGACAAAAAACAGTAACACCTTCTTCTGTCTCTAATTTGCATAAGCAATTTACCTGACAAAAAAAGAATAGTTCTGTAACTAGTCCCTGAGCTTGAAACAAAAATAAGGTAATTCCTCCTAACCTGACCCTCCGTGAGTTGATCCACCAGATCATTGACTCATCCTCCAATCCCAGATCAGAAACGGTGGCTGGCCTCTTTCGAACGACAATTCAGTCGGAGGTCTTTCAAAGCAGAAGAGCCGATTTGGCCTCTTCTCCGTACGGATGCATGCCACCGGGCCCAATTCTGACCTAGGTCCAGAGCGAGAGATACGTATTCCGGCTCGAAGGACCAATCTGTCAAAGGAAAAATATACTTTAAAAATGATCAAAACACGGTAGGTTCAGGTTAAGGCACTTTAATCTTGCAGCAAGGAGACAAAAACGTGCTAATACAGAGTTTGTCTAACCAGAAACAGGAAATGCATTCATTTTTATAGGTTATCAAATTAATCCTGTCCTACCATGCTGACATAATGAATTACCACCTTTTGGTCATCATCTGCTGACCATCTTTCCCATGATTTTCTGCTGATTTAAACAATTTTTATGTGAAACATCCTGAGGAAAACATGGCCTTGGTTACTTTCAGTTAGATACTTGTTATGTTACATTCAAGATACTATAGCTAAATCGAACACAATGCTAGCAGTTAATTTCTCTAAAAAGCCTTTGTCTAACTTATCTCTAAACTACTGCAGCTGCAGAGGTTCCCATCCTCTGAACAAGGCTGTCTGTCTGGAATCATTACATTTATTAAATGGTATATTGCCTATTCATATGCTTCTGACCTAGCAGATTAACACCTGCTTCTCAAGTACATTTCCACAAGGCATAAACAAGAATATTGCTGTGCTAGCAGTTACTAGGTCAGAGGGCAACTTGCAAGTTTCAGTAAGCATGCTGCAGTTTCAATAAGGCATATTTTGGTCTCATATGAAACTCAATTTATATAAATCACAGTGCATAAGAAGTAGAATGAAAAGCATATTAAAAACACTTGATTAATTTCTCATTAAGCATACACATATTAATACATATTTTTCTAACAGTTCTCGAGACCTGAAGTTTCTTGGACCCTTCCCCACCTCTGGGATGGCGTCTGTCCTGACCTCCTCTGCATCTAGGGGAAGGTGAGTTCTGAGTGTCCCGAGAATACTGAGACTTCCAGAATCACATTTTCTTTTTCCCCCTCTGATTCCTGGAAAAGGATCTTTGGGGGTTAGAGAAGTGGATCCCAATGGCAGACAGTGTCTTCCCATCCTTCTCCCTCTAGACCAACATCTCACAAACCATCTTTCAGAACAAGGAAGAACCATCTTAAGGGGCATTCGCAAAAGATTCCTTAAAGGGTTCCGTGAATTGACAAAGCCTGAGCCAGGCATGCCACCTCATGGCAACGCTGGACCTGGCCACCCTTGCTGCTCCTTCAGTAGTATGTGAAAGGAGGTGCATGGACATATTAGTAACCACTTTGAGAGTGGCCATTTGCATGGAGAATGTGCATTTATCCTCTGGTGACATGGACTGTGGGGGGTGACTCGGTGAACTCCTTGACCAGGTCTCACTGTGGTCTAGTTCCGTGGGCCAAATAATTCAGCACCCTTATAGAAAAGGTGGCTGAAGCATATGTTCACTTTCCCAGATGATCCATCATCCTGGACTCTCGGTTGGGGTGATGGACCATATACATTTCCTGGGCTAGTTCTTTCTTAATGGCAGCTGCTACCACCATGGTGTCTACTGGGGACCCCTTGTTCCAACTAGGTCTGTCTACTGGAGGGCTCAGGATTTTATCGGGGTGCCTGGGGATTGGCTCCATGGTGTCTGGCTCCTTCCATGCCCTGGTGGTAATAAGGTCCACCAAGGGATTGGTGGGGGAAGGTAGAGAGGCCCGTGTTGAAGGCCTCCAGGAACACTGGCTCATCAGAGGAAGGCTTGGGGGTGGACCAACCCCCCGCTGGCACAGGATATCCATGATGTCTCCAAAGGAGACATTATCGGGGGGGTGACCTGGGGAAACCTTCCATCAAATCTGTATCCTCAATGAGGGACTCTGGAGAGGAGTCCAGGTGCCTCCTTTTGCATGTTTGTTTGAGAGGAATCTCTTCAGTGGGACTCTTCGGAGAGGGCTCGCAAACTACCTGTGGTTCCTCGAGGGAAGCAGTCTGGGGCACATTGAGCACAAGGTGTCCCTGCATGGACAAAATGGCTGAAGATGCACCCAAAGGTGAGGGAGTCTGGGCAGAATCTGAAGAGATGGTCAGGGACCTCAATCCCCTGGAGTTAACCCTTTCCACCATGTCAAAAGCTGAGGGGGAGCGAGCCTTCTGAGAAACTAATAAGGAAGCTGTTCTCCTCAGATCCGGTGTGGGGATCAGAGCTGAGCCAAAGGGAGTCGAGATACCAAGGGGTAGGCCTGGACCCGACAGCTTCAGAACCAAAGGAGAAAGATCCAACCCCTCGTATCTGATGCCCAGTCTTTGGGTCTGAGAGCCATTCGGGTCCGAACTAGTTGGATCTGACATGCTCAAGGCAATGGCCAGCATCGAGGTACACTGTGCCATCTGTGCCGACCCCCTGACTCCTGGACCTCTTGGATCCAAGAACTCTGATACCAGGGGTTGGACTGGAGAAGGAGATACCAGGGCAAAAAAGGGAAGTGAGCTCCCCCCTCCAGAGGCAGAAGGGACTGGCAAGATCCCCAGATCCCCATCTGAATCTGGGTGTGAATAAACCTTTGCATCATTTTGTCCATGTCTGCTTCAGATAAACCTCTGGTAGACAGTGACAAGGCCATCGACGCTGATTGGGAGGGTCGATGTACGGTGGCACTAGAATGAGGTCTAAGCTCCTCCAGCTCCAATGAAAATCTCAGCAATCGGAGCTGAGAAGTTGGCCTGGAAAAGACTGGCTGTTTAGGAGGATGACCCACCAGATCCGACTGGTCGGGATCTCTTCCTCCCTTTGTGTCCTTCTCTCTCTGTCTTTGCTCCTCTCTTTTCTAGACTCCCTATCCACATGCCTATGTCCAGGAGGCTGAGTCCCAGCCTGGGAGGGAGAGGAAAAGACAGTGGTTGAAGTAGAAGGAGCAGTCATGGATGTGACCACAGTAAAAGTAGAGGCAGCTGCCTCCATAGCAGGGAGAAGTCCCTTGAGGATCAGTTTTGCCCTACGATCCTTTAGGGCCCTGTGGTTGAACCCTGCATAAATAGGGCAGTCTGAAGAAAGATGGGCTGCCCACAAACACACAATGCAGAGTGTGGCCATCCCCGGGGGACAACTTATAGCCACATTCTGTGCACTTTCTATAAAGACCAGCTTGGCCTGCCGATCTACCATGCCAACAAAGAAGGTACGATGTACCAAAACTTTAAACTACCCAACCCCATACTCACACACAACTCACTCGCAAGGAGGGGGAAGAGAGATAAGGCCTACACTACTCACAACACAGATTTTTTTTTTTAATGGAAAACTCAACATGAAATGAAAGGGTGGTAAGGCAAAGGCAGAAGAAACCTGCCAACACCTACAGCAACTCTAAAACCCACAAAAAAGCAGAAAAAGTACCTAACATGCCTGGAGCTCTAAGACCACGCTGCTTGGCGAAGCCACTGCAAATGAGATCTGGGGGAAGGAAGGAGATGGAGGGATATTATGGGTAAGGAGAGGAGCTTGGAGCTCGGATCAGATGCTGGTGAAGCTGCCATCTTGGATCCAGTCTGGATCCAACATCCTACAGGTTGATGATCAAATGAAGTCAACTACTTCAGATCTAAAATTTGACAAAATAACAGCTTGTAAACATCAAAATAACATTATTATTGTGACCTGCAATGTTTAATAATTTTGTTTGCCTCAGTAAACTGTTAATTTAAGTGTCTGTCAGCATGTCATTATTATCTTTCTTTTTCCCTTGCATGTCTACACTGAGCAGATATGTCTGTGAATATAAACTGTAGCCTTGGCATGTAATAAGTCATATGAACAGCTACCAAGTGACATTGTTAAAATGATAACACTTTTGAGATGACAATATTTTGGAAACTATGAGACCCATATGACAAACATCTGAGCCAGGCAGCATGATAATTGGCTTAACCAACATCAAAATGATGAATATAACAGTAACATATATGTATAATGTTCAGTCATCACAGCCTGTTACACATGAGAATCTACTATATGTTATAGTAATAGTATTGTTTGTGTACAACTGTATGCATGACATACCTACAGTTAGTAGCAATCAGTAGCCTGCAAAATGCAAACATTCTGATGATGCTTGCTGATTATGAAATGTTGCAAAGAAAATGCCTGACTGCACAAGTATCCACAAATATAGGATACAAACAATCTGTAGCAAAAACACCTAAGCTGTTGGAGGCAGATGCAATACCAATGTTGAATTGAAGGGTACACCACAGTCTGCAAACAACAATGTGAATACCGACACAGCAGACACCCATTCAGTACATGAACAGACAGGCTATGCACAACAGATCAGTTATTATGATATACATAACATGTGTATCACATAATCAAAGTACTATAAACTTGTATGAAAAACATGCAGTACACAATATGTGTGTCAGGCGCACAAACCCAGCTGTCATTTAAGTTGTGGCCTACATTTCTACAACTATCTGCAGAAAACATGGCTTGATGATAAATGATATTTCAACATATATGGATTTGAATCAGACTGTTAAGCCCAGGTACAGTATGATTGTTGTACTTATCTTACTGATGTATGATGGGTATTCAGGCATTCTAAGCAATATGCATGATAATGTAAAAAATACAAGCCTGTAACAAGGATCAGATGTGTTTCATTTTACAAAACAGAAGAATTAAGCAACATGCCTCACTCCCTTTGCTGCTCATCAAGCCTGCGCATTTGCTTGATGCATAGGGCTTGGTTCCGGTCTTCCTCACCTGAAAAAAGAAAAGAGCAACTATGATGCAGAACTCAAATAACAGGGATATACATTGCTCAGATCAGATTCTAGAAAATTTACATCTGAAGAAAATCAGATAATCAGCTACATTTTGCAATATTACACACAGAGTTTCTTTGGACACAGATTGGAGAACAGGAGATTCAAACATGCAGCTCTAATATCAATCTAAACTCTAACCTTGACACATGCCTACTTAGCTAATACATATTGAGTAAGAGTGTATTTTGTGAATGCAGTGAAAAGACTTGAGGTTATAACATACTTCATACTTTAACATACATCACTAGGATAGGGGATGGCTACTAATACAGATTATGGCTTAGGATAACAAAAAATGAACATCTGCTAGGCATGTAGGTAAATACTTAACAAGAATGAATTCATGTCAGCACTGTGGTCACAACCATTAACAGCAATGGCAAAACCTTCATTCCACAGACAGTGGGACAGTGTCATGTATCCAAAAGCTTCTGTTAACACACACATAAAAGTTGCTGCACATTAGGGACACAGTAAGGTATGTGGGAAGACCCCGGATTCATGAAGCTCAGCGCAAGGCCGGTGTAAGGCCGGCGCCGTATAAATGGTGTAGTAGCGCCATATGCATATTAATGAAGGTGCGCCGCTACCACATCCACATGCATAGGACACGTGTGCGAGTGCATGGGGCGTTACTAAGCTGCACCCGGAGGCGTGTCGATGTCTGCTGGTGATGAGCAACCTAAACTGCTGAATATTATAGCCTGCCTGCAATAGTAATTGCACCTATCAGTGTCCATGGATAATAAAACGTATGCAAAGCATGCAAGACAGTTCCTGGCCACACAAAATGGAGAACCAAACAGAAATGCACGCAACATAACATGAGTTTCCGTCCATGGAACAAATGATATTTAAAATCGTGTGTCCGTAATGTACTGCACTGTCAGAAGTTATACCCAGTGGAAGTGAAGCGCATCATGTCAGCGTGCCGCCAATACACACATCTAGCCCCATGGGTATGGTCACCAGCAGTCCCACAGTGGTAGTGATAGTACACAGCAGGGCAGTTGTGGCTATATAACAACCGTAAAGAAACCTGACAGTCCAAATTGTATACCAAACACACAAACATATGTATATAAAAATGTGCTATACACATGAACAGGAACGTAACCGTCACATACACATAGGATGCTATAAGCGGAACCAGGATATCCAAAAGTAGAACCCATGCATGCAAATGCAATCCGCAACAACCCCTGTATAGCACATAACCCGCACCCATGTCCGAATGTCCACCAAATCCAGCTACCAGCCTTGCGCATCTGCACACCTACACATAGCGAGTATTCCCCATATGTAGTAGGAAGTATCGTCCTAGGCAGTGTCCGGATTGCAAATATGTATCCCACGTTTGTAAACATCCCATCACAGGTATGTAAATCCAAATGCCCGCGCATTAATGTTACGGCAAAATGTGTGTACATCCCGTGTGGGATAAGTAACCTGTTGAAACCTCAGAGTTGTTTACACGCCACGGTGTCCATTATTGTACACATCTGGACAAAACATGTATGTGTAGTCACGGTACTGTTCAGTTTCTACACAGACATGCAAATCATACTATGCAGGATGGAACAGCTGTCCACCATGCAGGTCACCCCACTAGGGTTGCCACCTGTTCAGATGGCCAAGGTGGGACATCCCTTGTAGAAATGTGAGAATTAGCAGGATAAAACATACCCCCGGCCAGTGCAAAGGACAGAATTACACATGTATGCCAAGATAAAAGCTTATGCCATAACATTTGAATAGCTTATGCTATCCCAAATAATAGTTGTGTACCAGATACAAAATACCGGTATCATGCAGCTAGTAAAGAAAATAAGAAATATATTATTGTCTTAAAATCACAGGACATTTGCCATGTCTTAGGTGTCGTTGCAGGACACAACTGTCCAAAGTGGGATCTCCCCTCGCAAAGAGGAAGAAGTGGTAACCCTACTCCCCACTGAATTATCGACAGTATATATTCAGCTGAATCACATACCGACACCACCTCTCAACCTATTACAGCAACAAAACCTGGACAAAACCTAAAAGGATGGGTGGACAAATAGGGACAGATGTAATTACTGCTCTCACAAGCTTCGAAAGTTCACTGAATAATAGTATGTACATAAGCAGGAAATGTTGTGAAGGATGTGGGGTAGTCCCCAGTATTACAGAGGTCCGTACATATATACTGTAACAAACCGTCACATATGTTGACTGTACTACTGCATACCCGTAGTTAATTCATAGTTAAGTCATGTGCAAAATAATAACCCTCGTAAGAATGAATACAGGAAATAGTCAAGTGTGAATGGGAACATCACTCACCATGGATTATGTATCGTAACCACCCCCACCCATATTATGTATTGCCAACATCATAAGCTGCTGACAGGTGCCCAAACAACTGTGTCTGTAAACACAGATTAAATGTTTAAAATGGACAAACCCTGTCCATGTGCTTTGTCTGACATTTGAACATGGTCAGGGCAGTTCCATACACCATGCGGACAAGCCTAAACCCAGATCACCACATGAACACCCTGACAATTAAAGACCTGTATGTGTCAGGACTATAAGCCTTTGGGTTCTGAATATCCCTGCAGTGATTAAATATGCAGCTTGGGTCCAGAGCAGTAGGGAATAGGGAATGTGTAACATGTAGTACCGCATTTTTCCCAGCAGGAGAATGGATGCCTGTGACGTAAGTGAAGCGGTGAGGCATATGTTAATGTAGCTATGTACTATGGGTATGCATATAAATGAGTCAGAACACCAAACGTATACTGGTTACAGCATCCGGCCAACGTGAATGCAGTCCCGGTTGAACAACGACTACAGCACATATAATGTGAAAGTGTAATGAATGCGTCTGTGTTGTACAGACAGTTAAATATGTAAAGGTGAACGTGTGTTTCACAAACGTCCGTTAACCGGATTACAGATAATTACTGGTACTGTCACAAGTAATAAAGCCCACGTAAGCACAAAGACATAGTAAACATATGTAGCCCACAATAAGGATATGCATGCGCGCCTGCGCGTAACCCACAATAAGAAAATGCAAGTGTGCCTGTGCGTGTGTGATCCGCTCACAGCATAGTAAATGAATGTTGTTTCCCCCACGTTAGTTATACATGGCTCAAACCTGTTAACCTCGTAAAGTATGAAACCGGACAAAGCCATGCAAACTACTGGTACAAATAGGGACAAACCCCAGATATGTGCCAGAACAAACATAGAAAGTGGATAGAATAATGGGTGTGTCAGTAGCATGGATTCTTTGAAGGGTATGCAGTCGTAACCTAAACTGCTTTCCAAAATTCCCCACCGTAAGTCTCAAATGAAATGCCACTACATTGCCAGATAGACACAGGTTTATGTAAAACACAGCGAAGATAAAGGGGCAACCAGCTGTACACTCTGCGACAATCTGTATAGTGGAAAGGTATGGTATGGATATAGATATATGTGTATACACATAATCCACAGACGTAAACCAAAGCAAGTTATGAAATGAGGAATGTACATGTATATATGTATAGACAACAGACTTATGTCCCGTAGATATGACATATGTACATAAATAGGCCACGTTATATCTAATATGGGTAGGCAAACAGACATGCAGGAAAGGTGAATAAACCACAGCATTCCAAACCATTGGCCAGAAAGTGACAGTCCAGCAAGTTCTACACTTTAAACATGCAGATAGGTGTCCATTGCAGGACTCCAAAAATTGTTTCTTACGTAGTGTCAACCGACATTGATGCAAAATAAGTGACCGCAGCAAATACGAAATAGCTGTACATGCAACAGTATCAGGTGCAAGGGTGATGACACATCTGTCGATAGAATGTATGACGTACAAACTGATATCTGGAGAGTGGGGAGTGCATATAAGTGTCTCCACACTTCAGTACCGCACACATTAAACATGTGTAATGGGTACTGTAGAGGGTTGTCAGGTATGGGAATCATGGGTATGCAGAAATGGGCCTAGGTATTGTTTGGCAGAGATTTCGTAGGTCCGCCCAGTGGGAGTGATGTGGGTATAGCACACGCCTATATTCTCAATAATGGGGCAAACCATCCACTGGATATTGCGGAAACCATTTTGGCAATATGTAGGGCCCTATATCAGTGTCATGTAGGCGATTATCATGGATGGACATGCGTACGACCAAGATGGTACCCATAACTGGCAAACTGTCAGAATAACACAGCTGCACTAAGGCATAGTACATGAAATACAAATAGGGACTATATTAGATATACCCCAGACAAAGTCAGAATGTTGTGAGAATACTGGCGTACCCATGAATATGGATGTTATGAGTGTTACTAATCATGTAATGGAAATGTCAGTCACTATTATCTACCGCACAGTTCTCAATGCCTTGCCATACCAGAAAGGCACATCACTATGACAAATGTAACAAGGGCAAAGGTCAAATGTCAGGGTGTTTACCCATAATGTGTACAGGTTAGGGGTATGAAGGTAACCTGTCCAAAATGCATGTACAGAACTAGTGATACTAGGTGGACAGGTGAGAAGAAAGACATCAGGACAAATGCAAAAACATGTACAAGTCACACGCATGTACTCTGACAAATGTGAATTACACCGTATGCCCTGTGAATGTCAATGTGGAAGGTTAATAGACACAAAAGTAATGTGTCCCTCAGGGTGTCATGCAGTGTCACCGTAACAATGTCCAGTCCCCCAGACATGTACGTGAGCTCTGCCACTGACGGAAAGCGCAAATACCGGCGCACACATATGGTACATGATAGACCAATTAGTGTGGATAAGCAGCTGTTGGCCTGTGTGAGGAATACAACTGTCTGGGTGGGTGTGTCCTGCAATATCAATGTAATGGCATGTGGCCTGTGATGCCGCCATACAGTGTGTGTATTGGTGTCAGAATACAACTGGCTGGGTGGGTGTGTCCTGCAATATCAATGTAATGGCATGTGGCCTGTGATGCCACCATACAGTGTGTGTATTGGTGTCAGAAAGTTGATATTTTGTATCAGACACATACTCCGCAACTGTACAGATTTACGCAGAATGTGCAGAGTTCTGCCTCATGTTTGGTGTGTTCCACGTAACAACAGTAACATTCTGGCACTTTCATGATAACTGAAGACATGAAATAATGACAAACATGTGAGTAAGACACCAAATCCGACAGAAAAAACATACTAATGCAAAACCTATTATTGTGTCAACTATCTACGTTTGTAAGAGCAACATGTCAATACTGCCCCTATATGTCCCACTATCAGATAAGGCCTTATCCAGCAACTTGCTCTAGGAGGTGGAGTGGTATGAATAGAAACAGATACATGTGTGAGGAAACAGCAATATCGACTGCAAGATAATGCAGAAGGTATGAAATGTGCTGCAGTAGGACGTGCAGTACTGTCCGCAGGTATGTACTGACATGTCAAATGACACAGCAGTCTACATGAAGAACCTATAGGGTGTCACCTTTACAAATGATGATAGTGGGACATACCCACAGCACAAATAGACATACACACATCAAAACTAGGCCATGATACATGAAGCCTCTGGCGTGTACGAGTACAGTGAGAGTACAGCAAGGATAGATGTCTGCCAAGATATACAGCAAATGCCTGTAAGGGCGTGTAACACCGCCCATAACACGGATGTTGCATGAACAATGTTGGGATTTGCAACATATCCCATTGGTATGTGAAAGCTATGCACATATGCGATACATGAAACAGTCAGCTGTCCATGCAAGAGCAGAGTTATGGGCAGAAAATAGATTTTATATATATATATATATATATATATATATATATATATATATATATATATATGTATATATATATGTATATATATATATATGTATATATATATATATATATATATATATGTAGAGAGAGAGAGATACAGACATACACATACACACACATGTGGCAGGGCTGCTAATTGAACCTACACATGACTACCCTATCACACTACAGCATGACGCATTTACAGAACACGCTACCGAGATTACTAAACACAGCAGACTCACAGGCATTCTACTAGGAGCGTGTCAGCATCCGCAAAGACAAAGATGTCAGTAGGATACATCTGTGTTGTGAAGCGTCTAAAAGTATAACCTGAGTCCCCAGGTGGACGGGAGCATGCACACACACACACACACACACACACATCTGGCAGGCCTGGGAATCGAACTTACACCTAACTACCCTATCACACTACAGCATGACGCATTTACAGAATGCACTACCAAGATTACTGAACACAGCACTCCCAGAGGCATACATCTAGGTGGGTGACATCATCCACAAAGGCAAAGACGCCGATAGGGAATGTATGTGTTGTGAGGCATCTAAAAGCATTACTGTGTTCCCAGGCAGCTGGAAACACACACACACACACACACACACACACACACACACACACACACACACACACACACACACACACACACACACACACACACACACGCGCACGCGCACACACACACACACACACACACACACTTGGAAGGGCCAGGAGTTGAACACACACCTACCTACTCTAGCACACTACAGCATTACGTATTTACAGAACGCGCTACCGAGATTACTGAACACAGCACTCCCAGAGGCATACTTCTAGGTGGGTGACATCATCCGCAAAGGCAAAGATGCCGATAGGGAATGTATGTGTTGTGAGGCATCTAAAAGCATTACTGTGTCCCCAGGCAGCTGGAAACACACACACCCACACACACACACTTGGAAGGGCCGGGAGTTGAACACACACCTACCTACTATAACACACTACAGCATTACACATTTACAGAACGCGCTACCGAGATTACTGAACACAGCACTCCCAGAGGCATACATCTAGGTGGGTGACATCATCCGCAAAGGTAAAGATGCCGATAGTGAATGTATGTGTTGTGAGGAATCTAAAAGCATTACTGTGTCCCCAGGGAGCTGGAAACACACACACACACACACACACACACACACACACACACACACACACACACACACACACACACTTGGAAGGGCCGGGAGTTGAACATACACCTACCTACTCTAACACACTACAGCATTACGCATTTACAGAACGCTACCGAGATTACTGAACACAGCACTCCCAGAGGCATACTTCTAGGTGGGTGACATCATCCGCAAAGGCAAAGATGCCGATAGGGAATGTTTAGAGAGTGAGCGGTCTGAAAGCATATTACCGTCCCAAGGTAGACGTACACAAACACGCCAGTGCTGTCATTGGGCCAACTAAATATCTACGGAGCACAACAACACTAAATAGATACGGGATGCGCCACAGACAGTACACCCTTCGAGAGAGCAACAAGTGTGTTCAATGTAGGCATCCATCGTGACATTTGAATTGGACATCTGGTGCCTGGATGACCACCATGGCTATACAGGATGTCAATGGCCATGCCCACATGCTTAGTATCACACGTCAGTGTGGAATGTACTGTGTGTCCATCTACACAACGGCTTACTGGGCATGCTCACACACTTAGCTGTTGCAAAGGGCCATCTTGCATGCACACGGAGTCTAATCATGGAAGGGCTCAGTGTGGAATGTACTGTGTGTCCATCTACACAATGGCATACTGGGCATGCTCACACAATCAGCTGTTGCAAAGGGCCATCTTGCATGCACATGGAGTCTAATCACGGAAGGGTGCAGTGTGGAATGTACTGTGTCCATCTACACAACGGCGTACTGGGCATGCTCACACACTTAGCAGTTGCAAAGGGCAATCTTGCATGCAGATGGAGTGTACACACAGAAGGGCACAGTAAGGTATAACTGCCCTCACGCACAGGGCGGTCACACATGCAGTGACCTGTATACACACAGCTGCCATCACAGCTGTCACAGATGCAGGTCACACACGTACACACTGCAGTGTACACTGTAGCTGTCAAGTCAGCACCATGTCATTGGTGCAGCACTACACAGCCTTACGGTCACACAACATCATGTGACACATGACCACTGGGCTGTACAGTGGTGTACACCAGCTGTGCAGAGTACACATGTACCAACAGGGATCCAACAGGTGTTATGCATTGCAATGATACCAGTATACATGAACAGGTCGGCTCAAGACATACCATGGCCCTTACACAGCACAGCTGTGTACCAATGAACACTCGTCTGGGTATGTCATACATGCGATTGTGTGGATGTGTGCATGGACTGCACACATAACACATACATACATACATGGCCTTTGATGTACCTCTTGCATAACACTGGCCTAATCAATGCTACACACGTGAATTGAAGGTGGGCCCATGTCTGTTGAATGCTCACACTACAGGGGGTAGCAGTGTTGACTGGGACACATACCCTTGTACTGGTCACCTGTGACACCCGTGATATCATACCGCAGTCCATGTGTTATGTATGTCAACACACATGTCCAACAATAGCAATGCATACAAACATGGCAACAGGAGACACATGTGACATCTGTACTGTGCATGCAGCAAACATGCATGTGCAGTGGCCGATGTCCGTAACATACTTGCACCTACCTACGACATGCAGACCCATCATTGAAATCTGTATACGGTGACATACAAACAGCATGTATGGAGGGATGTGTGTACATAACATGATGAACCACCTGTCTAGATGTATGTGTGCAGGGGGTGGCTCACAGTTGTGTCACACACCATCCTATCATGCCATGTGCTAACTGTACGCTATGTCGCTGTTACGTGATGGTGCTGACGTAATGCATACATGGTGGTCAGGTGTTAACTATATGTCATATGGCACCTGTAACACCTACAACCTCCCGTGTGTGTATAGCAGCACATTTGCCAGATATAGCGTTGGTACACATAATGCAATCAATACCGCTGCATGTCCATCAAACGTGTCATCATATGGCAGGTGTATCATTCCCAGCACTGCCATGTGTGTCTGAATGTGTGACCAGGGATGCCACATATCATGGGGAATATGTCCCAGTTGCTACACATCCCTGTACACCATTGTAGAGATCTGTACATATGTCAATGTGGGAAGCATGACGTTCGCCGGTGAGGTGCATCACACACATCGGCTGTCCGTATGCACATGTGTGGTCACCACAGTGTGTGTGTGTCTGTATGTATGTCTGGTGCTTGGTGTGAGTGTGTATGCTAATATACGGTGGGAAATTATCACTGGCCCCACGTGTTGACTAACCCGTAATGGTGATGCATTGCACAACCCTGTTGATGCCATAGGTCCCAGCCATACTGGCTACCTGTGCATGTCCCTTCTGTGACACGTCGTGTGGGTGCATAGTACTGTGAGGGTGATGACCATACAGGCAAGGGTCCCCAGCTGCACACTATGGGGTGTGCGTTATAGTGGTGTACACCCCGTGAATGCGGCCATGTTCACGTACTGTTACAGGGTCCTACTGCTGCACAGTGTGGCCTCCAGCTACCAAGTGACACCTCACATCATCATTGGCCAGGCCGCTGTGTACAACCACTGCACCATGTCACCATACCTGTAATGTGTCCTGCTATGTATGTCACGTCTCTGTCCAGTGTAGCCCGTGGCACCAACCACATGCGTCAGGTGCAGTATATGTGTGGACATCTGTGTCATGTTGGTGTGTCCAACAGTCAGGATGAGGGTACATGTAGCATGCTGATATTGCCAGACGTGCCTGTGTGTAATCCACAGTTACACGTGGGGGACTGCAAACACTGCTACCTGTAGGCACATGCAAGTACACCATAGGAGGGAACCAGGGTATCACAACCAACATGGTGCTACTGATGTAACCGAGACACATACCGTGAACACATCACAATGCATGCTGCACCTGTACTACATGGTGTGACTGGTGCATGTCGACAGTACACAACCTATGTCACATACACAACTCAGTATTCACAAACAATGACTGCAACATACACATCCCTCACTATGCATACATAGGTATTGCATACACCTCTCACTATGCTGTTCACCCTGTGCATCAGAATATTTGTGCATAACCCTGCACCGATGGTGTGGATGACAGGGATGCGGCACAGGCTTCATCATATGCACAGGGTGATATGTTTGCCAGGGGCATAGGCTGCACCAATGGATAACATCATGTGTGTGTGTAAGGGCCGGTGAGTTGTCTGGACATGTCTGTGCAGAATGCATGTGGATGTTGTGGAGCCCTACAGTTGTGTTTGCTGTGTGCGTGTATGTGTGTACACAGTTCTGTCATTTGTGATGCCTATACGGGGTATAATTGACAGCCCCAGATTGTACAGTGCAGGTTGTACAGCTCACTGTGTCCGTCCACGGCCATGTGACCTGTGCCTGCCTGGGGTTGCACAGGCACTACCAGGTGGAGGTACAGAGTGGCTACTGTCCGACGACAAATGTCCGCTGGAACTGTGTCCCCTCTGAGACCATCCAGGGCCACGTCCACGTGGCCTGCTGTGTCCTCATGTTGACAGCGCAGCACCAGCTGCACTGCTACTGCTACCGGCACTATGGGAGCAGGCATGTGAGGTGGCACGCTCACATCAACCTACACTAGGTGGTGTTGCTGGCCTACGTCCATGTGGCCTATGCCTCACTCCTACCAGGTGTTCCAGCACAGACAGCTCCTGCTCGCGGATTGCCATGCCTCAGTCAAGGATTCCAACCATGTCACCTAGTCGCCTATCCAGAACATTAGCAATCTGCTGTTGAGCATTTGCCAATGCCTGGATGTTGTCAGTTAGGGTATGGATAGCAGCCCTCTGCAGCCTCTGCCCTTCTCTGTTCTGCCATTCAGCACATGCCTGTGCCACCATTACAGTCTGGAACATGCGTCTGGTGATACCAGCTGCTGCACTCTGACCTGCAGGTGCATGTCTGCCAGAGGTCCTCCTATGAGCAGCACCGGCCACATGCCTGTGTGGCACATCTGCAGTCATTACACTGACACCATGGTGTGTAGACACACCTTCTGTAGCCACCACACATTCCTGTTCCACGCCAACAGATGCTGACTGTCCTTCCTCTATGGCCACCGGTGATGCGGTATGTGTTGGCAGCAGAACTGTGTGTGGGGAAGAGGGGGACATAGCTGGGATGGTAACCACTGGCACAGATTCAGCCCTGACAACCCTGCCTGTACCTCATGCATATGTTCATCACCGCTAGTATCTGTGGGGACACTAACATCAGATGGACCGCAGGAGGGTAACGCACCTACATCACCTGTGAATGCAAAGAAATACTGTAAAGTACAGTAGACACACACACACACACACACACACACACACACACACACACACACACACACAGACACACCATACATGTGATTTGTCAGATGGCATGCAGCATGCCTGCGATACAGCAGAGGGCATGCAGCTCCAACATTAATAGTGTTAGTAAGCATACCTCCCTGGGGTGCACACTACAACAAGCAGGTGTCATATCAGTAGACATGCAGTTCACACAATCGTGGTAGTATGCATGCATCCCCGTGTATACACCATGAGGCCCAGAACAGGATAACAGTACACATGGCTGACGTGACCTTGACATGTAATCTGCTGACATGTGCATTAACATGCATACATGTTTGACACAATGGTGTCCTGACACATGTACAGCATCATAATGGGCTTCACATTGCAGTGTTGTGTGTATGCCCTATAGATAGAATGCATGTTTAGCAAATGTGCATGAGCATGGGAGCGTAGTATGAGCCGTCTACATTGCTATACAGTGTGAAGTACAGACACTGTGCCATTGCATAGCAACATGAGGCATGTATGTTGCTGTAGAATGCATAATATGTACACATTGCATAGCCATAACTGCAACACAGTCGTGATGTTTGACAGATCATATATGGTAGACTTCAGTGACACCTCCAGTAGCTGTGCACAGGCTTTTAGGTTGTCCAGTGTACCACAACTGTATAATCGGTCAACTAAGGCTATCATTGGACCATGTGTGGACAATGTGCAACAGGGTGTATACACATCCCAAGTACTGTGTGGCTACATGTCTCTGGCCATCCCCCATGGCCATGTGTGCACATGTGTTGGCCAATTGTGTGTGATGGGCATCTTCTCCACATGTCTGTGTGGTCCCATATGACATACACCCATACATGTCAGATATGTCACAATCCACAGGGCTATGCAGACAACGGGTTGTATGTTTGGTATGTGGGGTATAGGTCATGCGATAGTGTGACATTATTGCAGACAGAACACTACATGTCTGGGACATGTCAGGTGGCACATCATAATGTGTGCACCCAATGCAGGGGCATATGACACAATGGTGACACTTGTGGGCTGCCCATATCACAGCTCACTGTGTGGTACTGTGTGCGTACCACACATGTTGTTCCAATGCATACTACATATGCCTCCATTGTAGAACACCTCCACCATTGTATGCACAGCTGACCACACATGTCGCAATGACAAGTACTGTGGTTTCAAGTCTGTGTATCATTACATTTGAATATATTGCACATGGGTGGCGTGTGAATGCATGGTGGTGCAACCTGCATATCGTGACTGGAACAAACATCAGGTGTGCAAGTGTTAACTGGCCACATGGCAAATAGATCTACACTGTAACATGCCTGATGCTGATGACAGTCTCACCTGCAATGGACCCATGTCTGTGCGGCACACTAGAGGTACCTGTATAGGGGTGACACACCAGTATGAACATTATCCATGACTGTATGACAGCCACAGGTTGCACTGTGCATGTGCACACATTCACTTGTGTAATAGCATATAGTATGCACATGTGTGCATACACAACGTAGCATACTGTAGTATGCAGCATGTGTGTCCACATACCTGGCATATGTTGTTACTTTACATTATGTACAGTGACACATGCGACTACATGGGATATAATAGCCATATGTGCATTACTGACTTACCAGGCAACTCCAGGCTCATTGGTTGGGAAACACCCACCTCCACGATGGCAGCTAGTGTTTCTGGATGCTGTTCCTGGGTGTCCCGGACTGGCCAGTAGCTCCTCGGTGTGTGTGAGTGGGGGCTGGGTTGGTGGCCCACCACCTGTTCCACCTTGTTCCCTGGCGATTGCAGTGGCACGCTGTTTTGCATGTCATATCAGGTCCGTGCAGTGTCTGCGCACCTGCTGGTAGGTGCGGTTATGGCCACCCACATCGTTCACCCTCCTGCGTAGATCCTGCCACAGGTCATCCTGCTGCTGGGCATGCTGTGGCACATGGCTGAACAACAAGTCATAGTTGTCATGGAGCTGTGGGATGAGGACATCATCCTCCTGGCAGGTGTATGCTGGAGGCATGTACATGGCATTATCTGTAAAACATAATGATGGTGACAGGTCACAGTGTCAGATGTACAGAGATACTGCTACACATACATTTCTATGACATCTACTGCATCTGCACAGTTATCTTGCAAAGCACCATGACACTGACATGACTGACGTGTTTGTGTCACACATGTCACACCCATTATGCATTGGATATCATCACCATATATGTGTATCACCTCATTACAGTGTTCATACTCCATGTAAATGTTGTCTTGCTGTGGACATGTCTATTTGCCTGCACTTGTGTTCTTACCTATCTGCACATGCCTCAATGTGTCCACGTTACTACTGTTGACCTGGATGCTGTGTATATGTCACATATCAACACAGACACAGCCGGAATGGACTTGAGCAGTGACAATGCACACATATGCATGGACACCTGTACATGCATGTGTTTTGCTATATACATCTACACAGCACTGTACAACTGTTCAACATCCTGACACGGATCGCCTGTATTACACATGTGATAGACATGGGACAATGGATAGTCAGATGACATTCGCAGGGATGGTCAACAACCATAGCATGTGCGGGCATGGTTTCCACGCTGTTACAGATGGCCATTGTGCCACCTCAAGCTGCATCAGTGCCACATTACTGATCCAGTCAGTTGATAGTACATCTACCATGCGGCCATCACACCATGTATGACTGGGATGACATCTGCAGCTTTGATGGACAGGGTTGCATGGTATGGCGGGAGTATGTCACATATATGGCACAGGGATCTGTCCAGCCTGTGGTGATCCTAGTATTAGGATGGTGGCTGTCCATGACATATGTCATATAGATCAGGATATGGAGACATGTAGCATGTCCATCAGCATGGTGTAGCAAATGTCCTTCTGCAAGGTAGATGGCATGCTGCATAGTGGAGGTGTGGATTGTGAAGGCTGGTGTCGCACATCCATGCATAGCCATTACCCCTTACAGGTGGTATGTGATCCAATATTGGTCACCACAGTGCTGTATATGCCTGGCCAGTGATCTCCGTGCTCATGGATGGCACCCTGACATGACATGGGTACCTCAGATGACTACCTAAGGGGCCTGGAGATGTCACCATGTCAGGGGTGCACTGCACAGCACCATCCCTTACACAGTGTCCATAATGTTGACCACAGCCTAGGTAGCAGTGGGTACAGGGATGTTCACCTAGCAGTGACACTGCTGGTATCATCCATCAGACTGCACATATGTCACACACCTCACACACACAGCCCATTCTGTATGTTGTTCACAACACTGACACAGCTACACTGATAGGTCATGGCCATTCACAGCCTTGCATACACAGATGCCTAACATTTGCCTGTGTGGTATGGGCTACAATGAGGGTGGGGTACAACACATTAACCCTGTTCTACTGTATCTGGCACAGATGTGCTGTGCACATGTCACTCTTGCACCTTTTGTAGTTGTGGGTCTGTCAACAGGCCACTGGTGGAACACTCCTGTGACATGCAAAGGTATTTGTAATCAAATATCCGTGCTATCTTCTACATCTGTACTGCTAACATCTACAGTGCTAGTGGTTCATGGACATGCACACCATACTCAGTAGGGTTATAGTGCGGTGCCACCCTAAATGACTGTCATCACCACTTTTGGGTTGATATTATCCAACACCCTATCTGTATTGTATGGTCATGCTAGGCACTTGTTCAGAACATGTGAGCATGTCATGAGCTACTGATTACTATAGCGCCCATTCCACACCATTTCCCACAGGTACACTGGCTGTCCTACACTTCCCAGCTTGCTTAAGGTATGACAGCTGTTGTACACACAACGCACATATCCTGTGGAACATGGTTGTATATGCAGGCATGTCCAACTGTCACGTACCAGTGCTACTGCCTGTCTATATGAGGGATATGTCGTACATGTGGCAATAGAGCAATTGTCTCATGTACATATTCAATGCTCACTTCCCAACATACGGCACTACAACCTGTGGGGGATGCACGTCTGCAGCCATGCTGGGCCCATAGCTCTCAGGTGTACCTCATTACGGGGAACATACCTCATTTGGGGTTCTAAGAGGTGCATGTTCCTCAAGGTTCCACATTGGAAGGGTCTATCACACATTCATTGTTGTACATTTTTTATCTGCTAGCCATGGCTAGATAGATGAGAATCATATGAATTCATTGGAATATCAGTTTTATACATAAGGCCAGCCTATTTTAGCCATCATATGCCCTTCCTAGTTGACGCTGTTAGTAAGCCAATTGTAAGTGTTCCACGTTTAGCCCATTTGTCACACGGTATGTGGGCTAGTGTTCCTCATTTTGGGGACAGGAGGCTGACAGCTATGGCTGGGGGTAATGCTGTCGCCAACCCTGACTACACCTGACAGTCATTTGGGGATGTGTAACATTCGCAACACACCCCACCCATCACATAGTCTCACATAATCTACACCACTGGCCACACCTATGAGGAAAACCTGTGCAGTACATCTCCATACTCACTGTAGGCACCAGAGGTAGCCCCCATCATGGAAGACAACATCACCAGCTTATAGCCCACAGACTCATGTGTGCCCACCACATACAGCCAATAGTGTGTTATAACATTCACAACACACCAGTCATAGCTGACTCTGTAGGGTGTCACACTGCAGTTCCACACAGCAGGCTACACAAGGCATTAGTCACTTACATCTTGCTGTCGGGTAACTGCTTCTGCAACATAACCTATACACCCATGCCACACCTCACCAGGTATGATATGTCTGTCATTCGCCATCTGGAGCATTTCTCCCCGGGCCTCCGCTGAAAACAGGATCTATGGAACCTAGTCGGACATTCCCGGTCAACAAATGTAAAATAAATAAATAAATAAATAAATGTTAGTGTGACTGCCCTGTGATGCCACTTCACAGACTACGTGTGCAGGGCCATGCAATAGCTCACCAGTCTTATAGCCCTGAGGGTGTGGGCCTAGCCCTGGGGAGCATTTTGCATTCGTCCGGACAGGATATCACTGTACAATGACTGACTGTGTCACTTCAACAGTTGCCTATGCTCCTATTGTCATTCCACAGGCATGTGGTATCTGTCCGCTATGACTATCCTGGTCAAACACAATGCTGTGGCACAGATGACTTGCACCTGTCGGCCCTGGGAGTACAGCTCACATGCAAGGCTCTTGCTGCTTCTATACTGCCTGTCCTGCACAGTTTCCAATAACTGTCACCGGCAGGGCGGTAACTGGCATGCGCGACATGGGGTCATGTGACACATTGCTTGCATCTTCCCCTGTGATGCACGCAGGCAAGGCACACCTTATAATGCACCACTCCAACATATCTGCAGTGACTGGGACCTGCCTGTAGGCTCTGCAGAGCACACCTGCAATGACAGGTTATAGACGGACCATACCTTTCAGGCACATACCTGGACCGGCACACCCACAGCTGAGGGGTTCCCATATCCCACTATGTTTTGCACACATCCTGGCAAGTTGCTTAGTACAATGCATCAGAGGTGCTCCACGTGCAACTAACTGTGTCCGGGAACGCTATACACATTGTAACAAGCGACAGAGTCAACATCATACCCCACGGGTAACATACCTTCTATGGTGGTATAGTGGACAGTGGGCCTCAGCTACTACTGATGTGTGACTGACACTACCCCACACTTCACTGGGATAGCCACTCATGTACCGACACATCCATGTGTCATACCCTCCGCTCTGCTGGATCAACACATACATGCCACCTCCAAGACCTACATTACCCTTGGCATGAACACTACCACCTTGTGACTGGTGTTACACACCTGGAGTTATCTCCTCATTGGTGGATTCCGAACATATGCTAATCTACCTTGTTAGCCACATCCCGGCAACACACCCATCACAGCATACACAGTACATGTGTACTACAACACCTACTACAGACGTCTGCTGACAGCGGTTGTTAACATCATGACACCCGCGCAGATGGACAATGCACATACAAATGCTGACACATACCCCAGTGCACTTAATTAGCATGTACACAATGGCATGGATCATGCTATTCTACACAGAGCCATGATGGTACACACCAGATAACAGACGCCACTCTGGTGGTCATGTTCCACGGACATATGATGTACAACAACAGGTGTAGGCTGTTGCACAGTGGTGTATATTCCCATGTGTGGGGTGGCTCACTGGTCAGCCATGGTGGGGCCACAGGGTCCCTCATCACATACTCCAAGACTAGCTATGTAAACATGACTGCCACACATTCCGGGGTGTACCACCAGGCATTATGGTGGTATGTCAGTATTCGATGGCAACACCCACATCTGCTGTCACATACAACAGTCACTCAGGAACATTGCAGACCCAGGTATTGTTGGCAACATGCTGGAGGATGGATTCAATGCTGACAGTACACCCTCTCACTCACTGCAGGGCCGCAATCCATACATGAACATAGTGGTGTCCCTGTGGTCACACCTACACAGTACTGACCTACACTCTGTGTCCTGGGACACTGGCCCCATGTCACCTTCCAACGTCCCAGGCTGTGATGTCCACCAACCTCTGAATTGCATGTTTCCCCACTAGGCCACCATATTCAGTAATAGCCTTGTTTCATACATTGTAGACCCTGAATGGCACACAGCAGCATTTATCACACTACACACAGGTGGCACCACATTGCACGAGTGGGACTATAGTCCTACACACCTGACTGGACTGTTTTGCGTGGCTATGGGGCACATCATCAAGGACGTCATTCTCAGAGACATTGTTGGTCTCCCGTCCTCTGCTGCCACCCGGGTTGGGCTTGTTAAGTCCAGAGCATGGCCCCTACACATGGTGGACTCCTTTCATACAGTTACCAGGGCAGTTGCTGATGGTACGGGAGTCCACACATCCTACATTGTCCTCTCATTGCCTTTCAGCACCATTCCCCATTCTGGTATTGACAACATACACATCCACCTACACATCGTACCCTGTGTCTCAGGATGTTATGCTATGTGGCTCATGGACAGGACACACAGTGAGGCCAGCATACCATAGTACCTACTACATGTCAGGTAATTTGGCATACCACGGTCCTCAGTCATAGGGCCCCTCATGTTAAGTATATGCTTCCTTGTGGAACTGGCTGGCACAGGGGACTTTACCTGCCTAGCTTTAGAACCCCTACATACCAAGCGCCATGATTGCGCCATCAGCTGATACTGACTCCAACCATATGGGTGTCGCTGTGACAGATACATAATATGACTATCATGGCATCAAGCTGCATGACACAAGGTGCATGCACATCACCTTTGCATTACACCATTCACCCACTGACTATCACATGGATGGTAGTCCCCTACATACATATCACATTGTACATGTTTGCAGTACACACATGTCGCACCCACTCCTGTGGTTACCGTATTGCCACTGTGGCGTGGATATCCTCCTACGTGGCCACACCTATCTGTACTGGGTGTGTAACTGGTACATAGGCACCCATTGTACCTCTGAACTCAAGACATCTACACACATTCAAGGGTACACCACCCCATTTAGGGTGTACCTTACACAACACCTACAGCTTTACATGCCACAACATTAACACGCCATGATGTTTACTGAGCTCCGACAGTTTAAATATACGGCTGCACTACGGACACCACATCTGTACACATTTGCATACTACATACTCAGGGGTGACCTCTGCTGATCAGACAGGGCCCATGTCCACAACATTATTGATGGATATACTCCTCATACGCAGCATAAGCAGAGGCCACTGTGAGTAACATGCTCATGGATATGTGCACACACACAATGAGTGGGATGTGCTTCTGGGTTACATTCCCGAACCGGATACTCACCATGTGTGGAACATAAGTCCTATGTACATCACGCAGGGACACTCAGTAGCACTGTTCATGTGATACCTCCCTTGGTGGTTGGGAGACGCATGTAGGCCTGGGATCACTGCAGTGGCTGTACTGTGCAGTGGTGCAGGTGACACCTGGCTCTGCTCTTCACAGGACACTACCCTGGAGAGGTGCCACTAGTGTGAACACTGTAGTTGTGTTTGCACATGGACTTGACAGACTGCATAGTACCCCACTATGCACCTGCGCAGCTATTACATGCCCTTTGTGCATGGTTACTTGGTAGCCCTTCCATTTAGATTAGCTATCATGCTGTTACTATGTCCCATACCTACAGGCCATATGTATCCTGTTATTGTACATACCAATAGACGATACCTGTGGTATGCATGATATGTCTGTTATGCTGTGTAGAATATCTGTCAAATCTACCTATAATACTATTACACATATTTCACATAGTATCCCATAATGCAAAACATACTTGCTCAGCGGGACCACCTTACATATGTCATTAACATTATATGCCCATACACATGCGTGCTGTGACAGTATATCAACATATACTATCCCGTGCTATGGCACGTCCTTGTTGGACATACCCTACCACTGATGGCGGGTTGTATGGCATTGTTCTGTTTAATGGCCTCATGTAGCATCCCTTGTGGTGTCTGTGCTGTGTACCTTGTGTCCCACTGCTGGACGCACAGATTCTACAAGCGTTAGTATGCTCAGCAAGACATCACTACATAAATACCTTTCCCCACTTTATGCATTGCGGACACGTTTAATTAATGCAAACCAGGCTATACATACAGTAAAACTAATTAATACAGATCATGCTATGCATAACCTTACATATTGGGCGTTCTACATACCTTGTAGTCATTACGGCGTTTCATTTCTATCTCTCTCACAGTGTTCCAACTGTTATTCGGTATGAGCATACGGTTTGAATGTCTGGCAAGTCATCCTTATATACATTGATACCTGAAACATGTGGATTCTTCCCGCCAATTGGTGTTCCTGAGTGACTAATTACTTGCATATCAGCTGTGCAGCTACTCCATTCACCAATTACGCTGCGACAGTGGGGTATAATTGGATTCTCCACTTGGGCGTTGCCTATTTGCCCTACCTTCGGGGAGATGGTCTGTATTGTGTTTTGTTATGAGTAACTGCAACTGCTATGCATGGAGACAAGTATAGTTTGGATTCATGTCCCCCGTGGATTGTGTGTGACAGGTAGAGTATTTGGTTCAACATGTGGGTGTACCTGTCATCCCAACGTCTGATAACGGAGTATTGCAATCAAAACCTGTACCATGGCTGTTTGTTCCATTATACAACGCCTGCAATTTTGCATGTCGCCTTTAATTGTGTCTCTCATACGGTATGTTGAGGGTTCTGCAGATGTAATTGACTGACTGGATGTTTGTGCTGCTATTACAGTTTGTATTGCTTTAGTTTCTAGTGTGGGGGATGTCGGTGGTTGTACGTAACATATACGGTTTGTGGGCCTTGCATTTCTACATAATCCGTATATATGTGTAAAGGCTCCGTCCCTAATTAGAGAGCTAACAGTTAGTAGACTTATGTTACGGGATTGTACGTTGGGCCTTTGTTAATTGGTTTCTATATCATCTGCAGGTGAGCTTGCTACTTGTATGCCTCCATAATTGCAGCGATATATCAGGGGATATGTGTAGATGACAGCTATCCCTTGTATTTCTGTCCCAGATATTTGCAGTCATTGTGGTTGTGGTGTTAAAAGAGCCTGTTTGCCATGGGTTGCCACCGTATCATATGGTCATTGTTGGACACTTGCGGGACACAAAGCGGTGTTTACAGGCCAACACGTAGCCATGGTCAGTACACAGGTAGCACATACTTTTATCCTCACTACATACCTATTGTTGTGGGACTTAGGATACTTATCATATTGCATGTAACATTTACGTTTCTTACATACAGGCATAACTATTAAATACGACTGTTACATTATATGGGACATATTTATGTCCTACCATCTCGGACATTTGCCCTTTGTACTGTTTTATGTCAGGACACACCTGCCCAGGGTGGGGATGTCCCTCCTACAGTGGTACAGGTAGTAACCGTATGCCTACGGCTAGCAATACCCACACCTACCATACTGATCTGCCTCTGACTTGGCACCAACATACACATGTTGCAGACACACACACACATTACAGTCACACAGAAATGCACACGGCACCCTCAACGCACACTTACACAGACTACGGCACTCACAGACACAGTTGGACACAATACCTACGTGGACCGCGACACTGTCAGCGGTGACTAACCGTCCCTTCATATCATCATACTATTACTCACGGATGTACTGTTCTGGTACTGTGTTCTATCGGTCTTTCAGCCTCTGGTTACGCATGTCGGAATGTTACACATTCCATGGTTGGCGGTATCCTATTTATTTGTACCTCCAAGATGTTATGACTGTCGTTGAACTATCTATCATATTTGCAGATATCGCTGAATCCATCTATATCACCATATATCCCTCTATTGCCCTTTCTATCTGTATTCTATATATGCATATGTGTACATATATATATATATATATATATATATATATATATATATATATATATATATATATATATATATATATATATATATATATATATATATATATATATATATATATATATATATATATATATATATATATATATATATATATATATATATATATATATATATATATATATATATATATATATATATAGATTTATATATATTTATATATATATATATATATATATATACATATATATATTTATATATATATATATATATATATATATATATATATATATATATATATATATATATATATATATATATATATATATATATATATATATATATATATATATATATATATATATATTTATATATATATATATATTATATATATATATATATATGTATATATATATATATATATATTTATATATATATATATATATATATATATATATTTATATATATATATATATATTTATATATATATATATATATTTATATATATATATATATATATATATATATATATATATATATATATATATATATATATATATATATATATATATATATATATATATATATGTATATATATATATATATATATATATATATATATATATATATATATATATATATATATATATATATATATATATATATATATATATATATATATATATATATATATATATATATATATATCTATATATATATTTATATATATATATCTATATATATATATATATATATATATATATATATATATATATCTATATATATATATATATATATATATATATATATATCTATATCTATATATATATCTATATATATATCTATATATATATATATATATATATATATATATATATATCTGGCGGAGAACGTGACAGGCACACAGCACCACCATATGCTGCAAGACTCATGTACTGTTCAGGTGTTGGCATTCTGTGTTCCGCTGCCTATGTAGGAGTCGCACATTTGGGCCACCTATACATTACAATTTACAGGTGGTCATGTTTGTGTGCCATCCATTTTACTGTGTGCAGGTGGAGAGGTGTCAGTCTCTAGGGGCCTACACGGTCAGAGTATGTGCTATACGTTCCCTCTTTGCCAAGGTGTAGGCATATTGGGCACGCCTCCGTCTGCCTACTGAGGCTGGCACAGTGTGTTCATGGTCTGAATCCCTCTGTGCCTGTACTGGCCTTGGCAATTGCGGTGGGCTCTGAGGGCCTTCACCATTTTGTCCCTGCTGCAGCTGCTTCCGCAGGATCATATTATGTAGCATGGCACATACTATGACGATGTGGGCACACATGCCTGGAGAGTACTGCAAGGCTCCACCAGATGTATCCAAGCACCGGAACTGTGATTTCAGCATCCCGAACACACGCTCTATGATGATTCTGGTTTGTGCGTGTGCCTCATTATGGCGTTCTTGCATGGGTGTGTGTGCATTTCTGATGGGAGTCATCATCCATGGCTCCAGTGCATAGCCAGCATCCCCATGAGATGGCCATGTGGGATGTCCCCATGACAAATACCTGATACAGCTGTGAGGCATGCCAGATATGGGAGTCATGGTAGCTTCCAGGGCTGCCAGCACACACATCCATGATAATGCCCTGGGCATTGCACACGACCTGGCAGTTGATGGAGTGGAATCCCTTGCAGTTTATGTAGCGTGTACCCTGCTCATCGGGTAGTGTCTTGATTTGTATGTGCGTGCAGTCTATCGCACCCAGTACCTCCGGTATTGTGCCACACGGTGGAAGTGACGCATATTGCTGGCCAACTCCTCCTGAGTTCTGGGGAAGTATATCTGCTCATTGGCATGTGGTAACATGGCATCTAGGAACTGGTGTAGTACCCTGGATGCTGATGCCTGTGAGATACCCATTATATCTCCAGTTGGCCTTTGAAAGGTACCTGTGGCCAGTATTCGCAAGCTTACACATACCTTCGTGTCCACTGGTATGGGTTCCCCTCTTTTGTTTCTGGTTCTCAGGCGTGGCTGGCACAGCTCCACTATTTGCTGTAAGATGTCCCTGTCCACCCTGTAACTCTCTACTATCTCCAGGTCATGTAGCCCCTGGTAGGTTACCCTTGGTCTGAACACTCTCCTTCTCCTCTGAGTCCTGCGGTGGTTGTCGGCATCATCCTCCACAACACCGTCAGTCTCTAACACATGCTGATGAATCACAGCTATGGCAGCTCCCAACATGTACATTTTAAAAGTTCCCCGTGTGTTTACACCTATGGTGCAGTGTTTGGGAATACACAGGTGTGTGTTGGGTGCTTGCACACTTTATACTATTGTGCTGTGAACACCGATGATGTCATAGGGTGTGTATGTACGTTCGTAGCTACAGGTTATGTTATGTGTTTTACCGGAACTACTATTGTGGTGCCTTTGGTGCTGAATTACAGTTGCCTGGGATGTATTACCTCTTCACCTTACCTTTACATTTCTCAGCCCTGCACCTACCATTTTCTGGTGTGCATCCTGCAGCCTACTTTCATTTGTACTTTCCTGGACCTGGCGTATCTTGCGTTGTGTGTGCTACTGCCGGTCTGCTGTCAGTTTGCTTTGCTCTGCTGTGTCAGGTCTCCTAGCTTTGCAATCCAATACCTCCCCTCCTTTCTTTGCATTCACATGCCTCCCCTATCCTGTTTTGCAGGTTTCTGCAAGCGGACTTGTCAGCTGCCGTCAATTGGCCTTCGTGGGTTGATTGGTGTTGATTGCTCATTAGTACTCCAATTACCCTACTTCCGCATTTCCTTTTCTTCCCCTGACCTTCCTGTTTCTGCTATTGTTTGTGGCGTGTGCATCCGATTACTGGGTTTCGGGCACGTTTTCATCCTCGTACACATGCGCTTTTGGCCACCATGTGTGCTCTCAGCTAAACGATTCCTCCCCACCCGTATCCTGCAGCTTTGCTTAGCAACGGACAGGCCAGATTTGCAATGCTCCAATGTGCTTAGTGGTACAGTGGCACACCCTTCTGCTGATGTCATGTATCTCCTCTGAGCCACTCCTCGGTGTTATACCGCTGCGCCGTATGGTACAACCTTCCTCCGGCAGGACATTTGCGATTCAGTATTATCTGCCTCATTTGCATGGCATTGACTGCTAATTCATAGTTACCACGCCGAACACTATCGCAAGCCCTTAGCAACCCTTGCACCTTGGTTGTGATGTTCCATGCCTACCATTGTGTGTTATGCTGTAAACCTGATTTCTATTATGTTGCGATTTTATGATATTTTTATATTATTTCTTTGTTACAGCTTCTGCACACATGCCCTGTGGTTCTGCTGTGCGTTACTGTGGACATGACATTAAATGTTGTTATTTACATGTTGTGCATCTTTTCTTATGCCATTGGCTGTGTATTTCACCTTTGGCATATGTTCACGTTGTGATACCTGGGTCTGGCCCTCTTCCATAGCTCCAATGTTCTGTTTGGGAAAATGTAAACCGTGTTTTTTGGTTTACATTTCCGTGGGCTTACGCTACGCCTGCACCACTTCATGAATCACTATATGCCTTCATTTTCATGGTGCAACACTGCACATGGGGTGATTTGCATACCTACGCCGGGGGCTGTGCAGATCTGGCGTACGCCGGTAGTGCACGTGGAATTGGATCGTACCTGAATCGCTCGGCGGCCGTATTTGGCATTATAATGCCTATGCTATGCGTGCGCCTGGCGCAAGCTTCATGAATCCCGGGGTACATTTAAAGATAGTGCTTGGCAAAGTGCACCTCACATAGCAAATGTGTACATCAATGTATCTCCCTGTTCTGCATTTCAGCAGTAACTCTGACTATCTGAATCCCTCAAAATGTAACTATGAGGTGGTTGTTGAAGTGAATTTAATAATGGATGACAAAAACAACACTTGATGATACTTTTGAAAATAATACCATATTGCACAAAACTTTGTCAGACATATAACAGTCTGCAACAAGTTTTACTAAACCTGCACTTTAAGAACTGCTGTTAACAGACCATCATGGATTACAGGAATTCAGTGAATAACCAAGTCATTCATAACCGTATACAAAATAAATGTTAATAGCAATAAGCAGTTGTGTAGTGAAAAATATTTGTGTATGTGTGAAATAACCAATATAACAATTTACTGATATGTTTCCCCTGTGTGGAGTTGAACCCATTGCATGCCAAAAAATAGTCCTACTGGACAGTTTCCTTACAGGCAGCATATGCTTCTTAACAAACAGGGACTGCTTGTGTTATTACACATTCCTGCAGTTAACTGATGAATATGGAAACTTCTGACACTTATTGGCCATTTTAATCTAAAGAAATAACAGCTATCATCACATAAATTAAAACATTTGTGTAAGCAGTCAGACATGCATTCCTCTTAGCTTAAACAAACAGGCCTGCAGTAAGAATGTTCACTTTATTAAGAGGAAGGAAGTAAATAATTTATTTATGAGTTACTATTCAGACATATACAGCTAGAGTAGGTGATAGTGTCATACTATAATGGATAACTGTGAAATGTGTAGTTATCAGCAGCCTAGGCACTATAGGCATCACTGATACATGACTACAGATGTATGAAATGATGTCATTATATGTTTGAAAAGAGATGCATACCTAAAAAGTTTAGAATTATGCATATTATAATCATTACTGAATAAATTAACATCATGGGAATAGAATCCATACTTACATGGAGAGCAGTCACCATGTCTTCTTAACTATACAGATGAGCCAATTGTCAGAAAAGCTACTAAATGGTTAGAAAACCCATGTATCTAATAGATTTGGGACACAGCTATATCTATAAAATATGTAGGAATTCTCAGCTATACATAGGATGGTGACACTTACTGTATGGATTCACGGGCTGTCTCCATACCTTGGTGACCCTCTGATGAAGCTTCTCTGTATCAGTCTGATGCAGGTCATCAGAGCAGTAGTGAACCTGCACTCCAGTCTGGTAGATCTCCATACGTCGTTAATGCTCCCTCTCAATCCAGTTCCAGATATTGATCATCGTGTAGTTCCCTGGCCTGGCTGTCATCCAATGCTCCACTGCAGGGTAGACAGTCAGCATCTGTGCAGTCTCCTCCTCAGTCCAATTAGGCACCCAGACACATTGCATCCTCCTAAAAGTAGCCATCTTGATACTCCTATGGAAAATGTAGTTTACATTTAAAAATAGAAAAATGCTCACTGAGGTCCCACTCAGTTCGCAGGTAGCAATTGTCTGATCTGTAAATGTATCAGAATCAATATTTAAAAGGTACACTTGTCATGTTATCAGATCCTTGGAAGATAACGGCACATGCTACACATGGTACTATTTATCGATACCTATTGGTTACTTGTGCAGAACACCTGCCCTTTATGTTGAGCTATTGGTTAATGTGTTGAATTTTGAGAAGTTATGCAGAGATGCATAAATGAGTTTCCAAAACCTGGAATTTTAATGAACCTCATTAACTATGAATGGTGCAAATTGCACTTAAAGATGGGTGTATATTAGGTGCTTTCACTTTCAGCAATACCTGAGTCATAGTTAGCTGATAAGGTAAATTGCCACCTGCTTGCGTTTCTGTTTTGGGGAATACTCCCTTTGTTAACATTACTCATTCTCAAATGTACCCTTTTAGAGCTATTTTAATTGTGTGCTTTAAGACAAACACTTGTAACTTAGTTGATTGAGTTCTGTCTGCTTTACCTTTATGCATACTGGTGTTGACATCTGCATTAAGGACATGCACTAATTTCCCATGTGCAGTTTTATAGACAGATTTACATAGCTAAAGTGAACAGTATATGGAGACAGATTTACGGATCATCTGTATGTCTTATGAGTAACTCCATACACTCTATGGTGCACATAGGGAGACCTATGTATTCCGACAGTATCCATATGTATTATGTCCTTTCTCTGTTACAGCTATTTCTTCATTAATGGTTCTTAACACAAGTCTTATAACAATCGCTTAATATAAAAAAGGATCTATACTCTCAGTGGCCTGCTTAGGGATAAAAGGTTTTCCAGTACTTTCCGTTAAGTTGTTCAACTGACAATTTCTGTAGTATTTGAATGTGAAAAACATGCAGACTCGTGGTATAATGCTGTTGTCTATGGATTTCTATTCAACAGATATGTAGTGTAAGAGGTTTGAATTCCATTAACCGCCTCTACAGATATCACAAGTTATGTTGATTTTACAACTGTTAGGTACGCAGACATTAGTGTTACTTTTTATATGTCGCATTAATATTTGTCACATTCAGTGTATCATAGACTTTTTGCATTGCACAATCATGCATAGTGCTTGTGGTGACATACGCTGTCCACATAATCATCTGCATAACTGGGCCCTCACATGAATATGATCATATATCACTGTCTTTCAGATGGCAAACAGACCTAAGGATGAATGTTTCTCCCCACAGGAAAATGACATCATACTAGATACTCTGCAATGGAGACTTTTTGGACATGCAGGGAACTGAGCATGGAGGAATGAAGTGTGGGCCATCATCACCAACATGATTAATGCAGTTGCTGGTCACAGTAGATCCTGCAAAGCCTGTTGACAACACTGCTCTGACATGATCTTCCATGCAGCCAACAGGTTATGATTGTATGAGAAATCAAGTGATGTTACCTGTGGTGGACCACCATTAACCCCCCCCCCCTCACCATGAGATCACAATATTTATTGCTTCCCTGCAAATGGTGAGTGGGGAGCAGTGCATCCCTTGGGGTGGGATAAAAGAAGGTGTTCCAGGCCTAACGTGAATGTCTTACTTTGCATGACTTGGATGACTTGTGATTAAATCATTGCATATTGCTGTAGCTTGCATGTTCATGTAGTGTCATTTTGGATTTACATCAGCAGACTTGAACCATGCACACAGATCCTCACAGGGTGATGATGATAAATGTAAGTGTAATAGCATGTACTCAAAACAACTGCAGTACAGTGCAAACAATATGTGTAATGCTGCCCGCATTAGTATTCGCAGGTTCATCCACTTTTGGACAACACCAGGGAAAGGCATGTGAGTGTCTCCATACTGTGTTACTTTGACCACTACCTGTTATTTCCACAGCCTCATGTCATGGCACTGCTGTCTACTGTCATATTGATATTTCCATAACATTTTACACTATAGGTACATCCAGTGGGGGCTCAAACCATTCAGGTGCAAGTACAGACAAACCAGGTATGTTACTGCAACAGGTTCTTAGTTTGCAGCAATGTGTAACAGACCTGTGATACATGAGATTAATGTCACTGTCTTTTGACACAGGGACATCTGGCCAAAAAGTGCAACATCCAGAACATATCTGAAGCCCCTAACACAAAGCACAAGTCACCAGGTACTGGAAGGTAATATAGCACAAAACCACAGTGGATCAGGCAAGCAGCTGTTTAATCATGTACATTAATGCACCACAATCCAATGCAATTTTGTCCCCCAAGGACTTCATCAGATGATACAAAAAAAAAATAACAGCAAATGCTTCCTTTTATATCTCAAAACCCACCCAATATCTGCAGCCCCTGTTAGTGTGTCATAAAGGTCATACTGACAGTATTCTGTTGCCTGCATACATGACTATGTTGTCTTCATCTTTACTTTCTCACTGAAGGATCTGCAGTACAACACACAGACTCACAACAGCAGGAGTCTGTCAGTCATATGCTATTAACTGTCTTTCATTCATGTCATTGCTGTTACTCCTGTTGTCCTTCATTAATACTTTGTCCTTCTACCCATTCCTAGGACAGACTGCATCATCATCATCATCAACATCCAGTGCACAAACAAGTGGTATGTCTATGTAATACCTACTGTATGTTTTAATTTGAATGGTTCATGCTGGCAATGATGTGATTAGTAATGCTGACATTTTCCCTACTACAGTTGAAGTGCATCCCTCTTTTACTGCACTGTCTTCCCAGGAGAACTTGTCAGGTGTGTGTTATTTTAGTATTAATCACATATGTCATGTATGTTGCCTATGTAACCTAATTGTCATCTCCCTGTTATATAGATTTTGTGACCCATACACAGACAAGACCTAATGGTAAGTCTGTATTATCTGTAACATTGTAGTGAGATATGTGTCATAGGTCTTAATGATATCCAGCATGTGATGTAAGCACTTTGTCCTGATCTGTGTCATCTGTCAACTATCTGTATCCTCCATTAGCCCATCCAATGATCGTGATGTGGGATCTGATGTGTCTCAGTATGGTAGCATGATGGTAGCATGGCACTGCTGCACAGGACAGTGACATTGTGATATAGTGATATAGTATGGCTAAGATGGTGACAGCCATGTGGATGCAGCTGTACCCTCATATGTGGAGGGAAACTTGTCCAGCCATTCTGACAATGAGTGAACATCACATGGTGCACAGGATGAGGCCTGTGAACAAGAGACCTAAGTTGAGACTGGTGCTGATGTTGACAGTTCCCCACTGCATATTGATACTGGCAATCACAGTAGATGTAGGCGTGCAGCTGGTGTGCATGAGCAGGTGTCAGAGGGTGTCTGTCTGCTGCTGCATGCAAATGAACATTCCCAGCAATGATATGGATCTGACATTCCTGCACTTGCCTGTGCCGCAGATCATGTTGCACACCATTTGGGTGTGCTGAATGAAGGACAGGAGTAAACACATGATGAGGCGATGGAGTCACTGGCTGCTCAGAATGAAAGTATATTATCTGTGGCATGGTTAGTAGAGTCTCTGGCCTCTACAGTACTAAAGCAGTGCCATAGTACAGGCAGGGTTTTGTCTGCCCTGACTGTGCTTAGCTGATTGCCACATGGGATAGGCAGGCCTTGTCTCAGCAGCAACAACTTTGACCATCAGACATCAGTGTCTGTGCTCTAACATGCACACACTCCCACTGCTGGTCCATCTTCTGTGGGCCCAGCAGTCACAACCAGACAGTGAAGTCCCAGTCATGCTCCTTCACCTCTATATGGTAGTGTCACCCCCTCAGTCTTCTCTGTGGAGAAAACTTGGTCAAGTGTTTCCATATGTGGTAGGGGCAGATCAGACCATAATGTGAGCCATCAGTGTGGGCACCCAAGACTGCATTAGAGTAACACAGACAGTTGATTCACGCTGTCTTGTACTGTCATTCTTACCCCGTGGTGATGATGATTGCTGTCCAGGACACTGACAATGTCATCTATTTGTGTTCATTGACATGTCTGCTGCCATGCAAGTCTGACAATTGACTCCATTTATTACATTACTTTATACATATTGTACAGTGATATATTTTGCTTGTGATATTAACAGCTTTGTATTATGTGCTGCATTGTTTATCTGTTTGCAGCATATTATAGCAGAGAAATAGGAAAGTATTGCACTGATGTGTGTCCCTTATTGTGTGTCATACACTGATACAACAATCTGAGTCCATGTGCATACCTGTGTCAGTTTTGCCCTGAGATGATGAACCCTGTTGTGACAGATTTGTATATGTTCATAATGATTTGTTATGATTATGATGTTATGTCTGATGCTCAGTGTGTACATCTAGTGGGCAATTGCCATTTGGCGCAATCTGTGTCGCTGTGGCGGGGTAACATCAATGCTCAATCTGTGTAGTCATGTACATGTGGCTGGTCATGATTCAGAATTGTGAGTCAGATACTGCCATGTTGCCTCGGCCTGTACTTGTGGTCGCACCCTCCATTCTCTATGCCTGTGTCTTCTGCCCCCTATGTCCTCCTGCACCTCCTCTGATACCTGTGGGATGTCATCTTTAGACATCTGGGGTTCTTGGGGTAGTTCACCCACACCTGCAGCTGGAAGACCACTGTGTGCTCAAGTCAGCATGTTGTGCAGCATGACGCACACCATTATCATCTGTGCTGCCTTCTCAGGGGTTTATTGCAGTGCAGCCCCAAATGCATGCTGTACGGTGTTTTTGGATGTTGCATTTGCTCTATTGTAGACCTTCACTGCAGGGTTGGATGGATCATGGTCATTAGCCACAGTTCAAGTGGATAATCACAGTCATCTGTTGTGGGGAATGAAAACACTTTTGGTAAGAATAGAGATTTTTGTGAGGGGTGTCCTTAGCTTACATCCTAGTTGTGTTCCTTTACATCCCCATTAGTAGTCTCTGAGGTATTTCACCTTGCTGCAATGAAGCCCTCAGTCCACTTTCCCTCCAAATGGCAGCATCATGGACACTTCCAGGGTGTGTTGCCATGATGCTTGTTATGCTGCCATCTGCTGCATACACAACTTGGCAGTTGATGGATGGCTATCCATTTCCATTTATGTATTGATCTGCTTCAGGATGTACTGGTGTCTTGATTGGTATGTGTGTGCAATCTATTGCACTGAGTACATATGGGACGTTTGCAGTGTTATAAAACTGGTGCATTACAGTTCTCTGCTCCATGTGGGCAGATGAAAAGTGTATGTAGTCATCTACCTTGCTGCAGATTGCTTCCAGGAATTTTGCCAGGATATGACTAGCAGCTGTCTGTGATACTCCCACAGCATCTCCCATGTTTCCATGGAATGTCCCAGATGCAAGTACACCCAGGCTGAGACACACTTTGCTTTTAAGTAGGACAGGATTTCCTCACAAGTTATGCACAAACGTGTGGGGCACATACGTTGCAGACAGTCTGCACCAGTTGTCTGTCTAGATGGTATCTGTCAATTATTTTCTCGTCTGACAATTAGTTTATTTCCAGCCTTGCTCTGACTCTTGCTGGCTGCCTTCTAGGGTGCACAGTCACAGCATCGATTATGACTTGAATCACTGCAGGCTGTTGCAGTTCATTAATCTTTGGTTGCAGTTTTGTTTTCTTTTTTTCTGGTATGGTTAAGGAATATGCCAGAATCTGTAAAAGAAGCTTCCACTTCTTGTTGACTGTATAACATACACTGAGGATTTTGGAAACAGAGTTGACATTGCAGTTTGTAGCATTTAACTTGTATCGAGTGCACCTGATGTGTTTTGGAATCAGGCATGCATGGAATCCATAATTATCATATGCTGAATAGCTAAGTGCTTAGTGTCCTTTCAGCATGTTTTCTGAAATTGCATCTGCAGTTGGTGCACTGAAGTCTTCCTTTGGTATGCTGCACTGTCTGTAAATACCTTCTACGAACTTTATGGAATCCAGCCCAATGACTCTTTCATGGATAGTAACTAGAAACTTGAAAGATGTTGTGTAATGTATATGTCCCTTCTTTGTGATACTGATATTAGTATCTGGCTCCCTGATCTAGAGTTAGCTTCCCCATCAGTATGTTCCTGACATAGACCTTTAAACAGAACTAGATCAGACATTGCCTTACAGACCAGGAAATAGCCTCTGTTTAATCTGCAAGAAGCAAAATATGATGACAGTGTCTGAAGCTCTTGTAACAGTCCACATCTCTAAACCCTTTTTTTAAACTATTAGTTATCTGTTAAGGAATCATTGTACCTTTTCAAGTACTTTCAGGTGGCTTGTTTGAAGGCTAAACATCATAGTAGTGCATTCTATAGTGAATAAGATCAATGAGGTATGATGTGGTGCAGTGATCTCCCTGGCATATATTGACATGCATTTACTTCTGGGTTACAGAATATGCCTTCCTGATTTTAGTAGCTACACAATAGCATTGTCCTGTTTGATTCTCAGCTAGAGCGTCTTCTGTGTAGTGACATGCATGAATGGGCGTACCTTCGTTGAAGGTTGTGCATCAGGGCTGGCAACTCAGCATGTAAAAATCCACTGCCAATCATTAGCGGACCGGAATTCCGCTGTGGCGACCCCTAACCGGGAAAAGCCGAAAGACACCAACAACAACAATTTCTAATCCTAATCCATATCATCATTTTTTTTTTGCCAAACCTCATGATGCTACATTTATTGCCATTAAATGTGAAGTCATTAGTAGTGCACCAGACATATATATGTTTGTGTAGGCCATCTTACACAACTTCAAAATTGTTTCCTGAAGATATGTTATAATGTTGAGTAATGGCCATGATTGCTTAGAAGTAACCAAAAAAATTTAAATGTAATAATCTGGGGTAAACTTACAAAGTGGGACAAATGCTGTTAGTTAAAACGGAGTGAAATTATCACAAACAACCAAATGAAAAAAAATCGGCAAGCAGAAACCAAACATAAAATCAAAATAGTCTATCAAAATCTCTTTTGCTTCTCAGAGCTTTCAGAGATCTAGAAAGATTAGTATAAAAACAGCTATACAATAAATAGCAAACATTATAAACAACTGAACGAATCACATTCTCAAATCAATTAAGTAATTAGTTGCTCAAGAAAAATAAAAAAAATGTCCAGTTTACACTCCGTATTTAGACCCTTTGGCCACAGTCCATAACATTTTAAAATATATGTAGATTTCTTATGTAGCAGTAATTCTTTCAGATTTTGTCATCCCTGTCATAAATTGTAACGCATTCCAAAACTTGACTGACTGCAATCACTATCATAATACTCTAACAAATGTGAAGCAACATGACTTTCCATTCTTTTGCTCCCAACATCTCAGATTTTTTCCTAGAGTAGTACCTTAAATGTAATATTCTCATTTAGGCAAGACCACAGGAATACCTCAGAGCATGTATAACACCCCTGTTATACAAGTATACAATTCCTTTGGCTGAAATCTAACATTAATGTTCATGTCATATAAATGGCCTCATGGCAGCATACACAGCACAGGGGTGGATTCCACTATTAATTATAATTGTGTCAAATAAATTGACTTGTGTTAATATAAAATGACTGTATCAAATGATCACCAATATTTCAACTTTTTATAGAAAATAATAGGATTACCACACAACTTATCAAAAATCCTGTTTAAAATTAGCAATGTTTAATTCTTTTTACCAGTTTATCATTAAGTAAATTTTACTCTCTCTCAGAATCCGAGTGTTATTTTCAAAGCCCACTTTCTGTACACAATATGGCCATTATAATTTAAAGATTTTTTAAGCACTTCACATCTTTTCAAGTCAGCTACTTTAGATTGCATAGCTTGTTGCCTGTCATAACCCATATGCTGTCCTCTTAGCTTCCCTCAAAAAACGTTGACGTTCACTTAATGTTCTATGCTCTGTTAAAAATTCTCCATAAGGGAGAGATGAGGTCAAGTGGTAGGGAATGACAACTGCTACCATGTAAAGAATTAATACTAGCAATGCCTTTCTGATGTAATCTTGTGACAATTTTCTCATCACTAGCTTCCTTCAATAATATACCTATGAATACAGCTTCAAATGTAAAACTATTACATTGCATGCTGTTAATAAATTAAATGGCTAAAGCCAGTGCCCTCAAGAGATACATATTAAATCATCAATAAACTGAAAGCACTTAACCAAGTATTACTTAGTAAATTCATGCCAGCCTCTCTCTCTCTCTCTCTCTCTCTCTCTATATATATATATATATATATATATATATATATATATAGGGGGTATCTTGCAAAGTGGGAATGAATGCTGTCAACAGCCGAAACAGAAGCAGCCCTAGTCTAAATACAACAGGTGATCTAAAGGGGGACAGTCAGTATGAGAAGACAGTGAGAAGGGAAGGAAGAGAATGACAAGTGGGCTAAAAAGCATTGTCAGTAGAAAACAGGAATATATTCTTCCTTTTTACTGATAATGACACCCCCCCAATTTTGGAGGCTTCATTTCTATAACGATACAAAATGTAGGCTGTCTAGGCAGAAGAATTATGCAGGATTGGTACAGAGTCATTTGAAGGCACACTAAAGAATTTTTAATATCTGTGTCCTGGAGTAAAGCAAAACAGATAAGGATGTGATACAAATGATTAAATGCTTCAGTGTAATAAAGTCCACAAAGGCTAAACATTTCAGAAGAAGAGCTCTAAAGGGAGAGGTGAACATAGTTTGAAAATGAGGAGGGTCGTTCTGGTAACTTGCAGAAGTACTTTTCAAATATATTGTCGTACATGCTTAAAACAGCCTTCTTTAAAGCATCTTGTGGTTTAGATTAGAATATGTGAAGAGATTCAAATATACCTAAGACAGAAATAAAACAGTTTTAGTGCATCTGTGTGAGGGAGGTGTGTGTGGACTGTGGAGAACAAAGATATTAATGATCACCCTCAGTTTATTGTTTTGTTGAGCAAAGGAATGAGCAAACTAGAAAGGCCAAGTAGGCTGTATCAGCTGGCAGTGCCTGTTTTACAGAGTGTGTAAAGTTTATAGTCTAAGCACTACTGCACTACAGAAACCTAAGGACTGCTGCAATGATATCAGCACTAGATGGCAGTGCAACATAATTTATGCCTCATATAGTAAGGCTCTTATAATGAGGTTATGAAAGAAAGGTCCTGCATCTTTTGTTGAAATAAGGGTGCTCCTTCTGAAATTCTTCAACAAAGCTGAAATGAAGTTATACAATTCTAAGACAAAATGGAATAATAAATAATGCCTTACTAACAGACACTAAGTTTAGTGCAAATTGTTTTCAGTCTGTAAAATAATTCATGAAGTTTTTTTTTAAATATCAAAGCAGTGAAACAGTTTCTTACCTTCTTTTACTTACTTTTAAAAATAAACTCAGTTAAGGCTGAGTGCTTCGTTAAATGTGTCCATACAGCATGTCTGGGGTTATTCTGTTATTAGTACTGTCACATTGTGTTGATACTTTGTTTGCAATAAGCTGCCTCCATGTTTCATAGCTACGCCTGATTGCTTTGTGGACATAAACTAGTGGGTGCTATTGAGCTGGCATAGATGTCATGATGTGCAAATACAGCCTATTACAGCTGTTTGCACCTGAAGGGCATTGTGATCAGATACAAATGAATGCATCAGCTTCATTACGGATAATTGCTTGAAATCACAACTCCACTTGTGTCATTACTGACTGCGGACAGTAATCTAATGTTAGTAGAATGATTTGTAAATACTTCACAAATGCACACGCATGTGTATATATACACTATACACACACACACACACACACACACACACACACACACACACACACACACACACACACACACACACACACAAGCATACAAACACATGATCAGCTATACATATCTCCCACACACACATACACACACACACACACACACACAAACACACACAAACACAGAAAACACTGGAGCAATGAAATGACTAGGACAACAAATGTGTACAGAATGTACATTTTACAGCACATAACTGCTGCAGAATTTCAGATATTTAAATTTATTTCACATTTTTATTCCGGTAGGCAAACTAGTTCAAGGACTATTTTCAGCCAAGGCAAAGACAGCAGGCAATACAAACCCCAACAGACATTTTAAATACAAAAGACATTTCATAAACAGATAATAACAATAATAATTTCTAATGCATTGATTATGTATAGCTGTGGGACAGTCACCATACAATTATGGTAACATGACATTACAAAAATGATGTCACCCGAATAATATGTGAAGAAAGACTGTCAAAAGCATTTAATGGAAGAATAAAGACAAAAGTTTGTTAAAACAAACCTAAAGTGTAGTTAAAAACAAAATAAAGACTACACATATATGGCAGATTGTATAGAGGTTACTCATGTATATAAGAAACTCACATACAAATCCTTGTCTATAGAATGTAATCATTTACACTATAGAACTTAGTCATATAGAAAAAGAAGTCAGTTACACAAAGTCATCCATGAAAAGCATAATATCTGAGAGAAGAATTGTTTGTAATGTACTTGAATTGTGTGTGTATATATATATATATATATATATATATATATATATATATATATATATATATATATATATATATTATATATATATATATATATATATATATATATATATATATATATATATATATATATATATGATAATCATCCATATAATTGAATGTTAATATTGCTGTGACCAAAAGTTATTTTATTGCTTCTGCTGTCATTAAGTCTGTGTGAGAGCATTCTGAGTCAGGATCTGGGAATTTGTCCTTTCCCCACCATAGAGCAGTCTCAGAGCATGCATATATATAATTAGCAAGGGGTGTGTAGGCCCCCCCCCAAAAAAAAAGAAAGTGCATTTTCTTCTGTTTTGGATTTCAATTTTGTGGGATTCATGACTAGTATATATACATATACACACACACACACATACACACAATAGAGTAAGATAGCCAACAGTTTAGTTGGTATTTTAAAATGTGCAGCATTGCTCATTATTACTGTGTTAGTAAACAAGTGCTGCTCAGCACTGGATTAACCTACAGCTCTAAAACTATGACAATCTGTTTCCTTAGATAAATGACTTCAGCTAATTGCTGAATTGTTTGTTCACTTTTTCAGTTAATTTCATATATTGTTCAACAATCTGGAATTTTATAGAAGGCATTTTCAGTATAGGGTAATGCAAAAAGAAGCCTTACAAGCCGAGTAGAGTCCTGACTTAGAAAGTAGCTTGTGTTATATACTGCAAGTATATTTTTTAATGGCAATAATAGTTTGTTTTAAGTAATTTCAAGGTTAGTGTTTGGAAAACAGTAAAAAAAAAAAAATCTAGAACCAAACAAGTGAAACAAATGACAAACTAAAAACAAAGCACTGAGGATGATTCAAATATAATAAATTGAGCAGTTTCATTCCTTATTAATCTAAGAACTTCGTCAGAGAAAATTAAATAAAATCATGCTTACCCTTTTGTATCAAAATCTACCAGTAACATGACATCATTAGCTGTTATTTAAATACATATAGATATACATATATTCTTTGTTAATAATAATTATAATGCTGAAAACTAAACACAAGATTATATTCACAAATTGCACAAAAATATATATAAACTATTCTAAGAAACATATCTAATGACATTGGTTGGCCTTTAATAAACATTTAATATTAAGAACATCATTCAGCCCAGGAAATTTGTCAGCCCTTAATAAAGCTTGCCATGTCAGTTCTTTATTCTAACTCAACTCTTCCTCTATATTACTAAACACATGATCTATAATCATGAAAGCAAACTTTCTAAAATCAACACATTTTAAGGAGTGTTTAGTTAATACATTGTTAGCATCTTTATGTCTAATAGTCAATTGTGTTCATAAATCCATTGTAAAAGTTTTCTAGTTGTTTTACTAACATAGTAACTTTCACAAGTAAAGCACCTTGCAACATACACAACCCCAATATCATCTCAAGAATAAAATCCATTAATAAAAAAATCTGTATTGAGGTGTATAAACTTCAAAATATTTTTATTTTTAATAAACCTACAGGCTGTACAGTCATATGTAAAAGTACCTGATATTTTAGTGGGTGTGCTAATAACTATTTCAAGTTCCTATTTTAGTAATAAATTTTGGCATCTCACCAAAAGCATTACCTAATTCTTGATTCCCTCTAATAAACTTACAATTTTCCTTTACAATCTTTTTAATCAAACCCGCATCTTGACAAATAGGGACAGCAAAAGAATTACTAAAAGATGCCATCTTCATTATTATTTTTAACTTTAACAGTATATCCTTGCTTCAAAATGGGGGCAAATTTATTTATTCTGTGATTGTTAACCTCCTTTTTAATGCCTCTAATACCTTATAAAGATATCCCTTCTCTATAAATAACTTTGCAAGAATGTCTGCTTCTCTGTCAAAAATATCTTGTTATTAATCCACTTAGCCTAATATATTGTCCCTTAGGTATGTTATTTTTCATAATGTTATGTTGACTAGTATAATGTACTGTACATAGTTATTAACAAATGCATTTTTTCTAAAAACATTGCCAATGAACTTTTTTATACTCATATCTAAATAAACTAAAAATTAATGTTGGTTTCTATTCCCCTATGGTAAAAAAACAAAAAACAAAAAAAACAGGTTGCATTTAAATCTAATAAAAAATTGTAAAACTGTTCCTTAGTCTCCTTCCATAAAAATACTAAAGCATCTATGTAACGTTTGTAAAGTGTAACTAATGGAAAAAATGAATATGTTAACAGGAACTCTCATTCCCACCATAAATTTGCAAAAGCTGGAGATACATTACTTCCCTTGGCTACTCCCTGTATTTTCTTATATATAACCTCATCAAATATAAAAAGTGTTAGTCAAAATAATATCCATAAACAAAAATAATTACCCTCTAAATTATTTAAAATGGTGTATTTATTAAACTAATTTCTAATAAATTCAATATCAACATCTTGCGGACTTGCATTATACAAATAAGTAATGTCTAAAGAAACTAAAAATTGTTTTGTTCCTCTAAATTCATAAAATACAACTCTTTCAAAAACATCCATGATTCTTGTAAATAAAATTTGGAACTTAGCACTATAGGATTCAAAAATGTGTTTAAGTTTGTTGACAAAGGCAAAGTTTTACTTTGCTTGTCTGAAACAATAGGACTAAATGACAGATTATTTTTACTTTTATGAATTTTTGGTATGCCAAACATAAAACCAGTTTTAGGAAAGCCCATATTTGAAAACTTGAATATCGTACAAGAGACTTCCTTTGGTCACAAAATCTAATAATTCATTTCTCCATATAGATTTTGAACAAAATTATCAACTTTTTATAACATTTTTTATCTGCAAGATGCAAATTCATATGCCTAATATAATATTTATTATCCATTATAACTAAACCATTACCTTTGTCTGCTTTAAAAATCTGAGATGGCTCATTCTTCTTAACTTAAACAAGGCCACTCTACGTTCTTAACTTAAATTAACTTACTCAAGCCTAAAATGGCTTTTTTGTATTCTTCGAGTTGACACTCATACATCCTTTGGAATCCAGAACTGTTTTGTGTCTGTCTTCATTAACTAGGTGGCATACCAGATAATAATAGGCAATATTGGAAAGGGCAAGGAGTTATTAAGAAAATGACACTAAGTCTGCTAGTCTAGGATTTTGTACAGTGAATAAAATTAATTTTGGTTGGCACTTAGTACTCATATTTATATTCATATTTTCATAACTGAGATACCTACATTTTATTGATGTGTATGGTGTGATTCATCAATATGGGAGACAGGGCAATTCACTGAAAATGCTGGTTTATATCACACTCTACTGGAAATATTGTTAGTTGTTTGCTAGTAATTGTGAAGATAAGCACTGTTTCCATACATGCTTAATACTTCAAAGTCCAAGTGACTTACAAACTGTTGCATGACATTAGGTGAAACCTTAGATGTTATTGAAGAAAACCGTCTTTAACATTTGCACTGTAAATTGTACATCTTGATAAATATCCAGTATTGCTTGTATTTCTAATTATACAATTAAACATGTTTTCATATCTCTATAAATATCTCACTAAATATGCACTTATAGAAGAATGTCTTGCTGTCATGAAAACTCTCAAGTCTGGTAATTTTGTCCATCTGTTTTCGGTTGGCATTTGTATCCTTACTTTGATTTTTTTTCCATATGTCCTCTGTCTTGACTCACAATCATCTATGAACATGTTAGGAGATATGGGAAATTCTCTTTTTGTAAAAAAACAGAAGAGTGAGTGTCTGAAGGAATACTGTCGTTCTATTGGTTGCTTGCTGAAACTTGAACATGTGAATGATGAGCTAAGGGGTATGCCATATTACTAGCATATGCCTTACTGTATCTGTTTAACTTCTTGTTCCTTTTATTTATCACATTCTTGATATGTTTGTCCATCCTTAAAAACAGAATCATAATACTGCTGAAATAAATCGAACTCATCGTGATTCAATATATAGTCATCTAAAACTTTAATCTGCTGTTCTGAAATACTAGCATTACCGTCATTATGTTTGACACACATTTTCATAGTCTCAGTTCCAGTCTTATTAAACAGAGTCACTAATTATTTATAAACATTTCTTCCTTGATACCATTTGGAAGTTTATACAACCATAAAACCAAGCAGTACTTGTCCATTATTAAAAAAGATTGCCATAAACCACAGACTTGTATTTAAATAACTTAGTTTCAAATTCTGTCATAATAGGCTTAATGTCTGGAACTTTAGCCTAATTGTTGTCAGCCAAAATATCAGCATTTATCACAAATTGGCTGTTAGGAGCACCCTTCTTAATGTTAAAAGGATTCTCCAGCTTGTTAAATATAACCTGATCTCAAGGATTAACTAAACAGTCAGCTGTATAGTAATATCTACAAGTTCTTCACTAACTGTATTTGAAGGTTTGATGTCTTTATAGATAAATAGCAATGTTATTTGGCTCAAAAAAATGAATAAACATGTGGATTTTAATTTCAGTCATTGAAAAATTGCAGCATTGTGACTATTCTTTCCTTCATCATTGAATCTTCCAGAACTTGATTTGCATCCATAAATGCCCTCTTTCTTACAATAACAGTTTTTGACTAGTATTTTTAAATAATGCGCAAAGTGTTTTGGCACTTATGTCCTTTTATTCAAATAGAAGCTTAAATGCTGCCTCTGTTGTTTTCAGGATCTTATTCTCATAGTAAGCTGGGCTATGCCTGAAACTGGTCTATTGTGATCAGTGTACTACCCTGCTAAATAAACATTAATAAATAAATATTGTAACACCAATACTACTTACATACTGAAGAGCAGAGGATATTTATATCTTCTCATCCTAAATCGGTGAGACCATAGATTTGTAATGCATAATGCAGGGGAAAGAAAAAAGTGAAGCCTCTCACCATAGGGATGGTTCTGGAGGAAAGCCCCTTTAAAAGACATAGTCCTGAAATATTGTTATCTGTAATGTCATCTGTATACTGGTAAGTCCATTTCATGTTGTTCTTTCAACATTATGCTATCTATGGTATGGCACATGTATTCTAAACTGATTTAAATCAGTTGAGACTGGTGAGGCTGTTTTCAGCTGATTTAGAGTTAACCACTTTGGGTAGACCCCTTGTAACTAGCAATACAGCATAATAACATTCAGCCATCAGCTGTAAACTTAAGCATACCTATCTGAATATGTCTAATGATAAATAATTATATAAAACATTAATACCCATGAATATTATTAAAATAGAAAATTATTATTATTATTATTATTACTACTATTATTATGTGACATATTTAGCTCAAATAATAATTGAGTGATTCATCATGAAATTATTATCACAATATACTTTGGTGCAATAAACAAGATTTCACAGACCTGCTCCACTTGTATTTGATAATAGTGTTGGTGAAAACTGGAGAGTGTTTGAGCAAGAGTACGATATTTTTATATAAGCTGCTTTTAAAGACAAAGATGCACATACAAATAAATTTATTCTTCTTAATCTAGCTAGTTCAGAAGTTATTGAAAGGGAGCATTTGTTTTTGTATGCCCCAGCTGTGTATGCAGGGGAGGGGGAAGACCACCATATTGTGGTACCGGCTGAAACGCGGGAAGACTGAGTGCTTAAAACGTCAATTTAGAGAAATCTATAACCCCCAAATGAATATTACAATGGAAAGGCACATATTTTACACAAGAGATCAAAAGCCTGGTGAAACTTTTGCAGCATATATAACTAACTTGAGAAACAAGGCAAAAATGTGCAGATTTGGTGATTTAAAAGATGAATTGATAAAAGACAGTCTTGTATGTGATATTAAAAATGATGCAGTGAGAAAGATTTTGCTTTGAGATAGTAATTTAACTTTGAATAAGGCCATAAAGATTTGTCAGATATTTGAGCTCAAAGAAAAGCACACAAATATGAGTACAAATGAGAAAAGCATGCTTGCAGTGTCTTCCAGTGCAAATGTTGATAGTATGGCATGAGGTTAAGATACAGGCCTAGGGGCATGGCCACACCTAGCAAAACCCAGATCAGCTACAGTGAAACCTAAGGCACTCTCAGTAAAGCAGAGGGGTGAGTCAGCAAAACCTGTGACAGGCCTCAGTCAACTGTCGTAGTTGTGGAGGTAATCATGAGCCTAACGAGAGAATTGCTTAACTCTTGGTCAGCAGTGCCATACATGTAAAAAGTGGAATCATTTCAAAAGGTTCTGTAAATCAAAAGGGGCACATTCTTTTATTTAAAGAGAGCATGCAAAGAGGCAAGTTGATCAACTAGAAAGCTGTGACCCTACTTTTTATGTTGATGGTGTGTCTGTGCTTGATGAAACAGTTAATGCAGTAGATTTGTGAGTAAACAATGAAGTATTTTTTACTTCTGATTAATGGGAGACCCGTAGAGCTCAAAGTTAATACTGGTTCAAAATGCAATGTTATGTCAGCAGAAATGTTTGCCAAAGTAAAAGCTAGTGAGAAGCTTGATCTGGCAAAGTGTGTGAAGCTTATTACTTATGGTGGTGGTAAAGAAATTCAAACCAAAGGCTATGCACCGCTTTCATGTTATTCTGTTGGGAACAGCTATGACTTGCAATTTTGCGTAGTCAAGAGGCATGTGCAGTCATTGTTAGGCCTCAAAGACCGTTTGAAAATGGGATTGCTTTCATTTAATGCAGAAGTCTACCATGTCAGCACGTGTAACAATGAACATTTAGCAGAAACTATTTTTTCTGACTATGCTGATCTTTTCAAAGACAAGTTAGGCAAATTCCCAGTTGTGTACTCCATGAAGTTAGACCACGTGGGTAAGCCCAGTTATCAGACCAGCATGGAAAGTTCTGGTAGCCATGGAAGGCAGTGTCAAAGCTGAGCTAGACATGATGGTGCATCTAGGAGTAGTTTGTCCAGTAGAAGAATCAACTGAATGGGTATTCTCTATGGTAGTAACTCATAACAAAAGCTCAGATGATATTATATATATTGAGCCAAGAGATTTGAATAAAGCACTGAAATGATGACCTCATCATCCAATGTGCACAGCTGAGGAAGTTGCTGCTATGTCAAATGCCACTGTTTTTTTCTGTCTTAGATGCAAAAAGTTAATTCTGGCAAATTTTGCTTGACCGAAAATCTTCATTGCTAACCACGTTCCATACACCATTTGTAAGATTTTTGAGAATGCCATTTGGTATAAATTCTACCAGCGAAGTCTTTCACCGTTCAATGGAGCAAATTTTTTTATGGCTATCCATGTCCTATAATAGTAGATGATATTCTTGTAGGAGGCAATAGTGAACTTGAGCATGATAGAAACTTCAGGAAAGTTCTGGAACATGCTTGTGAAGTGAATCTTAAGCTAAATCCTCAGAAATGCAGGTTCAGGCTACATGAAGTTATTTATGTGGGTCATTTGTTTACCAGTTTAGGCTTACAACCAGATCCTTCTGAACTGCGATTTTTGAGATGCCAGCCCCAGACAGTGTAACTTCCTGACAACATTTTCTTGGCATGATTAACTATTTGGGTAAGTTCATCCCAAATCTGAGTGACCTTTCAGCACCACTAAGAGAGCTGATCTGCAAAGATGTAACTTTATCCTGGTTGGAACAACACCTGTCCTGAAACAGAGAACTGGCTGTCCACCCACTTTAAGATATTATAATGTCGACAAACCTGTAACTGTTTCCTGTGATAGTTCAAAGTTTGGTCTTGGTGCAATCATTCTTCAAGAGGGCAGACCAGTAGTCTATTCATCCAAAACTCTAACCCAAACCTAGATGCAGTATGCTCAAATAGAGAAAGAGCTCTTGGCAATTGTGTTTGCATGTTCAAAGTTCCATGATTATATTTATGCCCGACCTATTCAAATTGAGACAGACCAACAACCTTTGGTCACTATTTTGAAAAAGCCAATGCATACAGCCCCTGCAAGATTGCAATGCATGATGCTGAAATTGCAAAAGTACAATTTTCACTTGGTTTAGTAAAAGGCAATCTTCTTTATCTTGTCGATACTTTATCCAGATCACCCAGTAAAAACACTGAACAGCATGAAAATGAGAACTGATTTTGAAGTCATTGTAGTGGGAAAATTTTCTTCCGCAAATCTTGATGAGCTCAGAACTCACACAGCTTCAGATCCTTTTCTTCAGAAGCTCAACCACTTTCAGTCGAGGATGGCAGTCAAAGCAATCTTGTTTACCATCAGATGTGCAGCAATATTTTCCTTACAGAGATGAGGTTTTGATGGATGATGGTATCTTCATGAAAGGTCCAAAAGTGATTGTTCCAAAAGCCTTACAACAAAAGTATATTAAAATCTTGCATCATGGCCACCCATTAACTGATTCTACCAAAGGAAGGGAGAGGACTAGTAGTTTGTCCTTCTATGGCATAAGATATTGAGAAAGAACTTTCAGCTTGTTCTGTTTGTAATAGTGCCAAACCGCATCAACAAAAAGAATCACTTCAGCTAAGCCAGATTCCTGAACTACCTTGGTCAACAGTAGCTACAGATATTTTTGAATGGAATGGTCAACGTCAACATTACTTGCTGTTAGTAGACTCTTATTCAACTTGGTTCAAAATTGACCTACTTCCTAATCTTCTGTCCAATACTGTCATTATGAAGCTGAAGAAACATTTTTCTGTCCATGGTTGTGCAGTTCAAAGTGCAAAACAGCTGTTGGAGAAGTCCAAATGTAACAATACTGATATGTTTCTTGATCTGCTTAATCTCAGAAACATTCCTCACAACAATTTACTTGGTTCACCTTCCCAGAGGTTAATGTCGAGACAAACCAGAACCACACTACCAATCAGTAAGAATTTGTTAGTTCTGAGTGCTAAAAACAACAAAGCAGTAAAAGTTGAACTCCTAAAGAAGCTTTTGTACCAAGAGTCCTACTATGATAAAACCTGCAAGCCTCTGAATCCATTAAAAGAAGGCGAGATAGTGCAGATGCAGACAGTGAAAAGATTTGGCTGAATACAACTTGAAACATTTGTGTGAGGAACTGAGATCGTACATCATTGAATTGCAAGGTATGGAATTCAGGCAGAATCAGGAGCATTTACTACCAGTGTCTGAGCCAGTGTTACAGCATCCTGTCTGTAACAGAGATTCTAATTCTCAGCGTGATTTGTCCAATGTGCCTGTTCCAAAGAACATTTCATTGTCTGTTCCTGTTCCTGAAAGTATCCCTGAAACTCCTGAAGGAGAACATTGCCCATTGACTGTCCCTGTTGCTAAACCCAGTTCTAATTATTATATTACGAGGTCGGGTCATATTCCAAGACCTAATCCTAAATACACGGCAACCTGGACATGATTGTTATTGTTTGTATATATCTTTATAATTTGCATGCTTATACAATTGTCATTTTTATTCCAGGACAGAATAGTCAGAGGGAGGATGTAGATCAGAGTGTGTGTACCTTTAAGAGCCATTCTAGTCCATGGGCACGTGCATATAAGTACTGAGCACGTGCAAGCAAGAGTGCCATTTTGAGTGAGCAGCTGGAGTGAAAGCATGTATATGTACAGCAGTCAGTTAGTTAGTTCATTTAAGTTTAATGTTCCAGTCATCCATCCTGATGTGTTTGAGTGTAATAAACTACTTAAACGAACATCCAGCCTCATCGTCTTATTTGAATACACAAAATGAGTGACAATTTATTCAGCTGTAGGTCACTTGGCTTTTAGTATATTAATGCAGCTATGAAATTTTACTAATAGTCATAAGTGATTTACTAAACAATCATTTATATCTCAGAATTTGTTCACATTACCCACCATATTCCAATCTAATTTTATGCTAACACCCACTGCTTGTATACACCATCCCCAATATGACAACACCATACTCCATTTTTGCATTAATAATGTAAACATGGGAAATGTCATATATTCTTCATATGTTTTTTTCCAAATACTCCTCAAGTCCTGCTATGTACATACAAGCTGAAAATGTCATTGTGCATGCTTAATAAAATGTCATTTTGTATCTGGCACCTTGCTACCTTAGTTTTATGTATGTATCCATACCAGAGTTTCAGAAATTAGACTAAGAAAATACTGACATACTTATTTCATGAATATAGGGATGCCTCCTGTAAAGATGAGTATATGCTTACAGGATACATAAGAACTTGGGTTTCCTGACAACTATATTCTTTTTGAAGCAGTGAGTTTGATATCTGTAAAACATAGCTTATAATTAGTAACTTCCATATCAGACATTGCACCACCAGTAACTAATTTCATTTACAGTCGGAGACCTTCTGGAATAATCTGAAACTTATCATAATATATTTATTTTCACATTAAGTATCTCTGCATACTACTTCCTGAAGTTCAGACCGTATTGTTTATATCTTCTAACTCATGCATTCCATCAGGCTGCCTAAAAAATGCATAGCAGTGTTTTTGTGCATCTTATTTTTGCAGTCTAACAGTTTTCATATTGTTTGGCATGTCCCTTACAGAACTTTATAGCACTTTTTAATTTTACAACAAAAATATATTTTGCCCTCTTTCAACTATCAGTCAAATTACTGATGGAAAAATTCAGTTATATGCTGTGGCTTCATAGCATTTTTGTAGTTGTTTCTATGGGCATCAAATCTGTCATTTGGATCAGTGGCTTTAAATTAAAAGAAACTTCTCCCCCTAAGCAGTCAATGTGTCTTGAAATAGTCATTCATTTCATCTTGTATTAAATGATTCCACCAAAAGAATTACTGCATTTCTTTTCCTACATGTTGTGTTATTTGCTTTCATATTTTGTTCACACTGATTGCTCAGTCTGACATTCAAAATGTAACCTAGTGAATTCACAAAAGAAGGAATTATCACCAGAGTACACTTAGAAATTGCACCACCTATGATTTCTTATGGAAAACAGCGATCAAGATTATATTCCTCAGCATTTCTTTCTTCAGACTACAGACATTCCAGGAATTTCACCTCAGTCATCTGTAGAGTAGCTCTATTTCCAATGGGAAGCCAATGTAAACATGGCTTCGGAAACCTGTATACTTTTGTGTGCTTCTTTTGTTGTTGGGGGGAGTTGGTCACACCATGTCTGGACATTACACTTTATTAAACAGCATAAAAAATAAAGGCAAGTTCACAGAAAAGACACTGACAACAAGAAAAATTGACTGAATAACTATTATTCATTAAATATTACTTTTGTTGGAGTATCTATAATGTGACTTTGCTTTATTTTTTATCTTTTATGTATGTTTTACAGTCTCAGGGACCTCCTACTCTATTACATTATACATCTGCCCATGGAATAATATCATCTCTATGATAGGTGCAATGACATCATTACCTGACTGCATGCACACTGCATGCAGTATGTGCTTTGAAATAAACATTTTTTCTTTTGTTTTAAAGTATTAAAAAGCACATTTATTTTACATTGCTATGATGCATTTTGCAAGAGGAATATAGAAATTATGTATCCAGACCCTTTTCTGGCAGTTTTGCAATGCATATTGAGCCTTTAGATTTGACCTTTAGTAGAACCTAAATAAGACTCTCATTTTATCTAGCTTTGACTCTCTCAGCTGATTAGGCACAACTATGTTGTCTTCATTTCTGTATAGGTAGTGCATTCTACTTCAGGTACTGCTGACAACAGATCTGTGCAGTCCATCATAGTAACCTTTATTAACAGATGTGAGTATTTTTGTCTATACCTTTTGGTTCCTGTACTTTCTCCATTGACAAAGATAGCTATAGAATTACCCGCCAATATCTCTAAGTTATCATATACCAAATATTCTGTTTGTTCTTTTAAATAGACTTGTTAGACTTGTTAGACTCCAAACCTCCACTGTGCAACAATGCTGAAATTCTTCTAACTAAGATTCAGCTTAACAAAAGCAAAGCCATATATCTATCATGTGTCTATCTTCCCCCAGGCAATAACATCAACACATTAGAGGCTATCCTCAGCTGGCTCTCAAGTAACTACCCCCAAGAAACCATTATACTTGGAGATTTTAACATTAACTGGAACTCCTGTATATCTGAGCAGCCTTCTACTCATATCAACTTATATGGTTTTACCCAAACTATAACATCCCCAACCCGCACCAATAAAACTAACAACAAAACTAGTACCCTTGACTGGATACTCACTAATACCCCCCAACTAAACTATAAAACAGGCACCCTCCCTGAGGACATAAGTGATCACTTGCTTACCTATTTAATCAGAACAAAAACTGTCATCCTAAACTCTACCATCTGTAGAACTATTCGCACTACCAAAAATTTTAACCCTGCTCACTTTCAAGCTGAACTAGTCACCTGTGACTGGTCACCCCTGAAATACCTCCCAATAGATAATGCCATGAAATACTTTAACTCTAAATTTCTAACCATTTTAGACAGCCATGCCCCATTACGCAAAGTTAGAATTAGAACCAAACCGGCACCATGGCTCACCAAAATGACCAAACAAAAAATCCTCCAAAGCAATAAACAATGGGCCAAATGGCACTCAACAAAAAGCTCCTCAGACCACCTGCAATTCAGACAGCTAAGAAATGAAACAAAAAAAGCCATATTAGCCGATAAAAGAAACTACTACTACCAACTACAACAAACCAACCAAAATAATCCCCAGAAATTCTGGCGAGGTATCAATAACCTCCTACACCCTGGATGCTCAAGTACTCCCTCTCCCTCTGGCTCTGATCACAACAATCCCATCCAAATAGCTGACTCATTTAATACTTTTTTCACTGAAACCATACAATCCCTAGCCAACCAGCTATCCCCTAGCACCCCAGGCTCTGCCCCAACCTTTACCAATAATTCTCATCAATTTCATTTTCAGCCAGTGCCCACTTCACTTATCTGTAACCTCATACAGGAACTTAAACCACTACTCTCTCTGCTGATAAATTACCTGCAGAATACCTGCAATAAGCTGCTAAAGTCATAGCCTACCCCATATCCATCCTCATTAACAGAACTATTTCTGAAGGATCTATTCCCCTAATCTGGAAAGTCTCTCACATTATTCCCCTGCATAAGGGCGGTAACTCCAAAGAGTTGTCCAATTATAGGCCCATAGCTATTCTATCTCATTTGGCAAAAATAATGGAGAAATGTATACACATACAACTGTTAACCTACCTACTCAATCACAGTTTATTAGCACCCTGTCAACATGGCTTTAGACCATTTCATAGCACCACCTCTGCTCTCTTATCCTTCACTAACCATATTAACAGTAATCGTAATATTGATACTCTATCCTCAGCTGTTTTTATTGACCTGTCCAAAGCATTTGACATGGTGAATCACCACCTCCTTATAGACACACTCAAAAACCTGTCATTGGACAACCATACTATACAGTGGTTCCAATCATACCTACATAACAGGCAACAGGCTGTACTATGGGAAAATACTTTATCTTCCCACGTCCCAGTCACTCTAGGGGTCCCGCAAGGATCTATATTAGGCCCATTACTCTTCTCCATCTTTACAAATGACCTTCATGCTGTAATTCCTCAAGCTGACTGTATCCAATACGCTGACGACTCCACACTCATATGTGCTGCTGCTTCTCAATCAGAACTTCAGTCACTAACCCAAATGACCTTTAGTACAGTTGAAAACTGGCTCCTACAAAGATGTCTTATCCTTAACCCCAAAAAACAAAAATGCTACTATTTACCCCCACCCGCAGAACCTCCCCACTTAACTTTACTATTACTTCAAATGATGGAACTATAATATCTCCTGAACCAACCACCAAACTACTCGGGGTACTAATAGATAACAACTTGTCCTTTGAACCTCACATTAATAACACCATAAAAATAGTAAACAAGAAACTAGGTTCCCTCTATAGAATAAAACCCTTTCTTACACCTCCAGCCAGGGTTACTATTGCTCGTACCCACCTCATCTCTACCTTGCTCTATGCCTCCCCTATCTATACCAAAATATGTAGAAGTAATCAAGTAAACTTACATCCTCCTACAACAATATTGCCAGATTTGCAGCTCGGTCCTCCTATAGAACTCATCACTATATCAATCTTAATCAGTTAGGATGGTTAGAGCTGCTAAATTTAATACTTTTCAATCAATTAATAGTAGCCCATAAGATCCTGTATTTACCTCAAAATACACCCATACTTGCATCCCTAGTCATCCCCTATAATAACCTCAAGACCTTATGCTCAGCTAATAACCTACTTGTACAAATATCAAAATCTAACAACTTAGCTGGTGACACCTTGTTCTCCAATACAGTAGGTAAAGCCTGGAACATCCTCCCAAGCCAGCTAACCTCAATATCCTCTGTCAGCTTATTTAAAAGCAAGTTTAAACCCTACCTCAAATCACACTGGCTATGCCCCTGTGTTAACCCAGACTAAGTACCTAACTATTAACTAGACTCCCACAATTCCTAGCCTCCCATGATCATGATCTTGTATTGTCTCTCTAATTTTTAGTGAGCTTAACCTTCCTTTAGGATTTTTTCTCATGTAAATAAGTATATACTGTGGAATGATCAAACACCTTCATATAGTATCACAACCTATGTGTTAAATAACACTAGAAATCCATCCTTGTTTGTTGTTCTTCTATACTCTATCTATTGATCTCTAGTGTTTTTCTTTCTTAGGTTTTGTGAGACCTTAGTATCTCATCATAAATTACTAGGTATATCTAATTTTGTAATATGTTATAAAGATTTGTACTACATTTCTAATGCAAATGTATTAGTCTTATTCATTTCTTCTTAGATAACTTTTTCCTTTTTCCTACTGAAATATAAAATATATGATCTTAAGCTTGTACTATAATTGTTAAAACGTCTTATGTACCAAATTATACTGTTATTGTCTTTGTCTTGACCTTTTATGTTGTTGTAATTTGTGGAGCTGTTCTCCCCGGGCCTCCACTGAAAATGGACATATATCCAGCTGGACTAAGCCTGGTCAACAAATGTAAAATAAAAATAAAATAAAATAAGCTCCAACCAATGTATCTGTTATATGTATTTGTTTAACCTGTTGTTAACTCTACTATAAAGTCATATTTATAGCTTGCATTTTTCCAGTCTTGTTGGAACTTTTTATAAGGATTTTATGACTATGTTCTGTAAAGTCTTATGGTCACTTTCAAGTAAATTATGTTCCTTAAAGGCTTATGGCCAGTTTCAAATATCTTTCATATATGTTTTATGACATTTCTCACATCTAGATGCAATGACTAGCATTTTTTCTCAATCTGAAAATATCTGGGCTGTATAGTTGTGTTTTTGTTAATGTTTTTGCCCCACCCTTGGCCAGGGACACCATCCATAGCCAAGACCTTCCCTCAACCTACCTCTCGAATGATTGGCCAAACCCCCCCCCCAGCACTGGTATCTTCATTCTGTGAACACAACAGCTGGGGAATCAACTGTCTTCATGATGAGTAGGAGTGGAAAATCCCCATCCACATAAAACAAAGTTCATCCCTGTCCATATTCAAGTCAACTTGGATCTACGGTTGGGAAACAGAAAATTTACCCCAGGACTGCCCCCTGTACTACTAATGGACAGAGGCATTTTCTAAGTGCTTTATCACATGCATGTGGCCCCCTCTAATTATTTATGGTATGATCCAAGTTTTTCTCATTAGGGCTAATATATAATTATTGACCATGGGTAGGTAAGCCCAGTCTCTAACCAAATGAAATAGGTTAATTTGAGCACAAAAAGAGAAATTGGTGAGGCTTAAAATAGTCCACAAGAGCAGCTGGCTTAGTAGTTCATCTACTATGAAACACAAGCATTTCTTACATGTCTTAGTACTTCACTGAGGAGAAGGTCATGCAGTGATGTAAGTATGTGCCTATAAATGTGGCTGCCCATGGCACATTGGCATCCACCTTCTCCCCTGTACACATGCATGCTTGTGAGACATTAAAACTATTTTATCTCTTTTAGAGATTAATCCATGCCCTCTTGCCAAGATAGGTGACGTGGTTATCAACAACTCAAGCCTATTAAACCTACCCCTCCTGCCAACCCTTCAGCTCCCAAAGTTGATAGTCAATCCCACATCATCAACTTTACAGGCAGACACTCTGTCCCTCTGCAAATGGTCTGGTGTCGGCTGTATTATTGATTCATAGCTGCTGGCTTATCATTTGCGTTATGACTACTCCATTTTTAAATTTCTAGCATCTGCTTGCATCACAACTAGTTTAGTGTTCTAAAACTTTTATATTGTGCTTCTGACCAGTTCCAGTCCACATCATGTTCTTGAAGCTTTCTTAAAATGTTGCAGTGACTGGCAGATTTGGTTCTCATTGTATTTTAAAGGTCTGGCAGTATGAGTCCGAAAACTCAGAAAAATTAAGTGTAACCAAGTTATAAGACTCTATGGAATCTAAGGTTGTCTAGTTTTACCATATTTTTTCTGCTTTCTCTATCTCCCTTGGCTTGCTGGTCCCAGTGGTGCGCTACAGATACATTTCAATATTTTTCAATTTTTTTGTGAATAACTGTAGTATTAAAGGCTTTTATACAACTGAATCACTAGAGAAAACATTCCTCTACTCAGCCTGAAACACAGCTTGCCTCCTCATCACTGCCAAAGCAATATGATATAACTGCAGTCTTTGTTAATGTTTTTGTATAACTGAATCGCTAGAGAACACTACTTTACCACAGCTTGAAACACAACTTGCTTCCTCATCACTGCCAAAGCAATATGATATAACTGCAGACTTTGTTAATGTTTTTGTATAACTGAATCGCTAGAGAACACTACTTTACACAGCTTGAAACACAGCTTGCCTCCTCATCAATGCCAAAGCAATATGATATAACTGCAGTCTTTGTTAATGTTTTTGTATAACTGAATCGCTAGAGAACACTACTTTACACAGCTTGAAACACAACTTGCCTCCTCATCAATGCCAAAAAGATATGATATAACTGCAGTCTTTGTTAATGTTTTTGTATAACTGAATCGCTAGAGAACACTACTTTACACAGCTTGAAACACTACTTGCCTCCTCATCACTGCCAAAGCGATATGATATAACTGCAGACTTTGTTAATGTTTTTGTATAACTGAATCGCTAGAGAACACTACTTTACACAGCTTGAAACACAACTTGCCTCCTCATCACTGCCAAAGCGATATGATATAACTGCAGTCTTTGTTAATGTTTTTGTATAACTGAATCGCTAGAGAACACTACTTTACACAGCTTGAAACACAACTTGCCTCCTCATCACTGCCAAAGCAATATGATATAACTGCAGTCTTTGTTAATGTTTTTGTATAACTGAATCGCTAGAGAACACTACTTTACACAGCTTGAAACACAGCTTGCCTCCTCATCAATGCCAAAGCAATATGATATAACTGCAGTCTTTGTTAATGTTTTTGTATAACTGAATCGCTAGAGAACACTACTTTACACAGCTTGAAACACAACTTGCCTCCTCATCACTGCCAAAGCAATATGATATAACTGCAGACTTTGTTAATGTTTGCTCTTATCCTCACTTTCTTACCTCAATTACTACGTGTGTATATGGCTGATAGTGCATCACCAAACCTAAAGCAAACCTCTTGCTTTATCTCATTGCACGTTTCCATGTATTCTTCACTGTTCTACCCCCTTCTGGCAGCACTATTTCCAGCATTCTATATACCCTAGACTGTTGTATTTCCATTTTAATCTACCTGTTCCCTGCATCCTTTACCAGTCCTCTGTTTATATTTACCATGTAGTTTCTTTCATTTACTTTTACTTTCCAAGATTTCTAACACATCGCATTAGATTCAGTTTACTGTTTCTCTGATTGTTGTTTTTTTTCTATTCAGACTGCTGTGATCAATCCGCTCCATTCACCTTTTCTACACTCAGGATCACTCTGCTCCCCTACACTACCCCCATTACCACCCAACTCTGAATCCATTACATTAATAACTAACCAACTTTTCCACACCCTCTCTAGCACCTCCCCTTCCTGCCACTCTTTACCAATCACATTCTACACTTTCCCCTCCTTACCTACAATACTCAATCATCAATCCTGCCTACATAGCCATTACACTACTTATCCCTCCCACTCACTTCACCCAACCACACATAAACACCCTCCCCCTTACATTAACACGCTCCCCCATTCACACCACTACCCTAACTAGACTGCCTCTCCTGGGGAACACTTACTTCACCTCTCCCTTCATCTACATTTTTCGCAATATAAACACACCTATTCTAATACATACTAACTTAAACTATCTCACTAATTCCTATAACTTCCATTGTCTTGTTGCAATTACAGTACCATCCTCTACCTCCCCACTTACTTCTACACTAACCCTAAAAACACTTCATCCCAAAGCTTAAGCTCTCAGTAAATGTCACAACTATACACAGCACCCTCTTCTATATTTCCACATCTTATTATCCCATGATTCTAACTCTTTTCTCTACTCCCTTTTTCTACTCCGATACTACCTCTCTACACCTTCCTCCCACCTCCATTCATAATACCTCAACCTCTCAACTACATTACTCATTCACAATAGCACCCTCTCTCCCTCCAATTACAAATTCCTCCCTTCCCAAAATCAAAATTCCTCCCTGCACCCCAGTCACCCCTAGAACCAAGCCAAAATACCACTTTTCACCTCGCTTTCCACACCTCAATTTATCCTTCTAACACTTTGCTCCTTTCAGGTGACATCCATCCTAATCCAGGACCAGATTCCCAGCCCCCCAAAAATAACTTAACAATACATCCTTTTAGTCCTCATCCCAAAGTGCCTGCTAAGCATTTAACAATATATTCAATGAATATCCACAGCATTCTCAACAAAATAAGTGCATTTCACAGTTGGATGGTGCAGCACTCCCAGATATAATACCCCTCACTGAAACTTGGCTCAAACCTCACATCTCAGACAAAAAATTCCTCCCTCCTGGCTACAACATTCTATAACTTGACACACCTAATAAAAAGGTGGCGGAGTTGCGATAATTTAGTCTAACCACCTCTCCTTGTCCCCCCATCCATCCCCCTTCATCTCACTCTGACAAACTCCTAACTGCCAAATGCAATCTTAATGACTACAATACACTGACTATTGCTGCAATATATATACCTCCTGTTGACAACATCACCATATTAGAACAAATCATCTCTTGGCTCACACACGATATAACTAATGAAATTACTCTCCTAGGAGATGTCAATATCAACTGGCAATCTCTGACCTCTAACAGCCCTAGTTTCTACATTAACTTATATGGCCTCTCACAATTAATCGTCACTCCTACCCACATTAATACACCAACTAATTACAGTTCTACTATAGACTGAATTCTAGTTTCTCATTCACATAAATATCACTACCCTGAATCACTACCTGACTCTAAGTGAACACTCACCAAGTAGTGTACACAGATTTTCCCCCCACCTCTCCAGACCTCACAAAATTAAAGAATGCGCAAACTCTCTAACTTCCACCCCAATACATTTATTAGCATCCTCTCTTTAATTAACTGGTCCTTTCTGACTTATTTACCTCTCGATGAAGCAGTGCAAAAATTCAGCTCCATATTCCTAAACATTCTGAACACCCTTGCCCCCTCAAATTTCTCAGCTCTCCTTGGTTATCTCAAACCACACACCCTAATGCATAAGAGAGACAAGGCCTGAAAAATCTGGACTAAAACACAATACCCCTTCATCTTCAAACCTACAAAGAACTTCACAACCTTGCCAAACAACACACCAATAAAGACAAAAAGAACTTCTACAACAAACCCCAAGCTTTACACACTAGTAACCCAAAACCTTTTGAAATTCCACCAATCGAATACTGCACCCAAGCAACCCCTCCACTCCAAACCCCTTTCCTAACAATACTCCCCAAGAAACTGCATCTATTTTTAACTCCTACTTCATAGATACTATCAGTAAAGTTATGCAAGCTTCCAACCCCATCAGCTCTCCAGACCCCCCTTCCCCCTCTATACAAAACAACTCATTCTCTCTAAAACAAGTACCCACAAATTATATAACATCCCTACTTAAACTCAAACAATGCTCCTCTTCAGCAGATAACCTACCTCCACCCTTCCTTAACTCATTAGCTTATCCTATTCCTATCCTTAACCGTTCTTTAAGTGAATCCACAATATATTCTATCTGGAAACAAATTTATACTCTACTAATTCACAAAGGAGGTAACTCCACAAAACTATCAAACTATAGGCCAATAGCAATTATGTCCCCTCTCTCTAAAATACTTGAGAAATGTATCCATGAACAAATCTTGGACCATCTTATCCTTGAAAACCTCCTAACCTCCACACAACATGGCTCCTGACTACAGTACAAAAACAGCTCTCATTCCCTTTACTTACACTAACTAACTAACCAGAGACCACAACAAATACACGTCCTGTCTCTTTCTAGCCCTCTCCAAAGCTTTTGACACTGTCTCTCACCCCTTGCTCAACTGTCTGTCCTAAATCTTTCAAGTTCACCAATTTTCTGGTTTGCCAGCTACATCACAGACAGCAGTCTGTTAAAATGGCTTTCCTCACTATCCCCTGCTTTCACCATCAAGATGGGGGTTCCTCAAGGGTCAATACTAGGTCCCTTACTCTTCAACATCTTTACTAATGTCCTGTACACATTCTGTCCTCAATCATCTCCCATACAATATGCTGATGACTTCACAGTCATTACCATCTCTGATAACCTCTCTGATTTGAATACTCTCACCCAAAAATCCTTCACATCTATTGAGAACTGGCTCTCTAATACTTACTGAAAAAAGACTAAACTTCTGCTATTCCTCCCTAAATCCCTCACCTACTTTAAACCTTCTTTCTCTATTACATAATTTAACAATGCTACTATTATGGTAGAAACCCATACAAAGTTTCTGGGAGCTATCATAGACAACCAACTCTGATTTGACCTTCACGTGCATCAGTGCATAAAGAAAACCTAACAAAAACTAAGGTTGCGGTACAGAAACAAAAAATACCAAACTAATGAGTCTTGGCTTTCCCTTATACAAGTCTACCGTCTCCCTAGACTCTTCTATACCTCACAAATCCTTCCCAACCTACAGTCCTGTCTTAACTAAACTAAAAGCCACCTACAATAAATCTGCCAGATTTGCTGCCAACAAAACCTCTAAATCTCACCACTGTCATTCTCTCAAGTCACTAAACTTGGTAGAATTCCCACACCAACTGCTTCTCGATTCACCACTGGTCATCTATTAAATTCTCTATAAGCCGTCCTTTTGTCCTACTCTCTCCTCACTTGTCTCCCTGTACACTCCTCCACAGATCCTTAGAAACTCCAACCAAAATCTACTAGAAATATACAAGCCAAAACTTTTGACAAAATCTCTACAGTTACTCTTTTTCACTATCCTGGAACCACAAGCCATCTTTAAGAATTCAAAAATGCTCTTAAAGACTTTCTATTATGCACTTGGACTTGCCACCGTAAACATCCTCCTTGAATCTCTTAATCAATATCTCCATCCAGCTTACCTACCACCCCTCTTCTCAACCGTATAAACCTCACTTCTCCTCCCATACTTCTCTCATCGTTTGTCTCTAAACTACATTACCCCTCATTACTTCTTTTAATACTTTCCCTCATGCTTACTGTCACCTCTGACTATAGCATTAAATTCCTCTAAGAATCCCTTCACTGAATATAAAAACTTTTACTGAACCAGATGACTATGTATTTTATTATCCTCTGGAAACTACCAGTACAAACATATTTGCTTCTTAACTTTTTATCTTTATGATATTTAAAATATTTCTACTGAACCAAGTGACAGTGATTTTATTATACTCTGGACACTGTCTGAACATTCAGATTTGCCTATAAATTAACTATTCTGTTCTCCTACTGTACATATGAATGGATTATGTGAATAGTTTTGACAAACTATATTTTGGAATGCTCTGTATATTCAGTTGTACAAACTGACCATCTGCTTAACCTTGTGATATAATTCTGTGTATATCTTTTCACATTAATGGGTTATATATTTACTATATTTGTTATTTCTTAATCTACTGTATAAGATTATGGAGCTTTTCTCTCCAGGCCTCTGCTGAAAAGGAGCACTAGCTCAATCGGACTATCCTGGTCAACAAATGTCAAATAAATAAATATTGATCATACTTTTAACTCATACTGTATGTTCTACCTCGTTTACAATCATACCCAAACTCTCCATTCTTTTAAGATTTTGGCCTGTTGTGTCAGAGTTAATGGCAGTCATATGGGTGAATGAACTACCAGTCCTGCATATGTACCTAGTTTGCTATGACATTCCCCAATGCAAGTTTCTCAGCAAATCAGCATATTTCTTTGGGTTATCATTGCATGGCTCTGCCTCAGAACTATTCTAAGTGGTCATTTTACCTACCTGTATCACATTTTACTAGTACATGCATCAGCTGAATGGAAATGCCTATTCTTTTGTACAACACACTGCTTCATGCATGTTTTAACAGTACTCCTGATGTCTGACTGCATAGAAATTAGTATTGTCAGCTGAGTGAATGTCAGTAATAGAAAATGCATACTGAAATCTAGGCAGTAGCATGCTTACTGCAATGGCTTTTCTTGCTCCTCTGGCAAGGGATGTGCTATTTTATAAGACATCCTTAGTTGGTTTAAAACGTTGACAGACTGAGGTATAACGTGATAGTAGGAAGATAGATTTTTATCTAGTACTGTGTGTAAACATTTTTGCTGAGTAACATAAGGTATGTAAGTGGGGTCTTTAGTAGTAAAAGAAGGGGCTGTGGCTGTTTTGAATGTGCTGAATTGAATGATAGTTGATTTTTGTAGACTGGTTGTAAGTTTATTACTGACTAGCTGTTCCAAATTGCAGCAATGGCCTTTTTCCAATTCCTTATTTAACATTAAAGTGGTAATGTGAACTTTGGTAAGTACAGTATCATCTGTGTACATGATGCACAATGTTTGTAGCAGATCCTTGGGAAGTCTGTTAATGAACAGTGAGGACAGCAAAGGTCCAAACAAACTCTTGAGAAAAGGCTTTAGTAAAGGTGTCATAGTCTATATCTATAATTGAGTCAACACTTAGCACCATGAATATTCTGTTCAGCAGTAACTGCTGAACCGTGAAGCTCCTCCATAAAATTCACAACATGCTAATTTCTGTTGTAGAAAAGGATAATGAATAATAGTCTCAAAGGCACATTTAGTCCAAATAGATGACCGTCATATACACATACCTTTATCCATGTTTTTAGAGTTTGATGAGATAGCAAATGACCTTTACTATGCTAGATTTATTTCTGAAACCATGCTGTTTTCCATGGATGTCATATTTTGGATATATTCTAGAATTTCATCATACAATATTATTCTAATATTTTGGCCAGATGGTACACATTAACAATTAGTCTGTAACCTCTGTGTTGTAGAATTTAAGAATAGGAATGATACAGATGTACTCAAAACTTTGGGGGATAATTCCTTTGGTGAGAGTAAGAGCTATAAATGGGTTGGTACCTTGGAAAATATTCTACTTTCTCTGTGCAAGAATTTTGGATGTAACATATGTAAAAGTGGATTGTACTGAAAGTCAGTTCTGCCTAGTTATTCATTTGCCAATTTGCTGCTAATGGTTTTGAAACTGAATGATAGCACATCTGGTAGTATATGGAGTTGAGTTGTGGATTCATAGGTTCATAGGTTCATACTAGGCTATCTGCCCGAGGGCATTTACAAGCCTAGCCCATAGTTTTGTGGCTTACGCCACCCCTTTAGTATGGGGAACTATACCCATTATTTTGCTGTGCCTCTGTTGAGCAGTGACACTGAGGTAATCCCTGGGGTATATCTGCGATCTCCCATCCATTGGTCAAGATTTATCTTGAACAAGGCCAGCGAGGTGCTCTGCCTCACATATACCGGGATTTTATTCCACAGCATAGGGAGTCTTTGGGTGATGAATCTATCCCTCCAGCACGTCCTATTAATAGCCGTGTCAAGGTTTAAGTCTCCGCCCTTGTGACTCTGACAGATCTAGATTTTTGAGGTGAAGCATATTCATCAAATCTGGGTTTGACATGGCCTTGTATGTTAGGCAAAGGTCACCTCTGAGCAAGCGATGGCGACTGAATAGAGCTGGAGTTCTTTCAGTCGGGCAGCATAGGACAGATGTTTGAGACCCTTTATCCTTTTGCTGAGGAACTTTTGTGGCCTCTCCAGCTGCTGCAAGTGTCGGGTCAGATACATTCCGAATGGGGCATTGTACTCAATCACTGGTCTGATGGTGATGAGTATAGGGAGACTATGACCTCCCTTGATCTAGATGAGAATCCCTTCATGATAAGGTGGGCAATGTAGAAGGTCTTCCTAACTACTTTAGCTACATGGGTGTCCGAATGACAGACTACTATCAACCTGGGTCCCCAGGTCCCTGATAACTTCTTCTGTGCTCAGTGGATTGCCACCTATTTGGTAGCTAGGGGTAACCTTGTTTTTCCGAAGGGTATGACTATGCATTTTTGGCATTTAACTTTAGGCCATGGCTCTGGCACCAGTTATCCGTTTCTGTGAGACCCTTCTGAAGGATATCTGTGTCAGATGTGTTTTCTACTATGGCACCCAGTTTGCAGTCATCTGCAAACTTTGTCGCTCATAACCCTCCTGTGTTTGCTTGTACTTGGAAAAGTAGATGCCAAACAAAGAGTGGGCCAGGACTGAGCCCTGTGGTACACCACTTGTGACAGGCTTTGAGTCTGACATGGGCGCCAGCAACTCTGACCCTGTGGGTTCTGTCACTCAGCCAGTTTGCAACCCATCTTGTGATGTATGGGTTAACATTTAAGCTGATGAGTTTTCAATGATACCCAGTGGGGTATTGTATCAAGGCCTTCGCCAGATCGAGGTAGGCTGTATGGACTGCCTTTCCCTCATCAATGGCTTTGGTGACTGTTTGAAAAAGTCAACCAAGTTTAGAAGGCATGATCTGCCTTTGACAAAGCCAAACTGGGATGGATCCAAAGTCTGCAAATTCCCTATGTCTTTATTTATGAGGTCCATTATGATCCTCTCCATGGCTTTGCAGATAAGGCTTGTCAAGCTAATGGGCGGTAATTTCCAGGGTTAGGTGGAGGCACGCCTTTGTGAAGTGGGACCACAGTTGCAGTGCGCCACTCCTGGATGCGTATCCAGAGGTAAGACTATGATTAAACAGCTGTCCTAGCTGTGGGTTTAATTCCTCGTTGAGTTAGTGGAGCACACAGCCGGGGACACCATCAGGTCCCATGGATGCTATGTTTTGCTTTGGAGAGAGCAGTTCTCACTTGGGCGTTGGAGATGTTTGGGGGCTGCAATCGCTTGGTATAGATATCTCTCCTTTTGGGGGAGGAGAAGTTTGCACTGAACCTGTCAGCCAGTATGTTGGCAATGTCTGTAGGATCAGTAATCTTCACATCATTTTGAACTAGTTCTGAGCATATCTGGGAGTTTCCTCCCAGGTTTCTAACTTATAGCTAAAGAAGGCCTTATGATTGTCTTTTGAGTCTTTAGCTATTTTTCTCTCAAAATTTGCTTTGGATGATTTTATGAGAGCTCTTAGTTTTACTTATAGTGATCAAGGGTGTCTTACCTTTTAAGGATTTTGCTCTATCTTGTAGTAGCTTCCTCCTTTTGTTGTAGAGTTTGTTTAAAACCCCCTTTTTTTTTTGGTCCCCCCTTTTTTCTAGACCTCTCCAAAGCTTTTGACACTGTCTCTCACCCCTTGCTCCTTGCTAAACTGTCTGTCCTAAATCTTTCAAGTTCACCAATTTTCTGGTTTGCCAGCTACCTCACAGACAGCAGTCTGTTAAAATGGCTTTCCTCACTATCCCCTGCTCTCACCATCAAGATGGGAGTTCCTCAAGGATCAATACTAGGTCCCTTACTCTTCAACATCTTTACTAATGTCCTGTACACATTCTGTCCTCAATCATCTCTCATACAATATGCTGATGACTCCACAGTCATCACCATCTCTGATAACCTCTCTGATTTGAATACTCTCACCCAAAAATCCTTCACATCTATTGAGAACTGGCTCTCTAATACTTACTGCAAAAAAGACTAAATTTCTGCTATTCCTCCCTAAATCCCTCACCTACTTTAAACCTTTCTCTATTACATAATTTAACAATGCTACTATTATGGTAGAAACCCATACAAAGTTTCTGGGAGCTATCATAGACAACCAACTCTGATTTGACCTACACGTGCATCAGTGCATAAAGAAAACCTAACAAAAACTAAGCTTGCTGTACAGAAACAAAAAATACCAAACTAATGAGCCTTGGCTTTCCCTTATACAAGCCTACCTTCTCCCTAGACTCTTCTATAGCTCACAAATCCTTCCCAACCTACAGTCCTGTCTTAACTAAACTAAAAGCCACCTACAATAAATCTGCCAGATTTGCTGCCAACAAAACCTCTAAATCTCACCACTGTCATTCTCTCAAGTCACTAAACTTGGTAGAATTCCCACACCAACTGCTTCTCGATTCACCACTGGTCATCTATTAAATTCTCTATAAGCCGTCCTTTTGTCCTACTCTCTCCTCACTTGTCTCCCTGTACACTCCTCCACAGATCCTTAGAAACTCCAACCAAAATCTACTAGAAATATACAAGCCAAAACTTTTGACAAAATCTCTACAGTTACTCTTCTTCACTCTCCTGGAACCACAAGCCATCTTTAAGAATTCAAAAATGCTCTTAAAGACTTTCTATTATGCACTTGGACTTGCCACCGTAAACATCCTCCTTGAATCTCTTAATCAATATCTCCATCCAGCTTACCTACCACCCCTCTTCTCAACTTCTCCACTGTATAAACCCTCACTTCTCCTCCCATACTTCTCTCATCATTTGTCTCTAAACTACATTACCCCTCATTACTTCTTTTAATACTTTCCCTCATGCTTACTGTCACCTCTGACTATAGCATTAAATTCCTCTAAGAATCCCTTCACTGAATATAAAAACTTTTACTGAACCAGATGACTATGTATTTTATTATCCTCTGGAAACTACAAGTACAAACATATTTGCTTCTTAGCTTTTTATCTTTATGATATTTAAAATATTTCTACTGAACCAAGTGACATAGTGATTTTATTATACTCTGGACACTGTCTGAACATTCAGATTTGCCTATAAATGAACTATTCTGTTCTCCTACTGTACATATGAATGGATTATGTGAATAGTTTTGACAAACTATATTTTGGAATGCTCTGTATATTCAGTTGTACAAACTGACCATCTGCCTAACCCTGTGATATAATTCTGTATATATCTTTTCACATTAATGGGTTATATATTTACTATATTTGTTGTTTCTTAATCTACTGTATAAGATTATGGAGCTTTTCTCTCCAGGCCTCTGCTGAAAAGGAGCACTAGCTCAGCGGACTATCCTGGTCAACAAATGTCAAATAAATAAATAAATATTGATCATACTGTTAACTCATACTGTATGTTCTACCTCGTTTACAGTCATACCCAAACTCTCCATTCTTTTAAGATTTTGGCCTGTTGTGTCAGAGTTAATGGCAGTCATATGGGTGAATGAACTACCAGTCCTGCATATGTACCTAGTTTGCTATGACATTCCCCCATGCAAGCTTCTCAGCTGTGTGAGCAAATCAGCAGATTTCTTTGGGTTATCATTGCATGGCTCTGCCTCAGAACTATTCTAAGTGGTCATTTTACCTACCTGTACCACATTTTACTAGTACATGCATCAGCTGAATGGAAATGCCTATTCTTTTGTACAACACACTGCTTCATGCATGTTTTAACAGTACTCCTGATGTCTGACTGCACAGAAATTAGTATTGTCAGCTGAGTGAATGTCAGTAATAGAAAATGCATACTGAAATCTAGGCAGTAGCATGCTTACTGCAATGGCTTTTCTTGCTCCTCTGGCAAGGGATGTGCTATTTTATAAGACATCCTTAGTTGGTTTAAAACTTTGACGGACTGAGGTATAACGTGATAGTAGGAAGATAGATTTTTATCTAGTACTGTGTGTAAACATTTTTGCTGAGTAACATAAGGTATGTAAGTGGGGTCTTTAGTAGTAAAAGAAGGGGCTGTGGCTGTTTTGAATGTGCTGAATTGCATGATAGTTTATTTTTGTAGACTGGTTGTAAGTTTGTTACTGACTAGCTGTTCCAAATTGCAGCAATGGCCTTTTTCCAATTCCTTATTTAACATTAAAGTGGTATTGTGAACTTTTGTAAGTACAGTATAATCTGTGTACATGATGCACAATGTTTGTAGCAGATCCTTGGGAAGTCTGTTAATGAACAGTGAGGACAGCAAAGGTCCAAACACAAACGCTTGAGAAAAGGCTTTAGTAAAGGTGTCATAGTCTATATCTATAATTGAGTCAACACTTAGCACCATGAATATTCTGTTCAGCAGTAACTGCTGAACCGTGAAGCTCCTCCATAAAATTCACAACATGCTAATTTCTGTTGTAGAAAAGGATAATCAAAGGCACATTTAGTCCAAATAGATGACCATGTACACATACCTTTATCCATGTTTTTAGAGTTTGATGAGATAGAAAATGACCTTTACTATGCTAGATTTATTTCTGAAACCATGCTGTTTTCCATGAATATGTCATATTTTGGATATATTCTAGAATTTCATCATACAATATTATTCTAATATTTCGGCCAGATGGTACACATTAACAATTATTCAGTAGTCTGTAACCTCTGTGTTGTAGAATTTAAGAATAGGAATGATACAGATGTATTCAAAACTTTGGGGGATAATTCCTTTGGTGAGATTAAGATCTATAAATGGGTTGGTACCTTGGAAAATATTCTACTTTCTCTGTGCAAGAATTTTGGATGTAACATATGTAAAAGTGGATTGTACTGAAAGTCAGTTTTGCCTAGTTATTCATTTGCCAATTTGCTGCTAATGGTTTTGAAACTGAATGATAGCACATCTGGTAGTATATGGAGTTGAGTTGTGGATTTGTTGTATTCACATCGTTAAAGACATTGGGAGGAGAGAGAGGCTTTAACGTCCTTTAGCATGTGTAAGCTCAGTATATTTGTTGTGGTGGATTTTGAGAAAACTCTATTACATCCTTCACATCTATTGAGAACTGTCATCCTAATAGTTTTCCAGGACATTTTTGGTTGACTTAACAATTGTTTGTAAATTTCTATAGTAGGTGGAATTTACTGTATTAGTTTTAATTCTAGAGTTTTATTTTAATGCTTAGAATGTGTCCTGTTTATTTTATTAGTATATTTTTTTCCATTTTGTCCATGCTCAATCTCTTTTGTTTATTAGCTGTATAAATTGTTTAGTCAGCCAGAGTTTTCTCCCTGATGTTAGCTTTTCCTAAGAGGAAATAAATTGTTATAGAAGGCAAAAACATTGGAGTTATAGTTGATACAAATACAACTACTCCCCAGTCAATATGGTAAAACGTTGTTAGCAGCAGAGGCTTGGAAGCTTCTGATATAGAGCTTTTTAGGAAAATGTTCATCTTAGATTTTGAGGTATATTTTAATGTTTATGTGACTATGTAATGTGCTTCTGCCTCTTTAAATAAAATTTTATTTATTTTTTTTTCCTGTGCTACAAGTTAGAAAACAAACTAATACTGCAAAGCTAGACATCCTTGAATATGTACCGTTATATATTGCACAAAAATAGATCATCATCATGCTGATACACCAAGAACTGTTTCTAAGATCATGATAGGTACAATGTGCATAAAATTAATTTGCTGTAGTTAAATAGATGAGGAAAGATGAAATAAAAAGAGCTAACACATGACAATTACATTTTTTACAGTAAAGGGAAAAGCAAATGATAAGGACTTTGTACACTCCTTTATGAAAAGGAATTGATAACTCCTTGATTTGCTATAGTCATTTCATCATTGCTCACTGTACATATTTTAATTAGGTCATAAATAGGCTGTGCTTAATTTCTAGTTTTTAGTGCCTTGAATTTTTGCTTCTAGCTTGAGAGTATGTTTTATCTTGCCTCCTATAACATCTACTAACTGTGCGTTTATGGTAAAAGCTGTATGATAAAATCTTGATATCATTTCATCTGAAAATATCAAAGATTTGCATGTATTTATTTTAATCTAGGCTCTGAGGAAGAGAAGTAGGTGAGAACATATTGATGGTGAAGATAAAATAAACTGCAGAAGTCAACATAATAGGTTATAGTAAAAGTGCAACAAAGGAACTAAAAACTTCACACACAACAGCTCATAACCTCAATGAATTTGATGACTGAAAAGGAACTTCAGATGATTTAGCTCCAAGTGTTGAATTTTAATTTCATTAATGAGGCATGCAATAGCCACAAAGTATGCATTCAGAAGGAACACGAGTTTTGTAAAGCCATTCTGGGCATAATAATGGACTCATATTAAAATTGAATTCTTATTAAATGGTATGTCAATTTATTAACTGGTAAGCTGCACGACAAGCTTTTGTTAATGAAGTGAAACTATGGAGTGACATGAAATGCAGTTTGCCAGGGTTGTAAGAACTGAAAGAGCTACCGTTTTTTTTTTATACCAGCATACGAATGGTCACATTTTAAAGCATTTGAGCTAGTAGGTAACATGAAATTAATGAGACATTCTTGCTATCGTAAGTTGTTAACAAAACTTCATAGGAAATGGGTGAATTGGAATATGAAATAAATTAAGATAAAGTACCTACTAGTTTAGCAATCTGAAACTACAATAAAATGAGCCGTGTCTGTAAAATCTGAGACATACGTAGATCGAGCTGAAAAACAGCCAAAATTAAATGCATACAGCTTTATTCCTTAGCTACTAGGAAGTTTCCTGATGGAATGAGGGAAAGTGCATTTAAACTTAGCCCTAGCATTTTTCATTTTTTTAAAAGGGTAAGATCGAAGATAGAATATCTGAGTAAAGTATTGTTTTAACTGTACGATTACAGACTGAATTCCAAGAATGTTCCAAAGTAATTGATGATGTAGTAGAATTTCTTTCAAAAGCATGATGCCTTAGAAAGAATAATTTAGAACAATTCAGCACAATCTTTTGTGTACTGAAATATAGGTTCATAAGTAAGTACTAGGCCAGCTAACCTTGCTGACCATTTTAAGCCCAGCCAGTCTCCCTTTTTGTGCTCAGATTAGCTTATCCCATTTGGTTAGCGATTGGCTTTACCCATTCCATGGTCGAAAATTATACATTACCCCTAACGAGAATAACTGGGATCATACCATAGATAATTTAAGGGGACACATGCATGGGATAAAGCATTTAGGAGCTGCCTCTGTCCATTAGTAGTACAGGGGGCAGTTCTAGAATACATTTTCTGTTTGCCATCCATAGATCCAAGCTGCACTTGAATATTGACATTGATCAACTTTGTTTTATGTGGATGGGGAGACTGTTCCAAAGTAGTAGTATCCTTTCTAGCTATACCTGTCCCTCCAAACTGTTCTGTTGATGTTGCAGAAGAGGGTCAGGTTCCTAGACTGAGCATTTCTGATGTCATTTGACTTGGTGATGTTCATTAAATCCATCAGAATTGGTTAATCGATGCCTTGTATGCCAGCCACAAGTAATCTCTTAGCAGTCTGTAAGAAACTGATATAGTGACAGGGCTTTGAGTCAGTCCATGTAGGACATGTTGTTTAGGCCTTGTATCCTTTTAGTAAAGTACTTCTGTGGACGTTCCAGTTGTTGCATGTGTCTGGACCGATACATGCCAAAGGGAGCTTTATATTCAATAACTGGCCTAATGAAGGCTGAGTAAAGGAGGAGAATAACATCCCTAGATCTAGACACAATCCCTTTGTTTATAAACTGTGCAATATAGAAGGACTTTTGTACAACAATGGACACATCTTGGTCCAAAATTAGGTCACTGTCCACATAAGTTTCCAAATTGCTAAAAACAGGGCATATTGTTACTGTGGTAGTTCCCTGGGATAGATGACTTCACAAAGGATACAATAATGCATTTTTTGGCATTTAGTTTCAGTCCATGATTTTGTCACCAGATATGTATTTGGGACAAACCTTCCTTCAGGATGGCTAACTATGGCTATATTTGTGATGACATTTGTCTTTAATAAAGTTTGAGCAGACTGAAAGAATTACAAGAATTTCAAAAAGCTGTTCTATTTTCATTGCTTTCATGACATCGTCATTACAAAAAGAACAAGTTACATGGCTTTTATGTCAAGCACAAAATGACTGAGTTATGCACCGATGTGTTTTTCTAACGAGAAACAGACATTTTCTTCTTCTTGGGTCTTTATTATTGTTACACATGTGAAGTGTTATTATGATGACCTGACAAAATGTTGTTTCCATAGTTCGCTGGTAAGAGAAATTTAAATTTCTGAACAAATGCCCATTATGGTTGATACAAGTATATATTTGAAGAAGCGGTTTGATTTGTGTAATCAGACATTGACAGAAATATGTCTTCACTTCCCAAGGGAATAAAAAAGTATGAAAAAAAAGTAAATGCTGTTATTCTGAGTTATAGTTCTTCTTGCTTATGTGTCCTTAGTTTTTTTTTCTCAGAAGAAAACATATAGATGAGGAGTAAATGCATGGACACTGACTAATATTATTAGTTTTCACTTACGTATCTCATTTTCAGAGGTAACTGTTATGAGAAGCATATGCTCACATCATTCAGAAAGTAAAACCTTTTAGACTATTAGTGGCTATGAACTTGAAGAAATCCAGATACTACTTGTTGCTTCAGTATTTTGAATGTGTTCATTTCTTAAGGGGTATTCTTTCAGAAATGCAAAACAGAATTTGATATGTAATACGGAAACATTTCTTTTGATGTATTTTTAGATTCTTAGTGAGTCATAATGCAAAATGTAAAACTAATTTTTATGTATTTATTTTATTCTTGTTATGCAGTCATATACATATGTTGCAATGAAATGCAATGTTTAACAAACTTCATGATAATAAACAGTGTACTGCAGAAATTATACTGTTAATAAATTGCAGTTAAGAATTGTTTTAATGACAGATTTAATTATTTTTTAAGTCAGCTAAGAAATTGGTTTTCTAAGCAATTTAGTTATTTGAACTATATACAGATTTCAAGTGCCAACAGGAAATTGTATCTCTATCCATGATAAATATGTTATATTCATTCTAAATCTCATGAAATATGAAAAATAGGTTCATTTTACATAATCTGAAGGACACTGAATATGGTACAAAGTTGTTTAATTGAGAATGCAATGCAGCATATAAGTTTCTATAGATGATGTTACATAGGATAAGACAGACAATCTATGAAGTTTATTCTGTATGGATCCCCCACCAAGGCACTTTCACAGCAACAAAACTATATAACATTTTGAATTTGGGATATTTAATTCAGGTATTTATTCACTTTGCAGTGTAAGGAAAATAGTGTTTAAAGCCTTCTAGAATATAAATGTATTAAATGACTTGTCCTGCTGTGATTAATGTACATCTAATGCAACAATTGTTATACACTCACATGTTAATGATGTTATGTGTTATTTATGAGCAATATTTTAGTTATGCAATTACACACACAACCCAGACAAGTTTTTGTGATATTTCATGGGTTTTGAACACAGGGTAAGAGGGTTTAGACATATTATACTATGCAGTTTCTTAGATTACAGACAGTGCAAAATTATACTACTTGATGGGATGAAAATAAGAATGTTAGTGATTGGATATAGTTTAGATTTTAAAGACAATGACAATTCTCTCTCTCTCAGCTTTTCCCGGTTAGGGGTTGCCACAGCGGATCACCTTGTCTGCTCATGATTGGCAATGGAGTTTTCATGAGTTGCCAGCCTGTTGCCCAACCTTCCACAGATGGCACACACAAGCATGCACTCATGCCTACGGCCAATTTTAGTGTGTCCAATTCACTTGCAGCATGTCTTTGGGGGTGTTTGAGAAAACAGGAGCACCAGGAGGAAACCCACATGACCACAGGGAGGACATGCAGACTCCGCACAGAAGACACCCCAGCTGAAGATCGAACCGGAGAGCCTCTTGCTGTGAGGCGACAATGCTAACCGCTGCACCACCGCGGCCGTCCTTTAAAGACAATGACAATATGCTACTTAATAGATTTTGAAAGGGAAATATTTTACACATAAAATCAGTACAATATGTATTGGCAGTGCTGTAAAAAGTTTTCATGTTTACTAAACAGTATAGCAAATATTCTGTTTAAAATAAAAAATGGCCAGTAAATTCTTTTTCAAATCCAGGAAGTTTGGTATCGTAATTAACAAAAGGTTAAGTGCTTTTGTCGTGAGACATCTTCAGAAACATTGATTAAAAAAGAGTTTCATGTACTTCCAATAAAAATGATAGAACAAACACACCCCCATACAATTAAACAAATCATATATCATCATGGCTAACTTAAAATAAATAAAATGATGTAGCAGTGCAGTCATTGATTTGCAAAAGATTATGCTGTAGCATCGTATTTCTACCAAAAAAGTTGCATTCACCCAACTGTAGATCAATACATTGTATCAAATAATAGGGCAATAAGCATGTAAAGTTCAATCAGTTGAGTGAATTCTAAAAGGAACCGTGAGCACACCCATTCATTTATTATGCATCCAATAACATAATAAAACGAACTCAGTACCGATGTGTCAACCAATCATACACAATTTTAAATCCTTACTGTGGAAAATCTAAAATCAATTCAAAAAACAGTTCAAATGCCATATAACAATGACAAGTTAAACAAATCTGTTGTTAATCAATTATAGATGCTCTATATATTAATTCACTGCTTAATGTAATATTGTCATTAATGCCCGGACTTGTTGCATTTAGTCTTAGTTGCCAGCACATTTCATGATGAAGGAGATTCTTCCAATTCTCAGCTTCATTTGTGGGCACTTGTTCCAGCATACAAAATTAAACATTCAGCATGTCTTGCTAGGGCACTCTTTTTATCACACCTGTTGATACTTTATATGTACTGGTAATATAAAATAATGGACAAGATGCACACCAAGCAAGGTACACTACCCTACTGGAAAAACAATAATGTTTTCCTTGCACTGCCCATTTCTGAATGACTTCACAAAGTCAGCCACATAAACCTGAGCTGATGTATGAACAATAATGACATCTACCACATTTGACTGTGCTTGGAATAGTAAAATTTCTAAGTTTAAAGTTACTTTCTATAATTCTCTTTATGTTAAGAGGATTTTTAAAAGTAACTATAGGGGCATTGTCAAGATGTGTCTTAAGTGATTCATCACATTTTAAGATCTGCCAGTTTTTACACAAAATCTGTCTTATGTCATGGGTATCTACAAAATACTATATTGTTAAACTAACTTCCATGATTGCAACAACAACAGAACATACACCACCAGGAATCCACCAAGCAATTTTCTAAACAGTAGTATTTTATTCAGATAAAATCTCTCTTAGCGCTTCAGCTAAAAAGCTTTTTTCAGAGTATTGTTGTATGTCTTTCGGCTTTTCCCGGTTAGGGGTCTCCACAGTAGAACTCCGGTCCGCTAATGATTGGCAGTAGATTTTCACAAGCGCCGACGTACCACCTCGACGTCCAACCTTCAACAAAGGCACACCCATTTACGCATGTCTTTCAAATGCCACCCAACCGCGGGGAGGACATGCAAACTCCACACAGAAGGCACTCCCCACACTCCAGCCGAGAATCAAATGGGAGAACCTCTTGCTGTGAGGCAACAATGCTACCACTGCAACACCATATAAAAACACAAATAACACATCCTTTATATACAAAACAATTTCCCTTAATTATTCAATAAAATAACTAAAGTAATTATATAATTTCAAAACATTTACCCAATTAAAACCCTCCAATTGCATTCTGTATTAAGTCCCTTGGGGACTAAAGTATCATACTTTAGTATAAAAATAGATTATTTTTGTAATAATTTAAGTTTTGAAAGAGAAGTATTGAACCTATCCACCTTAACCTGTTCTAATATACTGACCTGAGGTCCTTCTACATTACTACCATGATATTCTTTAAAATGTGCAGCAACTGGGCTCTCCATACTACATTTCTTTATGTCCCTAACATGTTCTAAAATTCTAAATTTACATGCCCTTTTACTTTCACCAGAATGATATTTATTACATGGATGCCCACCGCCCATATTAGGGACATAAAGAAACGTAAGATGGAGAGCCCAGTTACTGCACCTTTTAAAGAATATCATGGTAGTAATGTGGAAGGACTTCAGGTCAGTATATTAGAACAAGTTAAGGTGGATAGGTGCAATACTTCTCTGAAACAAACTATTACCAAAATAATCTATTTTTATATTAAAGTATGAAACTTTAGTCCCTAAGGGACTTAATACAGAATGTAACTGAAGAGTTTTAATTGGGTAAATGTTTTGTACTGATATAATTACTTTAGTTATTTTATTGAATAATTAAGGGACATTGTTTTGTATATAAAGGATTTGTGTTACTTGTGTTTTTTATACTCTGAAAAGGCTTTTTAGCCAAAGTGCTAAGACAGAGATTTTATCTGAATAAAGTACTACTTTTTATAAAACTGCTTGGTGGATTCCTGGTCATGTGTGTTCTGTTGTTGTTGCATCTGATATTTGGTTCTACTCTGGTCTTTAGCTTCTATGATTGTCCCATTCCTCAATAAAAACCTATGTTTTGGAACTATAGTCTATGCCCCTTTTTTATAATGCCTGCAAATTTGTTGTGCCTCTCTTTAATAACAGCCTTTTTACTTTCTTCAATAATCTTAATTGGATATCCCTTTTCAATAAACAGTGAAGTTAACGTTTCAAATTCACCTCAACAGATGTCATAGTTTGAAATTAATCTAGATAATTGAATAAATTGACTCTTTATAACCCCTCTTTTTTGGTGGTGGAGTGTGATGATCTTGGAAATTAAGAAAACTATTAAAGTATGTTGGTTTATGGCAGATGGTAGACTCCACCTCACCATTTTGTCCCGTGTTGATCAAAATCTCCAAAATGTTCATGAATTCCTGATCCACGTGGTGTGTAAACTCAAGAAATCTTGTAGTAGTTTGTAATTGTTCAACAAAAGTGTCTATTTGATGACCATTACCTATGCAAATGAAAAAAAATGTCATCAAGGCAACAGAAATAACAGGAACAATACTCAAAGAGTTCAATATTGAACACCATGTTTAGTTCACACCAAGGTAGCACTGCATTTCAATATGTGGAGGTCCAAGCTGCCCCTATTGCCACACCACAAAGTTGTTTATAAAATAAACTCTCAGTTGTTATTGTTATAATATTGTTGTTAAAGATAATTTCCATAAATTCTGACACCAGGAATGTATCGGTGTGACAAACCAGGATATTTGTTCACCACTTCATTGAACCAAAGTATTTCCTCCTCATGCGGTATGATAGTGAACAAACTTTTAACATCCAAGTCACAAAGAGATCAATTTCACTGATTTCAATATATCTCAACTTGTCAAGGAAATCCCATGAGTCTCTAAGAATATGAAGAAATTGTTTAAAAAGATTTTTCAATTTACGGTCCACAATCTTAGCTAGGGGTTCAGTGATAGAACTTCTAGCAGACACTATTGGTTGAAGTGGTGGATTAGAGATGATGGAATGTGTTTTTGGGATTTGGATGTAATAGTCTCAAAAAATTATATAAACTCATAGAAATGGTGAATATTTTTGGAAAATATTCTGTTTGTTTTTAAAGAGACTATAATGAATAGAAGGAACATGTGATTTTATGTTCATTTAAGGTGCCAGGTGTTAAAATGAGCATTGTTTTAGAGTTATCAGTTGCATGCCTATTGAAAGCAATACAGATACTGAGACTAGGTAGCAATATTGGTTACTATATTCCTTTGTGCTGCATTTATCGACTTGGGGAAGAAAAATTACTTTATGGGTTACAAACCTTTAATATACTGAAATTTAAATGTATAAGCTATTATAACTGGGATACATATAATATCAAGACTATAAATGACACACAATGCCATCAGTTGTAGTATTTTTTTTACATTTAATTGCATCAGATATTTGATGTTCACTATGAATTAGTGTATTTTGGGTAACATATTAATAGGCAAGATTGTTAGACCAGTATCCCTGAATGGCATAAGAAAATATATGAGCATGTATTTTAGATTATTTTTAGCAATGACTAAACAAACTTTCCAGACTGACAAGATTTTTATTTTCACATAATGTAGCATAACTCCATGTGAAAGAGTTTATTTTTTATAGTTTTGGCCAAAGTTAATATCTGAACTAAAGAAAAACAGACACATATGGAACTGGACACCTTGTATAACATGATATAATGCCAACTGTGACATCATAGTTTAAAGCTAATGTGTCAGAAAACTACAGACATGATTTGGTAGAACAATCCAGAAGGAACAAAACTTTGGTTTAATAAGAAATTTAACACTGGAGAAGGGTTATGGACAATTGTATGGAAATATTAATTCTTGCAAAGAACAGTAACCAATATACATTGATAGACATGGTAAATTTTCAAATTGCATAAAATTATCACCACTTATAAATCATATATTATGCTTACAACAACATTATTTCATATATGGATATATTAATTCTCACAAGAAACATTATTTTTCAAAATTACATGTGAGTGCAAAGGATTCCATTTGCCTCCAGGTATTTTATACTTTCCTACATATATTACGTAATACTTTACAATTATTGTTTTCTAATATTCTTGAGGGGGATTTGAAAAAGGAAGTTGTTACTGAATAAATTAATTATATATGTTTAACAGTGCATACATTGTAATGAGTTTAGTACTCCAAGAAAACGTTGTCTAACAATGAAAGTGTATGTTTTTTTTTTCTTTTCCTGGTCTGCAATATGATTTTTTTATGTACCAGAGATCTCATTTTCAGTGCTGGAGGCTGGGAAGTAGGAACACAGGACTGATTAGTAATGGGCTGCACACAATCAAAGAAATATATACATGTGGGTATGAAATATGACATGCTGACATTTTTGAAAAATAGAAACTCATTTGGCTATATAAAAATATGATATTCTTCCAGTATTTCATTGGGAAGACAGATTTAAAATTACTTCAGATATATTTATTTTATTTTATTTATGTATTTATTGTCTTTGTTTACCAGAAGTGCCCAACTGGATCAAAACCTCCCTTTTAGCAGAGGCCCAGGGAGAAACACTTCATGTGTAGATTTGAAAAAATGACAACGTATTACAATACAGTGAGTCAGACATTAAAAACAAGAAGCTAGATGTACAGTATGTTTTCATAACATTAAAGGAACATTTATAAACAATTCAACATTTCAGAGACACTACATAAATTGCAATTTTGGTGGAGATATACAAAAAATTTCTTGTCAGGTAACTTGGAGATCTATTGAGTCACTGAATATGGACAACTCAAGGAATTCTCATCCAGATACTGCTTTGAAAAAAGAAACGCAATTGATGACATCTACCTTACAGGAACTATCTTTGAAGATGGATAGCTTTAAAAATGACTTAGAAAACCTCAAATGAAATTCTGAAAAACAGACTGATACTCTTAAGGAACTATCACAGCAACACCATACAAAAATAACAAATATAGAGACTTCTCTAAATGACATTGAAGGGAGACTCAAAGAGGAAGAATTCCAAAAAGAATTTCTGCTTAAACATAATACATGACTGCTTAACAAAATACATGACTTAGAAAACAGGGAAAGGAGAAACAACATAAGGATCTTTGGCCTGCCTGAAAACACTGAAGGTGAAGACATTATTTCATTCTTAACAACCTGGAATCCTGAATTTTTAGACTTGAAAGAGGGACTTTCATTTGGAACTGAAATATCACATAGAGCACTGAGGAAACCTGCTTCTAACTCAAATATTCCACCTAGATCCATAGTTATAACATTTCTTTCATTTCTGGACAAGGAACTAATACTAAAATCTGCTTGGAGAAAATCACCCTTAAAATACAATCAAAGCCTGATAAGGTTTGACAATGATTGTTGAAACAAAACAACACTAAAGCACAGCTGGCCTTTCCAGCCAAGATAAAAATACATTTTGTCAATGAGATGAGAACCTTTAATGACTTAGAAGAAGCTACTATATTCATCAAAAACAACAACATAGTGTCTATCCCAGAAGAAATGGAATGGATGGCCCTACTCTTAAAAGAATAAAAGAAACAAATCCTTGGACTGATGCTAGAAAGAAGAAATAAAAAACTGATTCCAAGATAGCCGTCCCAAAAAAGTAACTCTTACAACTACATCTCTCAAAGTATCAACTGATACGGTACATCACTTGTCATCTGTTTTTATTTAAAAAAAGGTGAGTTTCTTAAACAACTGAGAAACAGGAATGATTTATTCAGAATGTTCAGAGTCCAATAATTCTTCACAAACAAAGGTAAGTCAAGATGGGTTTCTATTTACATTATATATAAGCCAAACAAAGCAACATATAATACAAACAAAGAAGTTTCTATTCCCCTACTTGAACTCAATGAATACTTATCTTGTTCATTTTTCATTGATTTTACTTATAATAATGTAACAAATTAACATCATGTATAATAGCAGTAACCGTAGAGTGTTTTGAAAAAAAATGCTATAATGGAAACTAATGCCTTCTTCAGTTAAAGTATGATTTAGAAATGTCATGTATATCCTGGTTAAATAATAGCAGCAAGCTGTTAGTACAAATGTCATCATTATTCTGTCTAAATATAGTTAATATCAATTATGGCAGGTATCACAGCTACGAGTGCTGTTTGATCAATCCTGATATGGTGTGCATGGATGCAGCTAGTACACATGTCATTATTCTGTCTAAACATAGTTAATATCAATTATGGCAGGTATCATAGCTTTGAGTGCTGTTTGATTAAGCCTGACATGGTGTATGTGGATGCAGCTGTGTCTGGCAGCTGTTGTATGTTGCTGTTTTCATCTCTAGGAAGCTGCGGGTTGCGGCTTGTGATAGAGGTTTACTGATGCTTGTGTATTAGGAAGAGACATTTGGTGTTTTAGCCTAGACCCAGGGGGAGGGATAAAATGGTGATTTGGGATATTTTGGAAGAGAATAGCTTATACATCTGCTGAGTGAGCAGTGGGAAGGCTTTAAGAATGTGTTATCTCTTGTTGTGGCAGCTTGTTGGGAGGTTTTTTTTTTTGGATCTGTTTGCTCTCCATTCTTTTCCTGGCTGCTGCCTCACTGAAAGGGAGGGAATTTAGGCTTGAAGTTGCAGTGAAGTGAAACTTTGCTTCAGCAGCATCGTGAGCCTCTGGTATGCTGTACACAGACACACTAACAGAAACAGATGCTCCATTGTTGCTATGGTAATGGAGACAGAGTGATGATAATGCTTAAAGGCTCTAAGGAGCCTCCAAGATGATTTTCGGCAATGAAGTTTTTGGTTTAAAAAAAAAAAAAATATATATATATATATATATATATATATATATATATATATATATATATATATAAAATAAAAGGGCGGTTTTAAACCACATGTACACATATTGATGGTCTCCCAACACTTCATTTAGCTCATTAAGTTGATTCTTGATAAATAAATAAATAAATAAGCACAATTTTATATTTAAAATGTATTTTGGTCAAAACACATTAAGGACTTACATAAGAGTGGAAGTCTGAGTTATTTTGAAAGACTAAGAGCACTTGATCTTGTGCAGCATCCTTTGCAGTGGTCTGGGAGGTGAGGTTGCTCGGACGTGTTGGACATATGGGGATATCTGATTCTAGAGGTGTTTGGGGTTGCCAGGAAGTGCTAGAGAGTCATCAGATTTCCTTCATGGAAATATCTGTGGGAATGGAAGGTGTGTTGAGTGGTTCACTGGCAAAGTGGCTACTGCATGGAACAGGCTGGTAAAATAGAACAGGACAAATATTGGTTTGGATATTTTAAGAACAGCCCAAAAACACACCACATGAACTAGTGAATGGTATTCTGGCAAACTGGATGGGCATTGCTGCCCATGTTTGAAGTACTGATATGTGTGTATGTAAGGATGGAAATATACTTCTAACAAATAAGAAACTAGAAGGGTCTCATAATTTAAAGTCTATAGACTGTATAAACAAGCTTGAAATGAGCTAATAATAAGAATAAGCATTACAGCTTGTGATCTCTCAAATAAATAAGCAACAGACAAAACAAATAAAAAAAACACAATAGTTATGCAATGTATGATTTTAGTAAATCTAGACATAAAATATATAATCGTCAGATAAGATGAAGCAGACTGCTGAATTTAGATATTAAAGACATTTTAATAACATGGGTTTATGTATAATAACACTGTCTTAACTTGCCATAAATGACATATACTGCACTGAACATCAAGGGGAAGCATGATGATTTTCTTATATAAGTAAATATGCATTACAAGTCATGTAATTGCTTTAACTTGAGTTGTAGTTTTTGTAACCCATCTTGACCATATATAATACTTAAGCAGTTACCAAGGTAGCTAATGCTTTATACATGACATCAAACTGACAAAGTTTTTCAAGGGAAATAACAGAAGCCTGAACTTCTGATCAAATAATATTAAATTGACAATAGACACTCAGTTTAATAACATGGGCTTGTGTATAATAACACTACTGTCTTAAATTGTCATAAATGACATACACTAACATTGAACATCAAGGGGAGACATGATGATTTTCTTATGTAAGTAAATGTGCATAACAAGTCATATAATTGCTTTAACTTGAACTGTGGTTTTGTAACCCATCTTGACCATTAATATTTACATGAAAGATAGATGACAAGCAATTCAGTCATAGTAAAGTGGGATGTGTCATATATACAACCTCAGTAAAAGATTATAGCACACAGTTATTTAACATATTCACCCTTATTGATGAAGTCTTTCAAAACTTATTACTTAATATAAATAGATGGTAATAATGTTTATACCTAATGTTTATAATACAATGTATTTTACTGGATATATCAGAAGTTATATTTCATTGTTTGCCACTTTACTGTGAATAAATTGCTTGTCATCTATCTTTCATGTAAATATTAATTGTTTATACAATAAGTAGACATTTATATTGTATTAGAATTCTGTTTAATCTACAATAGTACTATATCTGTTCAAAATAATATAAATATTGCTTATTCCTATTACAAATATTCTTCATATGATAATTCAATTTATGGAGCTCAGATGTTCTGGATTGTCAAGGTATGAGTGATAATCTGATGGAATTAGGTTTATCCATCAGATTAGGAATGGTTTTCATTCCATGGTTAGTGCAGATCTTAGTTTTGTTAGCATTTATTAATTTAAATTTATTTCACAAAAACATTTTAGTATGCCTGACCAAAACATTACTTTATTGGTAAACACTCAAAGTATAAAACAGATAATTTCCTTTAAAAGCTCAAACATATACTTTATAGTTATCAGAGGAAAATGTTTAATAGTCACAACAAAATAAAAATACATAGTTTAAATAACCTAAGATGGATTTAACTTTATTATCTTTAAATACCAGTGGCTTAAACAATCCTAGCAAGAGATCAAATCTTCTGAAATATTTAAAACTGAATATAGCATAAATTGTCTTCCTTCAAGAAACTCACTTCAAAACAAATGAAAATTACAAATGGAATCCTAAGGAATATATGATATTGGCACAATCCACTTATAAGACAAAGACAAAAGGGGTAACAATTTTATGGAAAACAAATGTGATTAACCCAGAAATAATTTATAAGTATGAAGATAAAGAAGGCCTTATGGCATTAGTAATAATTAAATATAATAGCAGAATATGGACCCTAGCCAATCTATACTGGTTTCCAGGCATTGGAACAGGAACTGTTAAAAAACACTTGGATTTCATTTCCAATAATTATAAAGGCAACTTAATATTAGGAGGAGATTTTAACTGTATATTTGATTTTTCTGAAACTACAAATGAAAGACCGCTGTGTACATCTGCTGTATCAAAAGCATTAAACAAGTGGGTAGAATCATTTCATCTTGTAGATACTTTCAAATTTAAACAAGATAAATCTTTGTTGTTTTCCCATCAAGATCATAGATTTGGTACCCAAACTAGAATAGATAAAATATTTGCTGCCCATGACTTACACTCTAAAATCTCACTCCCTGCCCCTTTTCAGACCACAGTTCATTGATACTAAAACTTCAAAATGGGCACAAACCATTAATCTTTAACTCTAGAATTCCAGCATATATAACTAAAATTAAAGAGTTCAAACCCTGGTTATTATATGAATTACAGTTCTTCTTAGATATTAATTACACCACAGAGATAAATAAAATAATGATATGGGACTCATTGAAAGCTTACATATATGGTAAAACCCTAACTTAGTATAAACAAAAAATCAGAGAATGGGATTCTGAATTATTAGATCTTCAATCCAAACTTTTGTAAGTAAAAGCTGAAAAAAAATCAAAATCATTTGGAGATGAAAAAGAAAGTAGAAGTATTAAACAACAAATACAATGAAATTCTAACACATAAAACTAGTTTAGCTTTAGAAAAACTAAAAATTAATACTTTGGCCACTTTTCCCACATAGCTACATAATTTATCCACAAGAATCAAAATACAATCAAAAGTTAATAACATTAAAATTATCTTCCATGAAAAGAAAGGGAAAAATGTCTCAGATATAGATGAAATTATTGATGCCTATAGAAATTACTATATGGAACATTTCCAAAAATAAAATATACATATTGATCAATTAAATCTAGATGAAAAATGTTCTAATATAAAAAACAGAAAATTTTAAACTAGATCTGCAAGCACCCATATCCCACAAAGAAATTACAGATACAATAAAAGAGGGTAAAAATAATAAAGCTCCAGGTATAGATGGCATAATTATGGAAATATACAAACTTTTCCCTTCAAAGATACTATCCCTCCTCCATAAAACTCTATTAGAAATTCAGTCACAATCTTTAATACCACCCTCTTGGAGATATTCCTTAATCACATCAATCATAAAGGAAAACAAATCCCCAAACCTTAGTACCTCATATAGACCTATATCATTATTAAATAATGACTATAATATATTTATGACAATATTAACTAACAGAATGAAAATACCACTATCCAAAACAATAAATAGTGATCAAACTGGATTTATATATCATAGACACACTCATGACAATATTAAAAGGATAATTTCTCTTATATAGATTATGTTAATAAAATAAAGAAACTCATAATTGGCTTAGATATAGAGAAAGCCTTTGATTCCCTAAATTGGTACTATTTATTCAAAATCATAATGTTATTCCAGCATCCTTTGTTCATCTCCTAAAGAATATATATATACAAACAATTTAGTGTATGTCAAGTTAGGTCCCTTTACCTCTGAATCTATACATATAACAAAAGGCACTAAACAAGGATGTCACCGATTCTATTTGCTCTGGCTATTGAAATATTGGCAGATTCAGTTCATAACAATATAAAAATCAAAGAAATAGTTGCTTATGAACAATACAATTCTAAAGTAATGCTATTTGCTGATGACATACTACTAACATTATCTAATACAAAAGAGACATTAGAAGAATTATATATATTAACTGACAAATTTCACATGACTTTAGGACTCCATTTCAATAAATCAAAATAAATATTTTTATTTTTAAATAAAAAAGAATGCAAACTAAGGGGGATCACATCATAGGGAAACAAGAATCTATCTTAAAATATCTAGGAATTGAGTTCTGCAAGGATAATAATGAATTAGGCTCAAAAAACTATAATAATATCATCAACACAATTAAAATCTCTGTGGAAAAATGGAACAAAATAATATTAACATTTGAAGATAGACTACAGTTAATAAAAAGGGTTTTACTGCCCAAAATCATATATATAGCCTTGTCAATACAACTGTTACCAGAAAAGAATATTCTTAAAGAAATAAATTCATGCCTAATACAATTTTTATGGTTTCTCAAAAGAAACAGAATAGCTATAATACATCATATCAGACCATGGAAACAGGGAGGATTAAACTTTCCTGATATAGAAACATATATAAAAGCATCAATATCTAAAACAATCTCAGATTGGATAAGTCCAAATTTCTCTGCAAATTGGAAAGAATTACTAACTGTAATATCAATAAATAAATTTGATGTACAAAAAATTCAAATAACAGATAAAAACAATTTGACATGGCACATATCATGTATTAGTATACAATATAACATAACTAAACCCACTAAAACTCATATGATTAATTATTACATTGACACATTTAGGAAAATTATTAATGCAAATATAGATTTAAAAATTTGGTTTGATCTTTTAACACCATTTATAGACACAAATAATTTTTCACATAAAATATATAGAGAAATTATTAATTCCTGGGAACAGAAAGGATTTGTTTGTTGGCTGCAATGTATCAAAGAACTAAAAGTTTTAGATATGCAAGTAATAAAAACATACAAAATCCCACAACAGGACTGGCTGACTTTACAGAGTATTCTGTCATATTCACAAGATTTAAGTAGAATAATTAACAATTTTTCATTTAAAGAAATACCTAAATTTACGAAATACACATATGAAATCATATATAATGACCGTGACATGGGAAACAGTATTTCAAAATTTTACAAAATATCGATAAATTATAAAACAATACCCAAAACCTCATATTGGAAATATATAACAAAAGGACACAATACAGTTAACTGAAGATATTAAAACAAATATCTTATTATCGATCAAATATACATCCTTTACACAATATTGGAAAGTTTTTAATTGGAAATGCTTGCGCAGAGCATTCTTAACCCCAGACAGAATCAGTAAAATTAGTTCTTCCATAAAAGGAATATGTTGATGTGAGCAAGTACACAATGTGGATTGGAACTACATTTTCTTTGACTGTGTTAAAATTAAGCCATTTTGGAATGATATTAATAACTTTCTACAAGCTTTATTTAATGAATCATTTTATTTAACTAATATTCTTATATTATTAAATGTGAATGAAGGTCCTCATTTGAATAGGTCAAACATGTATCTAGTATGGACTATACTTGCAATTTCAAGGAAGTATATAACAAGAAGATGGAATACAAGCACAATACCAACTTTAGAAGACTTCTACAGCCTACTGAAGACCACAGCATTATTGGAAATTAAAATTAAAGAACTAAGAATTTATCCAAAGCCATTTATCAATAACCCTTAAGGAAAAGTCTTATCATTGACTGACACTATACAATAATTGATCAGACACTCTGATAATGGATTGGACATACTTATAAAGTAACTGTATACATTAAGATATGTTATAGTGTCAGGCTAATGTAAATAGTGTACATAGTTATTAAAGTAACTGTATGCATTAATATATGTTATAGTGTCAGGCTAATGTAAATAGTGTACATAGTTATTTAAGATGTTATGCATAAATACTATGGAATTAATTCAAATGTATTTGAAAAATAAAATAATTTTTTGAGAAAAAATCTAGAAACAGTTACTAAATTATGCAGTAGTTACAATTTTTATATACAATGTTAGTTATGGGGGAAGGAGAAGATTTTAGTTATTAGAGAAAGGCGAGTTAATAACACAGACAGATATATATATATATATATATATATATAAGAGTCTTATAAATTTATGAAGGGTAGGTTATAGAGAAATGCTACTGATTCCTACCTAAAATTCTAGTAATAGTAATTTTTAGCATATCCTTGGATGGAGCACTGGCATAACCACCGATGTAAAGATTAATTTATCTTGAATAGTTTGCCATTTACAGTTTTCTAGTAACACTTACAGTTCCAGAGATAGAAATATTTGTTTGAGCTGTAAGGTGATAACTTCATTTTTAAAGGCTCGAGCCAGACCCACTGGGGTACACACTCAAAAGAGATGTACTGGGAGAGAATGATTTAATGTATTTGTTTCTTGGTGGAGCAAGTTAATTTAAGATATTTAAGAAAGTAATATTCAAATATGACATCATCAAAGGGAATATGTTTAAGGTTGTTCCAGTTAATTTGCTTTTATTGGTTATTAGGGTATCCTTGTCAAATGTTTATAAGTTTGCTGATTGGTTTTATATGCTGTTGCCTGTGTAAAATTACTTTGCTTTCTTATGGTGAATGCAATGAGGTGGTCACTAAGGGAGTCTGTTAGGGTGCCTGAGTTTGCAAAATTGTCAGGAGTGGAGGTTAAGAATCGGTCAAGAATTGTCTTCATATATATTTTTGTTGTAGTTGGTAGGTTTGGTGTTTAGCTGTGACAGGCCATATATGTTTATAGAGTTGGTAGGCTTGTTTGAGAAGCTAGAAACCATACTGATGTAACATCACCAATGATTATTTTTTTCTTGTGGGAGGTTAAAAGTGACCCAGTTTAAAAATTCTTCCATAGAATCTTCAAAAATGATTTTACCTGCTGGGTTATAGATGCCTATTTTGATTATGGATTTGTTGTTGGTATAGTTGTAGGGAGGTAATGAGAATTTCAGCATTGTTAATTTTGGGAGGATAGTGAAGAGAGAGAGAGTGAGATGTAAAAGGTGAGTGGTTTTGTAAACTATAGCAACTTCTGTTCCTCTTTTGTCTATTCCACCTGCTGTTAAAATATTATATCCTGGGGGGAGCATTTTATCTTGTACTCCTATTTTAGTTAGGTTTTTGTATGTACAGCTATATCTGGGGAGTACTAGGTGAGTCATACATGGAATTCTGTTATTTTAGTGTGGCTATTTCTGATATTAATGAGCTAGATATGAAGTGCGGAGTTTTTCTGGGGTAAGTAGTTGAGTTAGGTATATGAGGGCATGTGTTTTTTATTCTTTGTGTTTGGTGCTTTGTGGGTACAGGGTAAGGGTGCATATCACCACTTAGTTTTAGGTATAGGTAAGAGTGGTGGTAAGAAGTCAGACATTTGAACTTGTTTTTCATTGTCAGATCTAGTTTTGTATCAGTTATGTTATGCTTGATTAGTTTGTATTTTTAGAGATGTTTAGATGTATAGTAGAAAATGCTTGGTGAAACTTTGAAGGTCCCAACAGAGAAAGGGTGTTGAGCAGTATGTCTTAACCAAGTATAAGGGTTGGTGGTATGGTAATGAGTATAAGGGGTAAATATGTGAGGTTGAAAGGAGTTTAGATGGGCTAGGAGAAGTATGACTAGAGTAGTATATGATGGGGTATATGCATATATTTAGTTATACAGTAGATGGCAGACCTGGTAAAAGAGATGTTAAAAGATGGGGTTGTGATATGAGGATTTCTGGAGAGGAGGAAAAGATAGGAGTGCTCATGGTGGTGTTTTTTTTTTCTTCATACAGGGGAGAAAGAGGAAGTAGAAAGTGATATATATATATATATATATATATATATATATATATATATATATAGCTGGAAATAGAAGTGAAGAGAGAGGATAGGAGATGCTGGATATGAGATAAATGGAAAGCAAGGAGGGGTTAAGATATGCTAGACATGAGATAAATGGAAGTGTGGATGGGGTTAAGAGATGCTAGATATGAGACAAATGGAGGTGGGGATGAGCTGAAGGCACATGGAGATGGCAGTAATTGGTTGTGAATAGCAGGAGATGAAGAAAAGGAGAGGGGAAGGGGTAGAAGGTGTGAGATGATTTATTGTGAGTAGCAGGATGTGTGGAATGGAGAGGAGGAGGTGATAGAGGCTCAGGAAATAGATTGCTTATGGTTGAAAGAGGTATATGTTGGTGTTATCAGGCTGAATAGGAAGTTGGAGGTGTTGAGCAGATCATGAAAAAAATGCTATTTGGTGACAGAGGGTAAGGAGAGGGGACAGAGTGGTTTAAATGTAGAGTATGTAGGGTGGGTGGAAATTGTAGTAGGGTGGAGGACTGGAGTAAGCCTAAAGATAATGAGGGCAAACAGAATGGGCTACACCTAGCTAATGGATCATTGGGATGAAAAACAATCAGGCAGCTATGGGTATTACAATGTTTGAATAGGGGGTAATGCTCAGCAAGTTTGATTAAACTTTTGTTCAGATTAAAACGTATACTGGCAAAATGTAGATTTATCTCTGGCAAAAGAGATAGAGAAAATTTTACATATGCCTTTATGTTTGTGTGGGAACAACATGAATAAATTCCCTGGGATTCAGCAAGCAGCCATGCATGACTAAGTTATTCCTGCATGGCAGGGACCGTTCCTGTTCAGTACGGCTGCGTGGCATGCATATTTATGAAGGCATGCTGCCATGCTCTAAAACGGACATGGTTCCTTGTACAAGTGCAGGGAGTGTGTCTGATAGCAGAGCTCTCACTATACACACACCCCCAGCATTCCAGAATTGCCTTTCGGCAATTAAAATCAAGTGGGAATGCTTGTAACATCTCAAACCCATCAGGATAACAAATCTGGTCAAAGGCATAAGGGACAATTGCCCCTACCAAGCCAAAAGTTGTTAGGATAACACAGGTAGCATAAGCACATAGTGCACACCTCCCAACCTGTCAGAGTAAGGAATGTGGACAAAGCCAAAAGAGACAATTGTCCCACAAAGCAGAAAGTTGATAGAATTACAGGTTCAGCATTAGCAGGGATATTCTGAAGGGTACAGATAAAATAACATAACAATTTTTTTTTTATAAATGTGATAAAGTTTAGGCTTGGCTGTGCGGGTGTTCCTGTTGCTTAGCTACGCTTAGTCCAACTTAAACAGCACAAGAAGTTAAATAGCAAGAGACATCCAACATAAGCAGTATTGAAATAGTGTAGTGGTTAGAGCGTACAGTTTGCAAGCACCCATTCCTGGTTTGAACCTCACAGTAACCAATTTGCATTTTACATGTGAAAGCAGTACATAAACACTTTTTTATTATTAGCTACTAAGTTAACCAGAGTACTGCATTAGGTCCAGATGTGAGGTGTCAGTTTAATAAAGTTGTGAAACCCCCATATAAACACAACTGCCCCATACAGTATAGTCACACATGAATAAATGTAATGAAAGCACATTGAGGGATGTCAGGGACAGTAAACACATTTATAATATGTAATGAATGATGAATCAATGCCATATAACAGATAGTCTATAAAATGAAAAATAAGCAATGCTAAGCATTGCACAGCTTTGCTTACCAGGTGCAAGCATTGTGTAAATATGACTGCTAAGCAATGAGTAGTCCAGCTAAGTGGATTTGCCCATCAGTAAGCAGTGCTGAACCTGTCCCTTTAAGCACTGCCAATCTTAGCTAAGCAGGTTTGCCCATAGCTTAGCTTAGCTCAGCATATTCAAAACTGTCCAATCATGGCAAAAGGTGGGAAATTGGCCATATTTAAACCCCCACAGGCGGGAATACAGCTCATAACTGGTTACAGCTTCCCACTGTAGGCAGTATGGTAGGAGTCAGTGAGAGCATGTACCTCTGTACACAGCACTGGGACATACAGGAGTCCAAGGTCATGTTAGGACTCCTGGAACAAAACCATGATGAGAGACTGCTGCAGGGCCACTACCAAGGCTGCCAACATAAAGTGGAAGCCTGGGACCACTGGTATCCCTTAGACTGTTGAGCAGGCCTGGCACCACTATGCTGACTTGAAGTGGAGAAAGAGGGAGCTCTTGGATGAGTGGGTCCAAGAAGGAAGGCAGAGGGGTGATGTCCCAGCAGTGTGTAAGTACTGATACTAATAACTGTTTGCTAATGTCCAGCCTGTGTATATGATGGATGGGTATGCCTAAATATTTCTCTATTTCCCTTATAGCTGCAGCTGAGTGGGCTGTGAATCAGGAAGCCCATGCTAGTAGGCTGCAAAGGCTGCATCATGAGGCTGGTAAGTAACAATCCTGCTTGTAGTAGTCATACCAAATAAATATAAAGTAGTAGAAAGTCACCTGGCAGTATACAAAATGTTGTATGGATTGTACTGAATAAACCAGACAATATGACAATAATAGTCCCATATAGGTCATATTTAAATAAAACTGTAACTGCCTGGTAATAAAGCTCTAAATCCTGGACTGGTTGTGTTTACTCTGGTATTGTATGGCATTTATTGTTGCATTCTCTGAATAGTAATGTTGTGTTAAACACTGTTACCCACACTGTGCTACATAAAAAATGTCTAGGAATGTCTTATAAGACTGTTGTAAGTACAAGGTCAGATTGTAGAATCAAGAGAGACTTAGATAGAAAACAGAAAAGAGATAGACAGTAATATCCAAATAGCACACTCTGCTGTGACTTAAACTGTTGTATTTTTAGCAGACACAGCCATGATTTGAATCCTGGGAATGGTAGTAAGCTGTATGCATAATCATACCTCTCAACTGTACAGATTTTTCAGAATGTCCAGATAAATGACTCATATTTTCTGCCTGTCCCTATGTCCCCCTGGCAAATCAGTGGCATGATCTCAGATATGTAGTCACGCAATAATGACATACATTTGATTTTCATACCTCAAAACCTTCAGAAAATGTATATTAAAACAAATCTTGTCACTCTAGCAACTCTCCAAGTTTATGACAGCAATATTCAAAACATGTCCCTATTTATACCCCCATGTTGTCAAGCTTTGTCCAGAGTGTGTGCATTAAGAGACTGAGAAGTATGTGCACAATATTAACTTGGAATCTGGGAATATGTGTAGAAACAGTCAGGTAGTGTTAACAAACATTCCCCTCCACAGGTCTACCAGGTAAGAGGTGTAGAATTTAGCTATAAGACAGTTGAACTATACACTGTGTACAGACATACCACTACCCAAGCCAAGGCCATAGGGTATTGTAATAATACCTGTACTTAATGATTAGAGCAATGATCATTAAAGTTGTGAGTACTACAAGGATGTATAAGTCGTTAATTAACATCTCTCTCTCCCCCCACACCATATCTGCAACTATAATCTAAATACACAAATCAATGGGTATGTTTACACCAACCTACTGTTGGGACATATGTCTTATTGTTCAATAAATATTGAAATGTGTTTCTATTAATGTTCCATGTTGAAATACTATCGTTGGTGGCCTGTTGCTATCAATGTAACATGCATGCCATTGTAATGGCCACTGTGGTTCCATATATGCATGTGTTCTGTTTGCTATGCAACTGTTCCAAATCTGGTGTTTTGGGTTAATGGGAATATCTATGCATATTGTTATAACTAATCCTGGATTGTGTTGACTATTACTAACCTGCATATGTTTTAAAACTGCAACACCATAGCACATATGGGAAGGCCGGTCCCAGTGGACCCACCTCTCCCACCTCATCTGGCTGTGGCACTGGGCCTCAGCACACCTGGGAAAAACCCTGGGACCTCATCTGCTGGTCCTGCATCACCTTTGGGTGGAACTGCCTCAGGGGATGGGGCTGTCCCCTCCCCTGGAGTGGGTGCGGACAGGATCCTTGTCACCTGAAGTCAGGTCCAGGGATTGGTGTGTAGTGAGCTCTGAAGAGAGTCTGGAGATCTACTACACCAGCTTGAGGGCTGAGTGGCACATTTAGAGGGTCAGCCTGCCCCTCCTGCTCAGCCCCCAGCACAGCCACCTTTGGGGCCATGAAGGTGCAGTGGTGACTGCACATGGGTGGGGACTTCAGTCCCATTGTTTCCATTTGGGGGCTCATGGGCTTCCGATTTCCAAATAACCCTCCCCATCCAAGGTGTTTACCCCTCACATGTGTCATATACCGCCCCTGTATGCTGTCTTGTCTGTCTTCCTACCTAACCTACCTCCCAAAATATACCTGCTCTCACCTTAACAAAAAAGGGCAAGCTGTTCCCTCAAAAAAATTTTGCCCCATACATAGCTGTCCATTTTGCACATGTGTCCACTGGGCAGATGTAATCTGGTTTAATTGGCTTCACAACACATTATTGTTGTCCTCATCCCTCTCTCAGGGGGTTGAGTGTCCAAATCTACCTCTAAATTCAATACATATGCACAGCTGTTGCTGTAGAAGAAATGGACAGCTATGGACCTTCCCTACACCCATCCTGCACATCCCTAGCTACTTTCTCTTTTGTTTTTCTCTCTGCATGGCCCCTTTTTCACCACTTTCCTATCACCCCTTTTTTCTTTTCTTTTAAAGTAATTAGCATAGGGGTAAGTGGGAGTAAGAACTTTTAATCAGTAGTAAGTGGGTTTAAGCCTGTTTCCATGGTGGCCAGCAATAGCTACACAGATTAACCACTGTCAGGCTAATTGTCTGTAAGATTATTTAACCGGAAGTTAGCATTGCTTACCGCCACGCAAACCCACACAAACCTGCTTACTACTGCTTAAAATTGCCTTAATCACTCTGTATCCAACAGCCTTTGTTCTGCCCAGCAACAAAAAAATCATCCCTTGCAAATCTCGAACCCAGGACCCTGCACACCGTAGCCACAGTGACTTACCACTAAGTCATTTGAGCTGTACAGAAATGTGATGTTTTCTCAAACATATCATACAGCACAGACATTCAACAGTAGGGAAAATGTATTTATATATGTAGATGTATGTATGTATGTGTATATATGGATTCACTTTATATCCTCGAAATACTGAAATATCAAAATTCAGTATATCGAGGCTATAAAGCCGAAATAATAAAACAGCGAAAACTCAGAACTGCGAAATTCAAAATCTCGCACACGGGAGATTATGAATTTCGCGCTTCTATTACACACACACACACACACACACACACGTCATCCTCCCCACAGACAAACACAAGCTCTCTACTACACGTGCCCCACACACCACCCCTAATTAAATATTCTAACTCCGTGGTTGTACTACATACAGACACACATAAAACACCACCACACAAGCTACATTCTCCTCACACACACACATCACAGCAACAAAACACACTAACACACACCACAGCCCCTTCTCAAAACCCTTAACACATACACACTTCCCTAAATCCATAAACACAGCAAAACCTCAGAACTGTGAAATTTAAAACCTCCGGTATTCGAGGTTTTGAATTTTGCGCTTCTGAGGTTTCGCTCTTGTCAAGATTCCACTTTATGGGCTCAAAATACTGAATTTCGATATTTCAGTATTCCAAGCTTCTAAAGTGAATCCGTATGTATGTATATATATATATATATATATATATATATATATATATATATAAAAAGATAGATAGATAGATATAGATATATATATGTCTATCTGTAAACGTACATGTCTATATATGTCTATATATATATATATATATATATACATAGATATGTCTATATAGATAGATATAGATATATATCTATCTATATATATATATATATATATATATATATATATATATATATATATATATATACACACACACACACACACACACACACACATATATCTGTATATATATATATATATATATATATATATATATATATATATATATATATATATATATATATATATATATATATATATATATATACACACACACGTCTATATCTAGCTATATATAAATGTATTGCATTCACACATTGGAACCACACTCTGAACCTCTCACTGCAAAACATCTTACCAAAGGCACTGTTAATGGGGGTGAATGAGCCCAAAATAAGGATCTCTTGTAATTATTGCTATTATCCCTTCCTCCACAGCTGAGCTGATCTGTCTTGCAACACAATAACCAGCACTTGCAAGTCTTGAACCCAGGACCCTGCACAACATAGCCACAACAAGTTAACAGTAAGCCACCTCAGCTGTAAGATGGCAGGATGATTTCTGTAAGTTATCATTCAGAACAGTCAGTCTACCATAGGGAATGTACACTGTGGAAGCAGTAAACATTCCAATGATACATATACACACACACACACACACACACACACATATATATATATATATATATATATATATATATATATATATATCGGTGTGTGTGTGTGTGTGTATATATACATACATACACATATAAATATATAATTACTTATAGATATATATATAAAGAGTATATATAGAAGGTGCACAGCATATCAAACAGCCATTATTCCTACAGTTGTCACCTTTTCAAATGGCCAGTGTTTAATTCTTTCCTACAAATGAGAATTATTGCATGAAACATATAACCACACACAATGCAAATGACATGACACCACACACAAGTTTGCATACATAGAAATGTTTATGTGTGTACTATTTCAGTTGTTTTTGCCATTTCTTATAGCAGTTAGGTATTTGAAATACAAAATAACTGATTAATGCAACTCTCAAACAAAACATAGTATACAGTATTCTGCAAAACATAACATACTTTGCTGTCTAGGCTAAAGCCTTCAAGTAGTACAACAGTAAAAAACACACTTGCCTTGAAGATAAGAATCAGTCAACATTTAATGACAGATGTAGTTCAGTAGCCACCAATTACACAATGTACTCAACCCCAAGGGGGAGAAGTATTAGTTGTCACAATGTAAATGTATCTGTTACAGAATACTGCTTAACTTAAAATGTCACTATCACACTGACAAACAGAACTGTATGTAAGACAGTAAGCTCTAGCCCACCACTGTTCCCATAGTGAAACATATGAAAATGTACAGCCATATGCCTTAATTTTTCTTACTACTGATATCCCTCACATGTTGTGACAGCCTAGGTTAAAACATTTAATATCCCTCCCCAATAAAATGTCTTACAAGGGCATATAACAGTGTTCTCCATGCACTGACTTCTAGACTGTACAAGGTCACACATGTTTTGTCCAGCTGTAGTCCTCATATATATGGACTCTATCCCACAATTTGTGTGGGAGTCCACAACATCACTGGAATGATAGCAGGAATGCCAGCACTAAATAATGATAGGCCATTACCTAACAACCTCTTGCTGCATGACATCAGGACAAAGCCTGTTATATAGGTGGAGGACAGAGGCTGACACACAGGGCCATATTTGAAATATTGCTGTTATACACTGTGAAAGTTGCTGGTGTTACAGGATTGGTTGCAACATACCCTTACTCATGAATATGAAGTCAGAAACACAAATGGATGTTGCGATGTACTGCTAGCAATCAGCAGAGAGAATGGCACTAATATGTCAGAGACAAGACCTGTGTGGTGAACTGACAAAACATAACAGCCAATCCTCTGGCCATCATGTGGATAGGCCCACAGTTGAGAGCTATGCAGACAGACTGCATTCCATGCAAAACTAGCATGTACACAAACCCTGTAAAGCTAGCAGTATTCAATGCATATAACAGCAATACTCACACACTGTCCCTAGGTCTGGAACCTTATACAAACATGTAGTTGGCCTGTGTCCGCAAGTCCTGTTGTAAGAGGTATTGCTACCTGATGTCTGTAACACTGCTGCCCACACACAGGAAAGGTAAACGGACAACACCCACATGATGTAGTTATGTATAGTAGTGGGTTGCTATGACATTGGCTAGTGGAAGTACTACACAGCTGGATGCATGCAATTAGAAAGTGGGGAACACCAATTGGTGCAGAGGCCATCACCTGATCATAAACATCACCTAAAAAAGCCATGCTGCAACCTATTCAAACCAGCTTGATTCCTGTAGTGGAGAGAGTGAGAGAGATAGAGAGAGAGAGAGATAGATAGACAGAGAAATAAAAAAAAAAATGATACTAAAAAAATACTACAAAAAACAAAAACAAAAAAATTCAAACAAGGAAGACATCCAACTGGTTCACAGAAGAGAGCACAATAATAAAACAGGTATGTGAAACATGTCAGCATGTAATTGAATGTAGTACTTGCAGTACTCTGTAATAATGGGATAGATTATGTTAAAATATTTATATGTGCCATCATGACTTACTGTAATGATGTCCTGTTGAACAACTGCTATGGACATAGCATCTGGCCCTGTGGGCAGTGGGCCATACCTGTCAACTGTGCAGATCTACACAGAATGTCAAGATTTAAGCCGAGGCAGAACAGTTCAGCTATGGAGGAAGGAAGTTCAGAGTGTGGATCTGATGTCTGAATGCACTCTATATATATATATATATATATATATATATATATATATCTACATATATACAGACACACACACATATATATATATATATATATATATATATATATATGTGTGTATATATATATATATATATATATATATATATATATACACGTGTATGTCTACATATATACAAACATATATATATATATATATATATAATATATATAAATACATTTTCCCTACTGTTGAATGACTATGCTGCATGATATGTTTGAGAAAAATCACACATATCTGCAGCTCAGATGGCTTAGTGATAAATTGCTATGGCTATGGTGTGCAAGGTCCTGGGTTAGACACTTGCAAGGGCTGAAAATGTATTTTCTGGCCAGAACAAGGACTGTTGGATACAGAATGATTAAGGCACCTGTAAGCAGTTGTAAGCAATTGCGAAATGGACAGTTATGTATAGTGTGAAATTCTTTTTGGGAACAGATTGCCCTTTTTTGTTAAGGTGAGAGTGGGATGTTGGGGAAGGATAGTAGGTATATTTGGGAGGTAGGTTGGGTCAGAAGACAGACAAGACAGCATGCAGGAGCAGTATATGACACATATGGGGGGGTAAACAAATTGGACAGGGAGGGGTGTTTGGAAATTGTAAGCCCATGAGCCCCCAAATGGAAACAGTGGGACTGAGGTCCCCACCCATGGGCAGTCACCACTGCACCTTCATGGCCCTGAAGGTGGCTGCGCTGGAGACTGAGCAGGAGGGGCAGGCTGACCTTCTAATTTTGCCACAAGTGCCTCAAGCTGGTGTAGCAGATTTCCCAATTCTCTGTGGAGCTATTTATGCACCAGACCCTGGACCTGACTTCTGGTGACAGGATCATGTCTGTGCCTGCTCCCAGGGGGATGAGCCCCATCCCCTGAGGTGGGTCCACCTGAAGGTAGTACAGGACCAGTGGATGAGGAGGTTCCGGGGTGGGTCCCAGATGTGCTGTAGCCTGGTGCCATGGCCAGATGAGGTGGGAGAGGTGGTTCTGCTGGGAACAGCCTTCCCAAATGTGCTATTGTGTTGCAGTTGTAGAACATATGTGGGTTAATAATAGTCAGCACAATCCAGGATTAGTTATAACAGCATGCATAGATATTCCCATTAACCCAAAACACCAGATTTGGAACAGTTGCATAGCAAACAGAACACATGTATATTAGGAACCACAGTGGACATTATAATAGCATGCAGTTTACATTGATAGCAACAGGCCACCAATGATACTGTTTCAACATGGAACATGAATAGAAACACATTTCAATATTTGTTGAACAATAGGATATATGTCCCAACAGTAGGTTTGCTGTAAACATACCCATTGATTTGTGTGTTCAGATTATTGTTGTAGATATGGTGGGGGGAGAGAGAGATGTCAATTAATAACTATTATATCCTTGCAATATGAGGTCCTCAGATGTTTTTCCTGTTTATGTCTTCCAGGTACCATGTCCCGGGAGTGTCTCCCTGCTTATATACCCCAGGAGAATGATATAATAATAAACTTCCTTGTGCAACATCACAGAACCCTCTTTGGACACATGGCCCATGATCTGCAGGAGAGGACTGCCCTGTGGAACGAGCTCGTCCACAGGGTAAATGATGTCAGCCTGCATAACTGCAGTTATGAGCAGGTGCAACATCCTTGAACTGATCTCATCTGCCCCACCCGTCAGTGTGCTGCTGGAGTTAGGAGGGACCAGCTAGCCACAGGTGGGGGTCATGCCATCCAGCCCCCACTGACACATGCTGAGGAGCTCCTCGCCAGCCTTGGGGCACCTGCCCACCAGTCAAGCCAGGAATCTGATGATAGCATTGTGGAGGTGGGTGCTACCCACAAAAAGAACGAGGAGCATGTAGGTAAGGCCCCATGCACATTAGTAGACCACTGTTGCTTATTCATCTTCATCTGTAAATTATATTCATGCATATGTCAGATAACATAGTCTGTTGCTTCAGTGTAGTAATGAACAGATGTGCATAATCTATAGTATTGTGGGTTTGTACTGGTGATGTACTGAAATGCTGCTCCCACCCTGTACCAATGCCACAGGTGTGGCTACTGACATTACATCTCTCACACAAATATGTAGGTCCCTCTGGTACACAACTGGGGCAGCAGCCTATAGCTGCTGAGTATGGAGTTGTTTTGTTCAGGTTTGCCAATACACCGGCCATGTTATGGCCATGGTATTTGCCATGCACACATTTAACACACCTATCCATAATGCATGCTGTACATGTTCACTTATTGTTGCTGTTAACTGCACTGCATTACAGTGGTCACCATGGTGGCATATCTGAAGGGTATGTAATAGTCCTGCAGTATCCATAACAACCTGTCAGTGCAAGATGTGTGGACAGAGATGAACATAATGGTGGGACAAATGGCCTACAGTAGGGACATGTCTGAAACATTACCCTTATACAGTGGCTACAACAGTGTATACACCACTATTACAATGGCAACTGTTACAGATCTACACAACGGCATATCACAATACCACATTCCACACCTTTTACAACCTGTAATGTGATCCTAACATGAGCAATGAATGTGTAATATGGAATCCTATGTTAGGATAAAAAATATGGGGAATACATACCTTAACAAACACTGAAAGCATATGTGTGCACACACTCCAAATAACATATTGTGGAAGCAGCTTTTGAGGTACTGACAGCATTCATTCTTCTTGAGTATGCACCTTCCATCAAGTACAGAGCCTCAATGTCACACCAAGTAATGGTCTGCTGTTCAAAAAGTATGTCTATGACATTTGTCCACCCACCTGCCACAGAGGCAGCCATGGCTTGCACACATCTTACAAACCATGGAATGGATCCCATATCCAAAAGGTAGCACTTAGGAGTGGGATACGTAGCCTTACCTCACCATTGCATATACCATGGCAAACAGTGCAGACAGTCATGTATGTGACTATGAAGTATGGAACAACAATAATGTAGAAAATAAACAGATGCCCATCCAAGACAGATGACAACACGTTGCAAACTGGTCACAGAGGCTGCCCAGAAACATGTAGCACCACTGAGGGACTTGCAGGAATGTCTAGCAAGTACTGTCTGTGCAGTACCTGTGTTGACAATCACTTGGACTCTGCATAAATGTGGCCTATGGGTTAGGGTAATTAGATGGAAGAGTTGTTCCACAGGAAACATCATCCAGGGCTCTCTACAGGTAGCATATGCATAACATCAAGTTTCCCAAAGGCATGTGTTGCAATGTGTAATGGTGTACCGAGACCAAGGCTGAAACCTATAGACAGTATTAGTAAAGATACATGTGGTGCACAAGCAACACCTCACTCCACCTCAGGCCCACCATCCCCATCTGTACCTTGCTGGTGCCAGTGTACACCTTTAGGTTTGCTGTTCAATTGGCTGGTAGACATGGTGGTCTGAATTTAGAACACTGCAAAATGACACTCATGTCTGGCCCATAGCTGTCAAGCATCTGCAGTAAGGCTGAGGATGGGGAGGGGTGTCATCCTGAAATACAACAGTGAACTGAAGCATACATCCAAAGCTCACTAAGAATGGCTGTATCTGAACACAGTCAAGGTCATGAATTGTGCCAGACATAACCCTGATTCCACAGCAATAGCGAAGGCACTGTGTGACCTCCAAGGGCTGTGCACATGAGCTGACCTTGCAATCTGGCAGAGTTGGGGGACATTTGTAGGGTGGAGTGACGAAATAATGGCAAGTGAAGATGGGCTATGCTAGTATACCCCTTCCAGGAATAGTGACTGCTGTAGTTCACTTAACAGCTGCTACAACAAACCATCATGCTAAGGGTGTGCACACCTATGCAACCCACATATTGTATGCATCTCAATCAGCATCTGCACAACTGACACATTTGTTTGATACTGCATTTGATTGAACAGGTCATATGTCACATATCAGGTGTGTGTAATGTTAACATATGCAGTATTGTGGCCCCACTGTATATCATGGAAGAGACTGGCATGTCAATTAGGGGTGTGTACACACCTCTTAGCCATAGTAAGCTTTGAAGGTTGTCAGTGTAATTGGATTTTATTGCTCATACATGCACTGCTGATGATGAGATCTGCAAATCAGTGGTCAGGCATTCACTATTGACATCTGTCCTCATATCATCCTAAGTATGTGTCAGACAAACACATAGGGGCTGTGAGAAACAGAGCAAACATAACTGCCACACATATACACATTCAGCAATGGTGTGTACACTCACGAGGTGTGGTGCACAGTACATGCCAGGGTGCTGAACAGGTCGCAGCAATACTGTGTACATGGGTGCAGTGTGCACCAGGGGGAGGGGCATCACCTACTAACACAACTCATGCATCATGGAGACGTATAATGTCAGTAACAAGGATTGAGTATAGCTGCAGTGCATGCTGTTGAGTGCCATATGTCATGCATGTTGACTGTTAGGTAATGAGAGGTCTGTGTAATATCTTTGTGGCACCTCACCTGTAAGTGTGTGTGTGTGTGTGTGTGTGTGTGTGTGTGTGTGTGTAGAGGTAAGCAATCATGTACAGGTCTTAAATTACTTTTTTGTTTTCCCCTCACAGGTGGCAAGGTGGGTTAGGGTCCCTCCTGCAGGCAAACTGATGTTAGTGTCCATACAAACTCTGACAATGATGATAGGTATGGTGAAGCACAGGCAGGGTTGTCAGGAGCTGAAGCTGTGTCACCAGTTGAAATCCCACTTTTATCCACCCCATCCCCGCACACAGTCACAATGCCTATACATACCCCATCACCAGTAGCCATAGATGAGGGACAGTTGGCATGTGGTGGCATGGGACAGGACAGTATGGCAACTATGGCAAGTGTATCTGTACACAGCAGCCATTGCTGAATGACCATGACCAGTGAAGTACCACACAGACAGATGTACAAGGGTGCTCATAGGAGGGCTGCTGGCCATCATGCCCCTGGCAGAAGTGCCACCACAGGTGTCCTCAGATGCATGTTTTGGGCCATCATGGGGGCACAGGCATGTATGGAACATTATACCAGACAGAGTCTGAGGCTCCAGAGGGCTACTCATTCTGCTGAACTTGACAACATCTGTGATCTTGCAGGTGCCCACCATTATTTTGCAGAGGTCCTGGATAGATGGTTGGGTGAGATGGTGGGAATCCTCGACCGTGCAATGTCTGTGTTAGAGCATATGGTGGGAGTAGGGCAACAGCCATTTGGATGAAGGTCAGCAACACCAACAGGTGGAGGTCTAAGTGGATGTGCAATAAGTCACAGCCACTCCTATATTGGCAGTACCAGCATCAGCACTGTAGGGGGTGCTGTCCACACCACAACACAGGAGGCCACATGCACGTGGTCCTGGCCAGTCCCAACAGGGACCCAGATTCAGTGGACATTTGTCATCATCAGGGGAGAGTACCACATCTGGGCTTGTACCTGGTAGTGCCTATGGAACCCCTGGCAGGCACAGTTCTCATGTCCATGGCCAGACATGGTGAACTGCACATCCTGCCATGTATGGTCTGCAGCTGTCCAACAAATCCCTGTATAGGGCAGCCACATGGCAGAACTGTGTGCATACATACACACACACATCACCAACACAGCTAAGACACCTCCATACCTACACACACCACATCTGCACAGCCCAATTGATAACAAACCCCCCTAACACACACACACATGATGTCAACCAAATAGCTCAGCCTAGGTCTCTGGCAAACCCACAACACACCCTGTGCATATGATGATACCTGTGCCACATCCCTGTCATCCATACCATCGATGCAGGGACATGCTAATATGGTTCTGATGCACAGGGTGAATGTACTAAGGTTTAGCAATGTAATGCTGTGTAACATGTTTTCAGCTCTGGAAAATTTAATGCTTACATGTCAGGATATGTAGCTGTCAAGCCATAATGCATTATAGCTGTTATTAACACTGACTGATTGTGCCCTCCATAATGTATTCAGTTTGTGTTGTAGGTGTTTATGTGTCAGCAGGATGTTGGTCTGCTGTTGTTTCCTACAAGGGGTATGGCACTGTGGTGACACATTGACTGTGTCATATCCTGGGTACAGCTGAACACCAGTAAGAGGTCTGTATAACAGTTACTGCATATGCCACATGGCTGATAGGTCTGAGGGGTGTATACAGGTGAGTGCATGGTGCCTGATGTCAGCAGCCCTTCTACAGTGGACAATGGTAAGTGTACTGGGTGGCACACACCAAATGTTTGTGAGTAACACACACACATACAGAGGCTTTAGTATTGATGCAATATGCAGAGAATACTGTACACATGGAAGTACTTAATTTTGCAGTGAACTCATGTTAGCCTATGTAATTCCACCAAGACAAAATAGGCAAAACATCACATCAGTAAATAATCAGTCTGCCAGTTTAATGTCGTTAATGATGGTAATGGCAGGGTATATGTCATCTTCCCCAATGCAGTGCAATCCTGGAGTTGGTAAACAAAGATGTGCTGGTGTGGGTGGCTCATCTCTCCACTTTGGAGGGTTTGAGGTGGCGTAGAACCACACATAGTGTGATTGACAACTGCTTAACCTGTTAACATAAACTGTACAGTATTACAGCAGACTAAATGATGGGATACACACAATAACCCCAATGAGGGTGGCTGTGCCCACAACATCCACACCCAGCTATATATACCAACTCCAGTATCTCTGTACAGCTGTACAGTGGGCAAGAGGGCATTTACACATATATTACTAGTTTTTCCTGTGAAATGTTAGAATTTGCCAGTCAGTTCTCAGACAGATGACCTCCTGGGACATGTATTTTCTGCAAACTGAAGTAGATCCCTTCACATACACACACACTTACTTGGCAACACTGAGAGCAGAACCCCTACTTAGGTACTTATTGCTACTAATGTGTTTGGCCTTAATTGCACACACCACACAGCTTTTAGGATGAGGTGCGTCCCGAGTTTCTTGTTAAGTGAAGAAGATCACCAGGCCTTGTACAGTATGGTAATGTGGATGTACTGAGTGTTAATGAACAACACATAGTATGGCATACTGTCATGTACACATTGGCAAACACGTAACAGTCATAGACACATCTGAGAGACGTGGTTTATATGTGGTAACTACCTTGTCAGTGAGTCCATTCTGTTACAGATAATTTGTACACAGCACATGCATCAGTGGGCTGGATAGTGTAATCAGTTATCTATATGGTTGATGGTGACAGTGGTCTTCATACAGTGGACCTTGGCACATATACTGGGGGTACCATGGAGTAAAGACAGTATACCCAGCACCCACACCCCTCATTGGATATTTTACTCACTGAAACCCATGATAATGCCCTGACATACACACAATCCCACATTGACCAGGACTGAAATACAACCCCTTGTCTATCTAATCAGTGCTACTACAGGGATATGCATTTATTGCACATGTCACAGGGATAGTAGGGTGAGGGCTTGTCATGGTTCTCCTAATGTCAGCAACATCACTATCCCTTATAATGTATGGCAAGGTGTATTGTATTTGGAGAATGTGGCCTCAGAATGCTGTATCCTACAAATACACACACTTGCACACATACACTTGCCAGGACTCAGAGGGTAACCCATGCCTATCTATCCATTTTTACAACAATGTTATGCTGGTACTGCAAGCTCCAGGTAGCCCATAGGGTGAAGAGTGTAACAAGGTACATTTAATGCCCATTACAGCAGGAGCCATTTCTAACTATGGCAATGGGGGGTGTAGTGGGGGTGAAGGCCCTCAGGGTATTATCAACTACAAGTTTGCAAACACACAGACACTATTATTCTCTGTCATGCACACTGACACATTTGTCAGTACTGGGGTCCATAGGTGCAGGAGTTCCTAGGTATGTACCAAGATAATGCCCATGGAGAAATGAGAAGAGTAGGGGATGTGGGTACAGTGGTATCATGCCACCTGACATTTGTCAGCAGGCCATCTATCAACTGATGCCACTTGGGTGATCCCCAGGGTGACAGTTAAATGCAACATCCAATAATCTGTTTTTCTCTTGCAGAAGGCCAGTGTGGTGCTCCAATTGACATGTATGCAACATATATTACATAACATGGCCAGTGTCTGTGTTGGAGACCTGTACCCAAGCATGTTCTGTTGACTGTGGTAGTCTAGTTGAGGTATCCATGGCATGTGGTGCATACAGGGTGGAGTTTCCTAGCTGTGGCATTCATAACACAGCTGGGCAGACATGTCATTGTCAGTCAAGCATAGATTGCCTATAAGCAGCCAAGATGGATACCTGACATCTGCACATCTGTACAGAGGACAGACAGATATAAGCTAGCCAACAGATTATGCATTAGGATGAATGTTTTGACAGATAGATGTCTGACACTGATAGTTATGCCATTACTACATGGTAGCAGCCCTCAATGACATGTCCTATACAAATAGTAGTCTACAGTTAATATCCACATATCAGATCGATATCAAGTAGCAAATACTTAATAGCATACAGCTCATACACCAAGAACATGATAGTCAGTACGTGTATGGTTCCCATACTACAATCTGCAATCTACTCTTACTTGGGAAAGTACTGTTAACAGTAGTAACGTAATGACACAATACATGCAAGTGTGACTGCATATAACCTGGGATACTACCCATGTATGAAACACATACAAAGAGAAAATATTGTTGTACTAGCCATACATAATTAGGTGTCCCATACAGTATACTCACACCCCTTGCTACTGTAATGACAGCACATAGAAGCATGTTATGTACATGGAATGAAATACACTTATTAAAGATGTCATTCCCCTGCTATTTTATCAGTCTGGAATGTGATCACTGGTTACAAAGGCTAAGCTACGCTTAGCAGGAGTAAGCATTGCTTAACTGTAAATGCTAAGCAGATTTGCACACTGGTAAGCGAAGCCTACATGGTGTAAGCACCTTTTCATTTAACCGTACGTTAGCACCACTTACCGTCGTGCAAACCCACTTAAAGCTGCTAAAAACTGCCTTAACCAATCTGTATCCAACAGTCCTTGTTCTGCCAAGCAACAAAATAAACAGTCCTGGTAGGTCTTGAACCCAGGGCCCTGTACACTGTAGTCATAGCAGTTAACCACTAAGCCATCAGAGCTGTGAAAATGTTTGTTGTTTTTTTTCAAATATCTGTCAGTACACATATTGAATAGTAGTGAACAACTGCTTTGACTTCTACAATTTAGTACTTGTTAGTGAAAATACTGTTGAAGCAGTATGTTGTTATATCTAAATATACACATATCAGATAAATATGGTGTGATACATCTGGGAAGGTATATACAACAATTCCACACAACCCTCTCAAGTACGGCCGGTGCACAAGGCCAAAACACCTCAACAAAATGTCAAACAAAAAAGGCCAGCACCAAAGTAGTAAAAAAATATATATTTTTATTGTGGCTACACCAAAAACACCACACTGTCAGACTGGTTTCGGCAATCTGCTTTCCTCAGTGATGAAAAAACAAACCATATTAACATAATTTATACCTTAGTTAATTAAGCAATTAATGCATTTAAAGCAACAACACCAACATGAAGCTAAAGACCCAACAATGTATTAAAAATGTTCATTAAGGCCAGGGTTAAACAAACCCCTCAGCCTAATTATCCAGTTTTTTTTCTTTTTTGTTTAATAGGGCATGCCATCCTAGTTTGTTGGACCTAGCCCCCGGATTTTATCAATAACCATAAAGTTGAATCTGGCTGTAGTGTGGGTCAAAGTGTGTTTATATAGAGCACTAGATATTCACTTATTTTGAATGTTGCTAAAATGTTCAGACATAAGTATACATAATGGCCTAGATGTTTGTCCTACATAAAAGGAGGAACATGAGCATGTGACTAAATATACCAGCCAATCAGTACTGCAACTGGCAAAAAATTGGATATCATAAACTTTGCTGGTGTCTCTGCTAGAAAATTGCTTGGATTTCAGCATATACTGACAAAAGGAACAGTGACCACAGGGGAAGGATTCAATCAATTTATCACCCACAAGAGTAAGCTGATGTACAGAATATCCTGTGGAACCCCCCCCCCATTTGAAGTGACTAAAATATGACCCTAATGTACACCCCCTATGGTAGGAGAAAGAACACCTCGGTGTCAACACTTTAGACAAGTCCTCATTGGCAAGGAGAATATTCCAGTTATTGTGGATGATATCCCTGATGACATTAACATTCCTGCCATAGGTAGTAATAAACCTAATGACATTACTCTTAGTTTGTAATTTGTCCCAATAGTCCAGGATGCTTCTTCTGTCTTGGT